>NC_041390.1:587462819-587521162 GCF_002162155.2 Triticum dicoccoides
GTCTCCACTCTCACCTCCGCTCGCCTCCCCTTCCTCAGTTGGCTCCTGTGCCCCGTTGGGTGTCGAGTACATCTCAGTAGTTGCCTGGAAAACAACAGACAAGACAAAAGTCAATCGACCAATTCAAAGAAGACCAATGAAGAAAACAAGATCTCAGTCAGGAGCATAAAGTCAGACCTGCCCCACTTCGTATGTGTTGTCGAATGGAGGAACCCTCCTAGCTCCTCGGGGGTTGTCTTTGTTTCCTGTGATGCTCGACAGCCACCCCTCCAACATCTCATCAGTGACCTCCTCTGGGTGGATCCGAGTGGTGTCTTCGAGACCCGAGTACAGCCACATCGGGTGGTCACGAGCCTGGAGCGGTTGGATGCGCCTCCGAAGGAAGACCTCCAGCAAGTCCATGCCAGTCATGCCCTCGCGGACAAGCTGAACCACTCAACCAACCAGCACTTTGACTTGGGCCTTTTCTTCCGGCGTCACTTTCAGAGAAGCAGGTATTTGAGCTCGGTCAAGAGAGAAAGGGGGAAGCCCAGTCGACTGTCCTGGGGTCGCCTGGTCTTTACAGTAAAACCAGGTCGCCTGCGAACCACGGATCGACTCTGGGAAAGTGATAGATGGAAAAGAACTTTTTCCCCTCGTCTAGATCGCCAGGCCCCCGCACAGCTGGATCACCTGCGTCCTTTCGTCCTCGACCTGGCATTCTTGACCGATTGGGAACGACAAGTGAAGATGTGCTTAAAGAGTCCCCAATGGGGGCGGCAACCCAAGAAACCCTCACACAAGGAAATGAAAGCGGCAAGATACACGACAGAATTAGGAGTGAAGTGGTGGAGCTGCGCTCCGAAGAAATTAAGAAAGCTCCGGAAAAAAGGATGAGGAGGTAGAGAAAACCCGCGATCGATATGGGTGGCGAGGAGGACACACTCACCATCAAGAGGTTGGGGCTCGACTTCTCTCCCCGGGAGACGTGCAGCTTTGTGAGGAATGACTCCCCACTCAACCATATCATCAAGATCTTCCTGCCGAATCACCGTCGGCATCCAGTCGCCCTGGATCCAGCCTCTGGGCAGAGCAGTCCTTGAGGAAGATCCGCCCCGAGCGGACTTCTTCCCTTTCCCCTGCGCCGCCGCCTTCTTCGCGCGCTCCAGAGCGGACGTCTTGTCCTTCACCATCGTCACCGGCAAATCTCGAATGGGCCTGCGGCGCTAGGGTGAGAGCGGAGGTGGTAGAGGACCTTGCGAAGGGAGAAAGAAAGGAGAGAGCACACTGTTTGGAAACCCCGAGCCGACGGCTTATAAGAGGCCGCTTCCGAGTGGCTGACTGGTAGGCCCAGGCTATCCCGTCAAATCGCGCAGCAGACGCGCGCACAGTACGTGGCGAAAATGGTGGCGCGGAAATCGAGGAGCTTCCGCCTTATCACATCCGATTACTGCGGCGGCTCCCATCCCGCGCACTTCCCGAAATTCAAATCCCGCGAAATCCACGGGTTGCAGAACAATTCGTCAGACAGAAGATCCCTTTCACACCATCATTCGGAGCTTCACAAGCAAGGTAATTCACTCGACAAAAGGCCTGGAATGGATCAAGGCGACAAAAAAAGGTTGATGACGTCATCCGTGACGATTGATCCAAAATGAGGCACTCCCAACTCTTTCCCCACTCTAACCTCGATCCATTCGGGGGCTAATGATGAAGCTATGTACCTAGAGTAGGGGCACGGACCTGTCCTAAGAGCCCTGCCCAAGGACGTGCTTAGAAGAAGTCATCTTTCAATCGACTTGAAGGTACCCACTCGACGGGTTCAAGACACTCGACCAAGAAGCTACCACTCGACCACGAAGCCAACCACTCGACGGCCAGGAGATCTAAAGTCACTCCACAGGCAAACGGTCGGTCATTAAATAGTCTTTATGGTCATCATAGCACATTATTAGGGGCGTTACCAGTAACGCCCAACCTTAATGTACCTTAAACCCTGCATTACTGGGGGCAGGAGAAGGCTGAAGAACTCTATATAAGCCACCCCCTCCTCAATATCAAGGGTTCGCACCCCTGTTATTCACACGCCTATAATCCAATCGACCGCCTCCGGGAACCGAGACGTAGGGCTGTTACTTCCTCCGCGAAGGGCCTGAACTCGTACATCCTGATGTGTTTACAACCTCTCCATAGCTGAGATCTAGCCTCTCCATACACCCCCCCTACATCACTGTCAGAGTTAGAACCACGACAGGGTATTATTAATTTTTAGGCTAGACGTGGGATAGTTGAGTTGGTTCTAGGGAAGAGTACTAGGAGAAAACTCAGTTTACATCGAAAAAGAAAGTGGGAGAAAATTTAGATATAGGATTAATGAAAATGAAAAATAAAGGAAGTGGGAAGGTTTATAAAATGGTTGGACGAACGACAGGTTTAACAGAACTTTATGTTGTTTCTATTGTATATATATGTAATAAAATAAGATACAAATATAAATCTATATATATACTATTATACAAGGGAAAAAATAGGTTCAATTTTGCATTTTTATGGGAAAATAGGACTGAGCTGTGCGTCGTCTTGAAAAAACAAACATAACTTGAGCTGCTGATGTTATAGACAAGCTTGGCTGGGAGGCCCAGAGGCCGCTTGATACCTGCTGGATTGAAAAGAAGTTGAAACATGTCGTGGGCTGCCCATGTTAAACAACAAAACCTAGGCCATGGACCTGGTGGGCTTGGGACTGTCAGCCTCTCGACGAACAGTTATCTCTCGATTCCTCTTGTTTTGCTGACCATGTTGGGAACGGCAGATGGCGGGGCCGCAGCGAGAGCACCAAGGCGGAGGACGATGTCGAGACCTCGGACCGAACGAACTAGAGCGGGGGAACACGCAGGCAGAGGGGAGTACTAGTGTTGACTTGTTCGGGTGCAGGGTGGGCTGGTGGATTTGCCGCCGCCGGACAATGTGTGGGATTAGAGGAATGGCCTCGCCAATGCCATAGGCTATGATGGCCAGTCGCTGTATAGGAAGAGGACGAAAGATTTAACAAAATAAAGAAATACAAATGGATAGGTGGTTGGTCCCATATTTCTGTGTACGAGACCTGTTGGGTCCACCTGAGAAGGGGAATATGTTGGGAGGAAGGAGATTCAAAGCACGTCAGCCGAGTGAACTAGTTACATACATAAGCAAACAGGTTAATGGGTTCTTAGAAGGAATATTTCGGAACAAAAAGAAAATTACGACACATAGGCTAATGCATGAAACACTCAGATGATAAAGGTGCTTAAACAGATAAAGTACAACAAATAGACCTTCCAGGCACGCTTGATCATGACGCTGCGGCTGTCTGTGTACTTGTCGGTTACGGGAAGCAGACACGCCCTCATGTCAAAGATCCGCTTGTACATGTCGTAGCATGCGCATGCTTCGTTGGCCGCGTAAGTTATGTAGGCTAGATTCAGAGGTACCTCCTCGTGTACTGGTCCTTGGTATCGTTGTCTTATTTCATGTTGGCATAGCAGGGGTCGATGATGGTCTCAACAAGGTCAACCATGGAGTCCTTATCCTGCCCATTGCCGATGATCTTGAATTGCTTCTGGATGTCGACAAGCTTGTTCCACCAGATGGCTGAATCATTGTGTTCTTCCTTCTCTCCACCGTAGCGAAGGTGTAGTCGGCGCTGCCGATGAAACGGGCGAATGCTCCAGAAGCTCTGATGGCCCTACAACAGTGGTAGAGGAGAACCTCGTCCCGCACGCATACCTAGGCGACGGTGAACCGTTGGTCCCCGTTAGCAGACGAATGGATCGGCACAAGATCTAGACCTGTGACCTTATGCTTTCTCATCCTATAGGTATTGCTTGAACTCGGTGAGGCAGAGCATCACCGAGTACGGATCGTTGGTGTACATCACATTCAACTTGGTGCAGTGATGGGACTGAATGGCGAACTCAAAGGTGAACTCCTTACTGAAGTCCATATCCAGCAGGCTCACCCCTCGGATCGCCATTGGAGTTTGTTCAAGTGAACGAGTGGGTAGGCGGTGGTAGGAGTTCGTTATTCAACTCTTGGGGAACTGGATTCAATAGTAAACTTAGTGTGTACAAGAGACAATAGTTACTACCCCTCCCTCGCCCGCTACACGCCTGGCAGAACATGCACCCTCGGCGCATTCAAACGCCTCCATTAAGAAACCTATTCCGGCCACACGTTGCTTCACGAGCGGGTCTGTATTGGTACTGTAATAACAAGTCTTAGTGGTCGCTTTACTTAAATTTAACTAGCTTTAATAGAAATTTATTCTTAAAACAAGCAATGCATTGGCTCGTTCTATCAGTGCCACAGGATCAACATGCACAACAAGTAGAATTATTATTCTCAGGACGCACACGATCAGCACATTTGTCGCACTTTCACACAGATAATACTACCAAGTTTGAACTGTTTGTTATGGTTGCTGTCCTCTGCATTATCATGTCGTGTTTCCCAGCTTGCAAGATTCAGAACCAACAAATAAGATTCAAATAATAAGTACAACAAAGATGCCTACACATCTCATTGATTCCTAGCTTGCAAGATTCAGAACCAATAAATAAGATTCTAATAATAAGTACAACAAAGATGCCTACACATCTCATTGATTCCCAGC
This sequence comes from Triticum dicoccoides, assembly GCF_002162155.2. Lineage (NCBI taxonomy): Eukaryota > Viridiplantae > Streptophyta > Magnoliopsida > Poales > Poaceae > Triticum > Triticum dicoccoides. Next base: position 587,467,453 of record NC_041390.1, read on the forward strand.
TTGCAAGATTCAGAACCAACCCATTAGAGTCTTTTGATAAAGTGAATATCGGGATTAAATCCATCTTGGCTAGCCGTGTCATACAACCCAAGAACTTGGCGAATGCTCTTGACCATCACAACATCTGTAGTTGAGTATTCCTGTTTGCACAACACAAATAAGAAAGAGCATGATTACTATAATAATGGCACTCCTTGAACTCAACCCGCAGCTTCAATCGATTATTCAATTCATGCAACTTTTTCTGCAGTTCACCTGAAATAATAAGTACTTGCTCTCGTGAGCTGGCAGGTTGTTATTTAGTAGTTGCACCAAAATTGAGCAACATTAAGGTTGGCTGTCCTGCTCATGTAAGGTGCAACTATAATTTGCTTATCCTTTTGTGCAGTTCCACTAAAATAAAGTGCCATTGTGGTGACAGTGACAGCTCATCTTGCAAAGCTAATAAAATGTTGCATGAGATTACCAGCAGAATTTGATAGAGATTTTGGAAACTCCAATCACTATTTTGTGCAGTTCCACCAAAATTGAGAGATGTTGCCCACGTGACATTTTAGTTGAACTGCACCAGACACTCATTCCAAAAAAAGAGTTTTGTGTAGTTCACCAAAAGGTCACAATAGCAACAAGGTGAAATGGATATCCCTATATGCACAAAAAGATAGATAGTAAACAGTTGCTGGTCAATAAGAAGATACAAAACATACACGAAATGAAAAGAAGCATCTTAATTATGTTCATGCCAATCACGCAATGATAGTAGAAATTTTAAAACGTCAGCAATGTTTCATGTAACCGGAAGCATTATGATCAACAATGACATTCGTCAAATATGGGATTACTTTAATGGTGGCATAGCTTGTTTACTAGATACAGTAAATCAACAACAGCTAAAGAGTTGGTTTAAGGGCATGGGACCGTGGGGACACCAGGAACTCAGCAGCGTAAACAAGCAACTTACTTATCATACTGGGGAAAACAGCAAGAGTACCATTTGTAACACAGTTTAATTGCATCATATCACTGGAGGCATTAGATTAACAATAATGCCGGTTAGACATGTCCTTAAGGTAACAGTGTGATCGCTTCATTTTACATGCGCCCTTACATTAACAACAGCAAAAAGTTTGTATAAGGACATGCGACAGTGGATGCATCAGCACAATGTACCTACAAGGAGGCATAAAGTGGCGATGCCGAGTTTGTTCATGCTCTATGAGGGCAGAAAATCTAATCCTGGAGACCTTTTACTATATGAGGGCAACAAATCTAATCCTGAAGAACTTTTACTATGTGAGGGGAGCAAGTCTAATCCTGGACATACTCTGTTGACTTGTCCACCAGCCGCCACTTTCTATCCTTTTTTAAACCAATAATAGATCTGTTACTTATCCAATGTGTACTGTGTTTTCTCATTATTTCCCTTTTCAACCAAGAGACCGGTTGGGTATCCGGTGTCTACTACTTTCCCCCTATTATTTCCACTTTGAATCAAGTCCTAGATTCATGCTACGACTTTTCCCCCTTTCTTCGTTGTTTGAACCAAGTCCTAGATTCGAATGCATGAAGTAGCTTTACCTCTAATAATACTAAAAATTTAGGTGGCTTTCGAAGAGCTGATGGAAGTAGAAAAAGATGCACATGCAGACACGTGGGGAGCTGGGGCAGTAGGGCAAGGCTGCTTTCGAAGAACTTATACTTGAGGGACGTCGGGATGCCAGCGGCAGCAGGTCGGATCTATGCACAATACGGCAGGGAGGAAGAAGGGACGGGGGACCTCCTGAGCCGGCGCTGTGTCGGAGAGAACGGCATAGGCAGAGGATCGGGCCCCGCCGGTAGCTTTGGGTTTCCTCCCTCGCCAGTGATGACCGCGTGAACGATGCACCTAGTCCTCTACACACACCGGCCAAAGGGATCTGGCCGGATCTATGACCAGTGGGTGAGCACAGAGAAATTGTCGGAAACGCTGTCTTGTTTAGTTCTGAAGAGGATGAGAGAATGAAGAGAGCAACTCTAGTAAAGCAAGCGCCCAGGCCCCTGCCTAAATATATAGTGGAGTAATTATCTTTTTCTCTCCACAACAGCGTTTCAATTTGTGTACGTGGCATCTATTTATATATAAAAAGTAAATGATGGGCTAACCACAGTAAAGATAAATCAGGTATAAATTACCACAAAAATTAGAAATATCCAACCATTCATTTAATAGATAAATTTTCTATAGCCATTGGATTATTTAACTGGGAAATTACTCACCATTGCCATTACAATGGATTAACGTGCCCTTCCATTTACTTCGTTTTTCCTAAAACAAAACAATCTGATGGACGGTCAATTAATTAGATCCAATACCTAGAAGCTACGTATGGACTTAAAGAAACCTACCATATGCCACGCTTCCTCCATCCCAGCCTAAAAGAAATCCTTCAATTAATCCCAGCCAATCAATTTCATTAATCTATTTCCAGAAATCCTCACGTGATTCCTTTATATGCCCAGGGAAACAAATCTCTACAAACAACAAATGGAAACACTGTGTCAGGAAGTAAAAAGAAACATATCGCGAAGATTGATGGCGTATTGGCCTCGAGGTTGATTGATGTACATATAGGAGAGAAGAAACCCTATGTTAGGAAGTAAAAAAGAAACATATCGCCAAGATTGATGGCGTATTGGCCTCGAGGTTGATTGATGTACATATAGGAGAGAAGATGGCGCTGACTGATGATCAAATCATCAAATTCGTAGCCACCAGATTTAAGTGGATTGGCTTGGCAGATTGATTGACATACGAGAAAAGATTGCGCTCACAGTCGAGGAAATCGTCAACTCATCGTCACCGAATCTCCCATAGGTATAGCTGCAGGACATTTTGTTTATTCTTTATCTACAACAAATTCATAAAGGAATGGCTGACGAGCAACAACGCCTAAAAGCCAAGCCCATGGATAATGCACTGATGGGAAATTACACGATGATCTTTCAAGTAACCAGGGCACCGAGTCATGTGTACAGGTACAGATGCACGTAATCATCCATTAATTCGTTTGACCTTTAATCATTGGTTAGTGTCCGATCGTTTTATTAATCGACCTGATTGTTTATATGACAACATTCCCCGTTGCTTCGATCCCAGGAGGTTGTGTTGTCGGGTCATCAATGTGTGGCTGGCCTCCAGATGGACGTTGCACCCCTACTGCTGTATCTTTTTGGCAGTAGCTGGCTGGAAAACGTAGGCTAGAGAGCTACCACAACAGATTATCACTCAGCTTGCAAAAACTCATTTGTGATCGTGTATAGGTCTTCTAAATGTGACCTTGAAGAAGCATGATCATCCGAGCTGCTTGTATGCAGACATCCATATATATTTGGTTAGCAGCAAGCAATTATTATCTCGATAAATAGTTGTGTTTACAATTTTTGTGTTGGTCTGCACAATTTATAGTGAAATACAACCATATTTCTTATATGGTTCATGAAGCGAATTCTATGATTCAGCTCCAAGGCACTGAGGAGAGGGAAAAAAACAGATACAACTATCATACATGATTGAACACAGCTGATATACATATGCGAGGACAATCTAGCACACAAGGTGTCAGAAACAGAACACATATATCACATGGTAGTCAGACATATGCATGACAGGACACAGTGATATCATGCTTATACACTTTGCGTATATATGCAGTTCTAAAGGGTAATATAGAATGTCTTTGATGTCTGCAAAATAATCATTGCACAACCGTCCTTTTTAGATCTATTTACATCTTACATGCATGATTGCTTTTAATATCGTCTTACACTTTGTCCATTTACGTTCTTGTTGTCGTTCAAAAAAGCCCGTACAATGCTTTTAAAAGTTCAGGTTCGCTCCTAAAAATACATGTAAATCGACCTTTTTTTGAAGGTATTCTGTCTTATTAGGCATACATTTATTCCATTAATTCATACTTTGCATTTACAAATGGCAAGAGTTATAGTTCAACCTTACTACAGTACAACGTTTTAGCCTTCCGTGTGGTGACTGACTATATTTTGTTTTATTCCTCTGCCGCTGGCAATGATGGAAAATAGTGGGTTATTTCCCAATTTAACTATCCACCAAAAAAGGGTTGTTTGATGAGTATCTTATTCCCATCTAGAAGCTCACGTTATTTGTTCTCTCTTGACTACTGTTCAGATCAAACATGCTGCAAAAGTTTTGGCAACCATGTTAGCATATGTTACCTCTTCACAAAAAAATAGTTTTGTGCATCCTGATCCTATATACTATTACTTCTCAAATTTTACCAATATCGTTGGGGTAACACTTTGAAAAACAATTACATAATATTTCATAGAGAATTTATTATGAATATCGGGCGGTCTTCCACAATTCGGGTAAAATGCACCCGCATATTTCCAATGTGTAGTCATGCATTGGTGATTCAAATGTTTTGTTTATAATCAGGCTACAATCTAGAACGACACATCATTTCCAATGTGTATTCACATAAATGAGAAATGAACCTATTGAAGTCCAACATTGGGTGCTTGGCTTGCTGAAGTATTTCTTAATGTTGGACAATGTCAGATAAATAATTTCTTCGACTGAACTAACCTTATTATATTTTATTTGCCATTTTTATTATCTCTAATTAGCATTTAAAACATATTATTGGCTTCATGTTCATCCTGCCAATAATGTGGAGGGGGTGAAACCGGTTAGTAAATACATATTTTAGGAGAAGTAGCAACACACTCAAGTATTGGAGGCATTTTTCATTATTAATAAGTTAGGAGAAATGTACAAATGTTTTTAATATGTCCTTTTTGCTCGATAGAAGGAACTATAGCATGATCTTTGCTTAAGGATGCATAATGCGTCTAAAAGAAAGATAATGTGAAATATCATCAAGGTGTTCAACCATTTTTTCCTTAAAACAAAGAGGATATTCTACTATGTAGTAACTCTCTATTTTGCTGTCCCCAAAGTAGATAATATGATACAAATAGAATTTTCACAATGCGACTGATCATGAAAAACAGGGTCATACGACATGCATAATTAGTAGGTAGTGATAAATGCATAACACATATATTTATATACCAATAAAAATAAATCATACCTAAGACAAAACTATATTAGGAAAAGTATTATATTTGTTATGCCATCACATAAGGTTTTAGTTTTTCTGTAGAAAAAACACATAATATGTTCTTATTGTTGAATTTACAAAATTCTAGCCCGCGCATCGAGCGGGCCACATTGCTAGTTAAAGAAAAGAAACTGTCTATTTAACGTGACTAACTGTACGACTCCTACTTACTAGTAGTAGTATTGTGCACTTTTGCTCCCCGTCCCTCCATTCATTGAACAACCCCACGGGTGAATAAACTTACAGTACCAGTATTTATATAGAACGAACAAGCTCGAACTATTTTCGCGTAGTTAAAAGTTGAGGGCGGGGCTTTTCCCGGGCAGTACGCGCGATAGTGTTCGCGTAGGCAGTTTGACAGAGAGGCGAGGAGGGTGAGGGAGTAGCGGATTCAACTTACATACTACTGGAAAGGTCGTGTTGTGCGATTTGACGACGTGTTACTGCTGGAAAGACTTGTGATATGACTACTCACTATAGTCATGAATTACCGGCGCTACGACCGGGGTGATTCCCCCCTTCCGTTCCCCACTCTAATCTGGTGCATGACATGTCGACCCAGATGTTGGCTCTCCCACATGACGGCGAAGTACGTAAAAAGTTGCAAAGAATCATGCGGTATATATAGTGTAGTAGCAAGATGCCCGTGTGTTGCACGGAACATCAAGATGCATTTGTATGAGTAGTTTATCTTGTTGGAGAAAAGTATGAACGAGGGAAGGCCTTATCTGCAAATGAGGAGAGGAGTGCGGGTAAATTGTCATAGTTTCCTTCCTATCCATTAGATATAGATCAGACGGCCTACATTGCAGGATGGCAGGCACACCATCATCACCAACTCTACTTTTTATAAGAGTACAGATAGAGATATACTAGTAGTACATCGGAGGAGTGCGAACCACGGCAGCCAAGTGAACAAGCAGGCAATAGACCATACTCCTCTTTGTTTGGATCCCTGAGTGAACCAGCAGTGCGAACCACGGTGTCCTAGTGAACCAGCAGTAGAAAACAAAGTGGTGATATGGCCATAAAAAACAATGTGCTACAGTCCAGTTTGTAGCATGTACAATACTACTCCTCTTTGTTTGGATCCCTGAGTTACAACTAGTTTTGGTTGAAATAGCCTCAAAGTATCCAAACAGGAGGGGTTAGTTTGAGCTAGTTTGCTCTAACCCAACTAAAAAAACTAGCCCGGTGGAGAGGTTCTAATTGGGTTAGTTCTCCTCGGGCCCACTAAAAGAGAACTAAAATAAATCTTCCCTGCCCGCACCAGATCGCTCCGTCTGACCCCCTCTCGCACGATTCCTCTCTATTCCCCATCGTGCTGCCTGCCCAAGCGCTGCTCCACCGATCGCCCTCTCCCTCCTCCGACCACCCTCTCCCTCCGGCCTCCGACACCCTCCTCTGGCCGCCCTCTCCCTCCGGCCTCCGACACCCTCCTCCGGCCGCCCTCTCCCTCCGGCCTCCGAAGCTCGCCCCGCTCCCCCTTCTCTGTCGTGCGCGGCGGCGGTGCATCTACCAGGGAGGTCGCGAGAGGGGCGAGTTTGTTTGTTCCTTCTCTGTCTCAGAGTCATATCATTGATCTTGCTCGCTCTAGCGCTAATTCTGATTTGGAAAAGTAGATCCTGATTAAACTTGGTATAGATTTGTGGTGCACGCATGGAATTGTTTGATGCTGCTTGAGGAGGTAATAAATCTTTCTAGAGGCCCAAAGATTCAGTTCACCTTTCTAGGTATTTCAGTTTCAGGCTTGCATTATTTCTAGAGCCTCAAGATTCAGTTCACCTTTCTAGGTATTTCAGTTTCAGGCTTGCATTATTTCTAGAGGCCCAAAGATTCGGTTTGCACTCATCAGCAAGCAGCCCTGCTACCCATGCCAGTCTCGACCTCAACTCGCAAGCGCCAGCGTCGGAGGGGTTCCCGGGGCTTGGGCTCTACAGAGCCTTCCTCCAGAGCGACGATGACGAGCTCCTCCCTGGGCACGTGAGGGGCTCCGGGCTCCCTCCCTATCGTGAATGACTTCTGTGATGAGTTAGCTCACGCTTTGTTTCATGGAGTGTAATTTTTTGTGAAGCTTGATTGACGACTTGTATGTTTAAGTCGGATATCTCATTTGTATGGACAAAATAAAATTTATCATGTTTTGCATGCTTGATTTGTAAAGATGGTTCGTTTATGTCAGTTGTGAGCGGGAGGAGGCCACACTAGAGCCGGCCACACCAAATCCGGCAGGAAATAGGGTCCAAAGTAGTCAAATTATTGAGAAAGAGCATTTATTGTCAATCTAACCCTGCCATCCAAACACCTCTTTGGCTAGAGTTAGTTTAGGGTTAGTTCAGGGTTAGAATCTAACTCTAACCTCTAACCGAGTTAGAGTTCTCCTCGTCTCGGTTCATCGCCATCATACTTTCCCCATTCATGTGTTTTCAGTATCCTGCGAGTCAAAAAGGCCCTTAGACTGGTTTAGGTCCGGTCATTTTTTATAAACGTGTTATGTCCAAAATTTAATGAACGTGCTCCAGTTTCTATGAAAATAATCCAGTTACATGTAGTAACTCATTTATTTATTTATTCTTCTATGGTGGATTTGCATGTAATTCGTGAGGTCTGAAATGTGAAGTACCCCGGCATGGTTGCATATGCTCCGAGTCGTGCATGCACTACGACCCAGATGCTCTATGTCCCAGATGTCGGCAAAAGGAAGCACGTGGAAATATCCTAGGAGTACATATAGGAGGAGAAATGCGTGAAAAAATATGTACTATGAAGCGTAGCTACAGTTCAAAAAGGAGACCTAAAGTGATGACAGGTATAGGTTGCACGCACCCAACCAGTGGTACTAGACGTAAGACTACTTTTTCCCTAAAAAAAGAGGTATGAGTGCTAAGTACTCCTATCTATCAACACGAGTCCCATCTAACAACAGCGTCCATGCTACAGCTAGCTCTTCTCCCTTGTTTCTCTCTTCTAATTCTAAACTCAGCTGACGCGCGGTGGGCGGGGTGGGGATTTGCCGATGGTCAGTTTTCTCAACTGCAGCCCCACCTCACAGTGAAACATTACAACTGGAATAAAAATTCCATATACTACTAATAAAACATTAAGGCCACGAGGCGATGCAGTGCTGGTTACAGGAGGCAAGGAGAAAGATGCACCATCAACAACGTCCACCTACTCGACTCAGGGCGCTGGCCCACCCAACAGTGGCTAAGTAGCAGCGGATTTTGTGGCCAGGTCGACGTGCTTCTGAACAATGGCGTCCAAAAATTCCAGCCGCTGGAAGAAGGCCAACGTCTTTTTGTCCTCGCCGGCCTTGTAGTAGCCTATGTAGACGATTTCCTTGTAGGCGTGAATGTGCAGGTCGGCGGTTTCTTGCATGGCGAGGCGCTGCAAGGCGAGCGCAACCTCGAGGTGCACATTCTTCGTTTGACCTCCGGCACCTGTAGGTCCACCAGGGCTTGAAAGAGTTCGTCACCATGGAGGCCGATGAGGGTGGTAGGCAATGAGGAGCCTGGGCGCGCGGGCTGGAGTAGTACAACAAGGTCGTCCGCGCGCTTCTTAACAATGGTGAACTTTCTGAAGGAGTGGACCATCATATCGTCCATGCGAGAGGCAAAGCCGGCGTCGGTGAAGACTACGACGCCGGCGGTCTCCAGCACCATCTGGAAACTTTGCACGATGAGGGGCCGCAGGCCGGCATCTTGGATGATCTGGCACAGCCGACTGCCGCTCGCATCCATCGCCTCCATAGGTGTTTGTGGCTTCTAGTCACTTGGTCTAGGATTGGACTGAGCAGTGTTGTGCAGAGACTAGGAGTAGATGGATTGGAGTGGTGGGGCGCCTTTATATGCGAGTCCAAACTCTGTTGCATTCACATCGTGCTGGCTCTATTTTGCTTCTCTAATTAATTCCCTCTGCATGCTAATCGAGGAGGCATCATTGACCATTCAACGTCTCGAGAACCGCTACCCTCTCCCTCCTTGGCATTCAAGCCGTATCAATGTAAAAGCAGGTCAAGAAGAGACTAGTCTACATTGTGCACCGTGACCGTGTGGGGGTGCGACGCGAACGACACAGGCATGTTGTACTTGTTTCACTTTCTCTTTTTGAACTCGTGACTTGTAGTAACCCTCAATTTTGAATATACTTTATAAGTTTGGTTGTCTCGCCAATATATACATCACTCCCTCCATGTAGATTGGGTCGCTAAAGTCAAAATTAGACACAAAACATGATGGTGACAGACCAGTCTACCTCCGTCCTGGTTTATTGCTCCCCGTCGTAATCTGTGCCAAAATTTGACCATAAATTTGACTAACAAAAGGTTCATGCATGTCACCAAAATTATATCATTGAAAAATATGTTCAAATACAAATCAAATGATATAATTTTTGTTGACATGCACTAACATTTTGTCAGTTAAATCATTGGTCAAAATTTAGCACAAATTACAAAAGCGACTAATAAACCAGGACCTAGGTAGTACACTAGGTCAAAGACAGTGATACTACATATAATTAATGCCAAATAAGAGCAAGGGATCACACATGTCATTTACGACTGGAATAAAAATGCCATACACTAATAAAACACTAAGGCCACAAGGACACTGGTTACAGGAGGCAAGAAGAAAGATGCATCCATCAATAACGTCCACCTCCTCGACTCAGGGCGCCGGCCCACCGAACAACGGCTAAGTAGTAGCGTGTAGGATTGAAAGTATGTCTAGAGGGGGGGTGATTAGACTACTTGACCAAATAAAAACTTAACCTTTTCCCAATTTTAGTTCTTGGCAGATTTTAGCTATTTTAGGGCAAGTCAAGCAATCATCACACAATTCAAGCAAGCATGCAAAGAGTATATTGGCAGAGGAAAGTAAAGCATGCAACTTGCAAGAATATAAAGGGAAGGGTTTGGAGAATTCAAACGCTATTGGAGACACAGATGTTTTTCCCGTGGTTCGGATAGGTGGTGCTATCCTACATCCACGTTGATGGAGACTTCAACCCATGAAGGGTAACGGTTGCGCGAGTCCACACAGGGCTCCACCCAAGGGCAACGGTTGCGCAAGTCCACGAAGGGCTCCACCCACGAAGCGTCCACGAACAAGCAACCACCCACAAAGGGTCCACGAAGAAGCAACCTTGTCTATCCCACCATGGTCATCGCCCACGAAGGACTTTCCTCATTAGCGGTAGATCTTCACGAAGTAGGCGATCTCCTTGCCCTTACAAACTCCTTGGTTCAACTCCACAATCTTGTCGGAGGCTCCCAAGTGACACCTAGCCAATCTAGGAGACACCACTCTCCAAGAAGTAACAAATGGTGTGTAGGTAATGAACTCCTTGCTCTTGTGCTTCAAATGATAGTCTCCCCAACACTCAACTCTCTCTCATAGGATTTGGATTTGGTGGAAAGAAGATTTGAGTGGAAAGCAACTTGGAAGGCTAGAGATCAAGATTCATATTGTAGGAATGGAATGTCTTGGTCTCAACACATGAGTAGGTGATTCTCTCTCAGAACATATGAGTTGGAATGATGTGTGTTTTATGATGGCTCTCTCACTGAATGAGAAAGAGGTGGAGGGGTATATATAGCCTCCACACAAAATCCAACCGTTACACACAATTTACCAATCTCGGTGGGACCGAATCAGAAAACTCGGTCTGAACGAAATAGTAAACCTAGTGACCGTTAGGAATTTCGGTGGGACTGACATGCAACTCGGTAGGACCGATTCGGTTAGGGTTTGGGCATAACGTAATCTCGGTGAGACCGATTACACAAACTCGGTGAGACCGAATTTGGTAATTAGCTAACCAGAGAGTTGGTCAGGCAAACTCGGTGGGACCGATTTGCTCTTTCGGTGAGACCGAGTGGAACTCGGTGAGACCGAAAAGTTACAAAGGGGAAACACTGAGTTTACATTGCAATCTCGGTGGGACCGATTCGCTCTTTCGGTGGGACCGAAAAGTTACGAAAGGGAAACAGAGAGTTTGCAACCCCATCTCGGTGGGACCAAGATCCTTATCGGTAGAACCGAATTGCTAGGGTTTGGCAGTGGCTAATGACAAGTGAAACTCGGTGGCGCCGGATAGGAAGAATCGGTAGGACCGAGTTTGGCTTAGAGTTTAGGTCATATGTGGATATGGGAAAGTAGTTGAGGGTTTTTGGAGCATATCATTAAGCACATGAAGCAAGAGGCTCATTAAGCAACACCTCATCCCTCCTTAATAGTATTGGCTTTTCCTATGGACTCAATGTGATCTTGGATCACTAAAATATAAAATGAAGAGTCTTGAGCTTTTGAGCTTGAGCCAATCCATTGTCCTTAGCATTTTGAGGGTTCCACTTTCACCATCCATGCCATGCCAATCATTGAGCTTTCCTGAAATAATTATCTTGGAATATTAGCTCAATGAGCTATATGTTGTTATGAATTACCAAAACCACCTAGGGATAGTTGCACTTTCAATCTCCCCCTTTTTGGTAATTGATGACAACATATAGATCAAAGCTTCGACAAATGATAATAAGCATGAAATATATCATCGCTTTGAGAGGTATGTGATAAGTAAGAGCTCCCCCTAAATTTGTGCATATTTAAAATTTGCTTTGGACTGCAAATGCACAAAGAGTTAGAGTCATGGGTTACTCTTCCATGTCACATACATCTTGGTGGAGCGCTCAAAATGATAAGAATAAAATACATGCACTCATCACCAAGAATAGTGAATGATCACAAACGATAGATAGAATGATAATATTTAAGCAAGCATCAAGCAAACATTAAGTGTAGCTTATGATCAAACACATGATCATCGATGTCTCACAAGCATAAGGACGTAGTATCTCACACACAAGCAAACAAGGTTCGAAAAACCACCAAATAAAGCAAGAGAGAAAAGCAACACACTCTCTCTCTCGAAGCCTATGATCTATACATCTTCTCCCCCTTTGGCAACAAGTTACCAAAAAGTTCCTAGAAAATGCATAGCACTAGATCGACGCTCAGGCTTGATCTTCAGGTGGTGGTGGAGTCCGGATCACTCCAAGGATGAATCCTTCGGTAGACGTGGTCGGAGTGGAGGCTGAAGTGGATGCTGGAGCTGGTGGAACTGAGGCTGTGGCTGGTGTAGACGTTGTAGCTCTAGTGTCAGCAACTGGTAGTGCAGACGACCTCGGACCTCGTGGCACCCTCGCAAAAGCATGAGTCATGGTCCTGCCTCTCCTCTCATTCATGTCCTCCTGGAGCTGCTCCACTGCAGACTGAACTTCTGTTACCTTGATGTCCAAGTCATAGAACCTCTGTTCCATGATCCTCTCTAAACTCGCCTGGTTCTAAGTCAGGGTGGCTATACTCTGCTCAATCCGCAGGGTGGACGGAATCAAGTAACTGAGCTGCTCTTGTTTGGTCTTCAGGAAGTAATCAGATGCCTTCGCTTGAGTAGGCATCCTGGCAGCTTTCTCCTTCTTAGCCTTCTCCTTCTGAGCTTGTGCATGGGCAGATGATGGTTCATTCTCTGTCATCACAACTTCATTGTTCTCGAAGTCTGGATGGATGGGCAGGTGTTCCTTATCCAACAAATATACGCCCGTGCTCATCTTGGAGTTGATGAGCTCTTGAATCTGAGGGGCATATCCACAGCTCCTCTTCTGATCTGCCGTAGTCCTTTTGATTGTTTCCACTATAAGGCTCATGACTTTGAATTTTTGAGGCACGTCAAAAACATGAAGCAAATTGATCGCGTGACCTCTGATCATCTTGTGATCTCCAGACTTGGGCAGAAGGGTGTGCCTAAGGATCCAGTTGATCGTAGGCAATCCTGATAGCAGATAATGCACTGAGCCAAACTTGAACATGTCAAGTGCTTCATTCGGAATCTCCTTGTACATGTTGGACATGGAGTTGTGGTCCATCTTTTTCTTGCCATAAATGTCCAGATCATCTGCTTGCTCCTCTGGGGCATTGATCAGCTTCACCCATTCCTCAACAGTAGAGTGGTACCTCATACCCTCACACATCCATGTAATCCGCCCATCTGGATAAAAGTGAGCTGTGGAGTAGAACTGCATGATGAGCTCCTCGTTCCACTTTGTGAGCTTCTGCCCAACAAAGTCCTCTACTCCACACGCCTTGAAGCTATCCTGAACTCCTGGGTAGTACTCTTCATTATCCTTGATATAGGTCCAGTCGACCCATCTCATGTCACATACAATTGGCTTCTTGTCAAGTAGCACTGTCTCATAGAAATCTTGCTGCTCCTTGGTATGAAATCTGTAGTCCACTGCAGTCCTTCTCCTAGAAGCATATGGATCTGCTTCTCTCCACTTCCTGAGCCCTGAGTCTCTCCTGAGCTTCATATCCTCAGCCACAGGATGAGCATCATTGTGGTCTGGGATCTTGGGCTTGAGCTTCCGAAGGACACTCTCTTCTTCTTCCTCTGCAACAGTCCCAGGCACTGGGGCCTTGTTCTTCTCAGTGGCTGGGATGCTTCTTGTGTTTCTCTTTGGTTCACTTTTAGGCTTAGATGCAGCCTTAGGTGCTTCCTTGGGCTTGGATGCAGCTCCCCCTGACCTTATGGCATCTCCCATAAGTTTGGCTGCCTTGGGCGCTAGTGCAGCTGCCTCTTCTTCCTCCTCCTCTTCTACCATGATGGAGGCTTTCCCAAGCACTCTGGCTACAGTTTTCTTCACTCTTTCTTTCCTCTTCTTGCCCTCAGCTGCAACGGGCTCAATGGGAGCAGGCTTCTCAATTGAGGCTCTGGCCTTTGACATGGGCTGCCTGCCTGCTGGCCTCTTGATTTTCAGGCCTGGCTTTGAGCCTTGAGCTGGCTCAACTCTCTTGGAAGTGGCCTCTTCCTCTGCCACATAGTCCTCATCTTCAGAATCTGAGGTTTTCTTCTACCTTTGTCTCGTGGCAGCTTTAGGCAGGTTGCTGGGTGTGCTCCTGCTGCCATCATCTGAGGAACTTGAGGGGCTAGTGCCCTCACTCAACTGCACTTGCTGCTCTGACAAGTTTTGGCTGTCACTCTGGTCTGACATGTTGCAAACTGACTGCTGACCCTGTGAATAGATTATAGAGGAGATAGAGTGGATGAGCATCACAAAATGCAGAGATTTTTGCAAAAAGAATGATTCAAAAACTTAGTTTTAGTTTCCCACTGAAATCATCTCGGATCTACCGATTTTCAAACTCGGTGATACCGAAGCAGTTTTGGAACCTAAACTAGTGAACTCGGTAGGACCGAGTCACAGTTCGGTGGCACCGAGACTGCTAGGGTTTCACTGAGTTCAAAAATCGGTCACACCGATAGTAATTCTCGGTCAGACCAAGTTTTACTTGTGCAATGGCATAAGACAAATCGGTGGGACCGAGTTTTTCAACTCGGTGGGTCCGAGATGGTTTCGGCGGAAACCTAAACCTAGAATTTTCGAATCAAACCTAATCTATGAGCGTTTTGATTGGATAGAAGTTTATCAAACGTGGCCAGAAACAATGTGATCACAATGTGCTAGGAATCGGATTGAGGAATAGCACAAAGATCAAGTCCATACCCTAGTTCGGCGGGGACTTGCTACGGCGGCAACGGCGGGGCAGAAATCCCGTTGACGGCGACGGAGACCAGCGACTGGAGGCTGCTGGCGGCGAGAAGACGATCCGAAGACCTTGGGGGCAGAGCAGGCTATCGCGCGGGCGAAGGGGTTCGGAGAAATTTCCAAATTTTGCCCGTGACTATATATAGCCCGACCCTGTCGGTGTGACCGAGTTGAACAACTTGGTGGCACCGAGATTCATAACTGCGTGTAGTTACTGAAACTCGGTGAGACCGAAAGGTTCAAATCGGTTGCACCGAGATTGAAAACTTAGATCAACTTAATGATCTCGGTAGGACCGAAAGTGGAGTATCGGTCAGACCAAGAATCATAAAGAGGTTTTGGAAGTTTAAGTCTATGACGAATCGGGGACTCCGAGCGCTCCTCACACAGAGTGGTTCGAATCTGACTTGATCAAATTTTGTGATGCAGCACGAATAGAGTTTGAGACGAGAAAAGCATAGATAGCTAGAGGAGGTTCTTAGGCATTCTTTTCCATCCACTTGGCAAAAATAAATAAAACCGAACAATCAAAGCAACAAGTGGATGTCCTTGAATGAGTAAAATATGCAATCAGCATGCTCACACAATAAGATGGCAAATGAAATATGTGGCAAGGCATGCACAACCAATTCTAGCATCTATCAAGCAATTTGCGATGACTAGGTCATCTATATATGAGTATATTGACTTAGGAGTCAAGTGAGAACACTTGATCGTAGGTCATACTCATCGTTTAAGCTCAAGTGGGGTTACCACTTTTACATAAAGCATTGTTTTGTTCACATCTTTAGAGTTGCTTTAGCTCAAGTCTTAGAGTAAAGCCCCCCCTAGATGTGATATCCCCCCTAAGAGGGATGAACTAACCTTGGGTTTTGTCGATGATGACTTCATGTAGACATTGAAGATGTGGATGCTCAATGTTGATGTAGATCTCTTGGAGCTATCTATTTGAGTGAATTGCACTTTCAATACCTACATGGGTTAGTCCCACAAGGAACAAACAAGGATATCCATAGACATAGAGTGATGCACACAAAAGATGATGTCCATGAAAACTTTTAGGTTACCTTGTCCCTTGTCTTACCAACAAGAGGGTTTGTGACTCCTTGAACTAGTGCAAGATGTGGAAGTTGATTGCACTTGTTCTTGCCAAAATGATAAGAGTGAAGTATGTTGGCGGAGTCACCCTCAAGAACTCTCTAGTTCTTCTTCTTTTGGATCCACATCATCTTGATGGGAATCCTTGGAGTTGTAGTCGTACTTGATGAAGTGGAACTTGAAGAAGTCTTGGGAATCCACTTGACTAAGGTCTTAGGAGCTTCTTCAAATGCATCAATTTCCTCTTGAAGCTTGTCCTTGCCTTTTTGCTCGTAGTCTTGTGGTGGAAGATCATCTTGAGCTTGTGTCCCCTTGAAAGACTTCTCTTGTTGAGGGACAAACTTTGTCTTGGGGTATTGATCTTCTTCCCATTTAACTCCATTGGCATTGAACTTTCGTTCAAAACCAACACCTTGATTCTTCCGGTGCATTCCTTGCTTGCGCACAATTTCCTCGAATTGCTTACTCCCGGCAAGGCTTTTGTACACTCCTTTCTCTATAATTCCCTTCAATAAGCTATTTTCCTGCTCAAGTGTAACTTGGCTAAGAGAATCATTAGTGGAATCAAGAGAACTACTAGAAGCAACAATATTGGATTTAGCATGATCATTGTTACTACTAGAGGAAGAATCTTTCTTGTTAGACTTGACTTGAGGCATGTAAGTGGATAAGAGTAAACGCTTGGCAATATAAGAAGAACTTTTCTTGCGGAGATCATCATTGATTGCCTTTAAGAACTCATGCTCTTGCTCAAGATTGAGCTTTTCAAAGCATAGTTTCTCATGAGCTCTTAAAAGTTCTCGATGATCTTCGAAGATAGTGTCATGAGCTAACTTAAGAGTTTTTAGTTCTTTAGTTAGAGCCTCAATCTTCTCCTTATCATTGTCATTCGTTTTATCTTGATTAGCATGATTAGTTGGTCTTTCATCATAGTATTCATCACTAGAGTTGTCACCAAGCAAATCATCACCTAACAAGTCATCTTCATCACTATTGAAATCAACATACTTGGGGTGTGTTACCTTAGGACCTTTGGCCATGAAGCATCTTCCAATTCCTTCATTTGGTGAGTCAAATATGTCGTAGGAGTTGGTTGACACAAGTTCTAGACCGGCAACACCTTCATCTTGAGTATCTTCGGAGTCGGAGTGATAACTTCTCTCGGAGTGGCTGTCGGAGTAGGAGCCGGATACCCATTCACCAACATGAGCTTGATGTCTTCGTCTTGTGTAGCTCCTTGATGATTTTTCCTTCCTTTCCGAATCCTTGCTTCTCCGTGAGTATCTTCGTTCATAACGATCATCTCTACTCCTTCTCTCTCTTGGTGGTGATCCTTTGCTTCTTCTTTTTGGAGAATCTTCTCTTCTCTTGTAGGGAGCCGTACACTCATTGGAATAGTGTCCGGGTCTTCCACAATTGTAACCGTTTCGCTCTCGACTAGAAGATCTTTTGTCATTGTAGGACCTTGATTTGGAGCTTCTATCTTTGCTTCTACTCTTGTAGAACTTGTTCAAGTTCTTCACCATTAAGCTCAATTCTTCATTGAAGTCTTGTTTCTCACTTGATGATGTAGGGGCTTCACATGAGGCTTTATAGGCACCACTTGACTTGTTGTGAAGTTCCTCTTTATCCTTAAGTGACATCTCATGAGCAACAATTCTTCCAATCACCTCCGTTGGCTTGAGATCTTTGTAATTGGGCATCATTTGGATAAATGTGCACACGGTATCATATTTTCCATCCAAGTCTCTTAGGATCTTCTTGATGATGAATTTATCGGTCATCTCTTCACTTCCTAAGCCGGCAATCTCATTTGTGATGAGAGCAAGCCTAGAGTACATTTCAGCGACACCTTCACCATCCTTCATCTTGAACTTGTCAAGTTGGCTTTGAAGCACATCCAACTTGGATTCCTTGACGGAGTCGGTACCTTCGTGCATATCAATCAAAGTGTCCCAAATTTCCTTTGCATTCTCAAGGCGGCTGATTTTTTTGAATTCTTCGGGGCAGAATCCGTTGAAGAGAATATCACAAGCTTGAGCATTGTATTGCAACATCTTCAACTCATCCACGGTAGCTTCACGGTTTGGTTCTCTCCCATCAAAGAAGTCACCTTGCAAACCAACACACACAATAGCCCAAACAGCGGGGTTATGTCCAAGAATATGCATTTTCATTTTATGCTTCCAACTAGCAAAATTAGTACCATCAAAGTAAGGACCTCTATGGTGATAATTTCCCTCTCTAAACGCCATACTCTCCTAGGTTGTGAAACCAAGGCTATGAACACCAAAAGCTATGGAGATCTAGCAAATGGAGACCAAAGCTCTGATACCACTTGTAGGATCAAAAGTATGTCTAGAGGGGGGGTGATTGGACTACTTAACCAAATAAAAACTTAACCTTTTCCCAATTTTAGTTCTTGGTAGATTTTACCTATTTTAGGACAAGTCAAGCAATCATCACACAATTCAAGCAAGCATGCAAAGAGTATATTGGCAGCGGAAAGTAAAGCATGCAACTTGCAAGAATATAAAGGGAAGGGTTTTGAGAATTCAAACGCTATTGGAGACACGGATGTTTTTCCCGTGGTTCGGATAGGTGGTGTTATCCTACATCCACGTTGATGGAGACTTCAACCCACGAAGGGTAACGGTTGCGCGAGTCCACACAGGGCTCCACCCAAGGGCAACGGTTGCGCGAGTCCACGAAGGGCTCCACCCACGAAGGGTCCACGAAGAAGCAACCACCCACAAAGGGTCCACGAAGAAGCAACCTTGTCTATCCCACCATGGCCATTGCCCACGAAGGACTTGCCTCACTAGCGGTAGATCTTCACGAAGTAGGCGATCTCCTTGCCCTTACAAACTCCTTGGTTCAACTCCACAATCTTGTCGGAGGCTCCCAAGTGACACCTAGCCAATCTAGGAGACACCACTCTCCAAGAAGTAACAAATGGTGTGTAGGTAATGAACTCCTTGCTCTTGTGCTTCAAATGATAGTCTCCCCAACACTCAACTCTCTCTCATAGGATTTGGATTTGGTGGAAAGAAGATTTGAGTGGAAAGCAACTTGGGAAGGCTAGAGATCAAGATTCATATGGTAGGAATGGAATGTCTTGGTCTCAACACATGAGTAGGTGATTCTCTCTCAAAACATATGAGTTGGAATGATGTGTGTGTTCTGACGGCTCTCTCACTGAATGAGAAAGAGGTGGAGGGGTATATATAGCCTCCACACAAAATCCAACCGTTACACACAATTTAACAATCTCGGTGGGACCGAATCAGAAAACTCGGTCTGACCGAAATAGTAAACCTAGTGACCGTTAGGAATTTCGGTGGGACTGACATGCAACTCGGTAGGACCGATTCGGTTAGGGTTTGGGCATATCGTAATCTTGGTGAGACCGATTACACAAACTTGGTGAGACCGAATTTGGTAAGTAGCTAACCAGAGAGTTGGTTAGGCAAACTCGGTGGGACCGATTTGCTCTTTCGGTGAGACCGAGTGGAACTCGGTGAGACCGAAAAGTTACAAAGGGGAAACACTGAGTTTACATTGCAATCTCGGTGGGACCGATTCGCTCTTTCGGTGGGACCGAAAAGTTACGAAAGGGAAACAGAGAGTTTGCAACCCCATCTCGGTGGGACCAAGATCCTTATTGGTAGAACCGAATTGCTAGGGTTTGGCAGTGGCTAATGACAAGTGAAACTCGGTGGCGCCGGATAGGAAGAATCGGTAGGACCGAGTTTGGCTTAGAGTTTAGGTCATATGTGGATATGGGAAAGTAGTTGAGGGTTTTTGGAGCATATCATTAAGCACATGAAGCAAGAGGCTCATTAAGCAACACCTCATCCCTCCTTAATAGTATTGGCTTTTCCTATGGACTCAATGTGATCTTGGATCACTAAAATATAAAATGAAGAGTCTTGAGCTTTTGAGCTTGAGCCAATCCATTGTCCTTAGCATTTTGAGGGTTCCACTTTCACCATCCATGCCATGCCAATCATTGAGCTTTCTTGAAATAATTATCTTGGAATAGTATTAGCTCAATGAGCTATATGTTGTTATGAATTACCAAAACCACCTAGGGATAGTTGCACTTTCACAGCGGCTTTTGTGGCCAGGTCGATGTGCTTCTGAACAATGGCGTCCAAAGATTCCAGACGCTGGAAGAAGGCCAGCGTCTTTCTGTCCTCGCTGGCCATGTAGTGGCCTATGTAGACGATTTCGTCATAGACGTGGATGTGTAGGTCGACGGTTTCTTGCATGGCGAGGCACTGCATGGCGAGCACGGCCTAGAGGTGCACATTCTTCGTCGTGACCTCTGGCACCTGCAGGGCCACCAGTGCTTCAAAGAGTTCGTCACTTTGGAGGCTGATGATGGTGGCAGGCAATGAGGAGCCAAGGCGCGCGGGCTGGAGCAGTACGGCAAGGTCGTCCATGCGCTTCTTGACGGCGATGAACCTGCGGATGGAGTCGACCATCATCTGGCACATGCGAGAGGCGAAGTCGGAGTCGACGAGGGCTATGACACTAGCGGTCGCCAGCACCGTATGGAAATGCTGCGTGGTGCGGGGCCGCAGGTCGGCGTCTTGGACGATCTGGCACAGCCGGCTGCCGCACGCGTCCATTGACGCCATGGGTGCTTGTGGCTTCTGGTCACTTGGGCTTGATCTTAGATTGGAGTGGGGATTGTTGCACAAAGACTAGGAGTAGATGGATTGGAGTGGTGGGGCGCCTTTATATGAGAGTCCAAACTGCATTGCATTCACATCATGCTAGCTCCATTCTACTTCTTCGGTTACTTACTCCTACCTTTGCATGCTAATTGAATGCAGAGGCATCATTGATCGTTCAATGTTTCGGTAACCGCTACCCTCTGCCTCGTTGGCATTCAAGCTGTATCCACGTAAATGCGTGTCAAAAAGAGACTAGTCAGTAGTAGTATACTCAATATTGTACACCGCGACCAAGGCGGAGAGGAAACCGAGAGAACTACTCTACGTATTTATTTATGGTGTAGATTCACTCATTTTGCTCCATATGTACTCATTTAGGGTGTAGTCACTTGGTGAAATCTCTAGAAAGGCAAATAATCCTTTCCTGTGTACAGGGCTATACTAGCAAGTAGTACTAGTACTACAGTGGGCTTATAGCCTCCTTACATAGCAATTTTGTCTCATGCAAGAGCCTAGCTATATGTGTGCTCCAAGGCTCCGCACCACGCCACACCCCTACACAAAGACTGCCACGCGAGCGTTCGCAACTCCCACGTTCAGGTTGCGCTTGGCTCTTCACCTATTCGAGAAGACGAACAATGATGTTACCACTTCTACAGTATCGAATCAACTGCTACATGTCCGTCCACCGCGTGCGGGAGGGATAGCTGGTTGTAGTAAGCAAAAGTCTGTCCTCGTCTGCGAGCCATCGCACGCATGGGCGAGGGAGAAGGCATGTAGTAGTAAAATCAAGCTTCTCCTCATTGTACGAGTTGACGCGACACATCATAGCACTCACCCTACATGCTTGCCCCTAAACTTGGCTAAAAGACCCGCAGTGTACAATATATTTGCTGCAACCTCTAACATTTACCCCACCACAAATTAAAATATATATTCCTGTCTTGACCAGATGAGCGTGCAAACTACAATCACCAGGATGACAGGTAGGTCCAGAAGATTATTTTAATAAAAAAATGCTTCGAGACAGCCTCATAGCATGGAGCCGACTGATACGATTCCATCGTATCTATAATTTTTCATTGTTCCATGCCAATATTCTACAACTTCCATATACTTTTTGGCAAATTTTTATACGATTTTTGGGACTAACATATTGATCCAGTGCCCAGCGCCGGTTCCTGTTTGTTGCAGGTTTTTTGTTTCGCAGAAAGCCAATATCAAACGGAGTCCAAACGGGATAAAAATGGACGGAGAATTATTTTGGAATATTTATGATTTTTGGGAAGTAAAATCAACGCGAGACGGTGCCGGAGGGGGGCACGAGGTAGGGGGCACGCCCCTGACCCTCGTGACCACCCCGTAAGGCGGTTGACGCTCTTCTTTTGCCGCAAGAAAGCTAATTTTATGAGAAAGGTCTGGGCGAAAGATTCACCCCAATCGGAGTTATGGATCTCCGGATATTTAAGAAACGGTGAAGGGCCAGAAAACAGAACGCAGAAACAGAGAGAGACAGATCCAATCTCGGAGGGGCTCTCGCCCCTCCCACGCCATGGAGACCATGGACCAGAGGGGAAATCCTTCTCCCATCTAGGGAGAAGGTCAAGGAAGAAGAAGAAGGAGGGGGGCTCTCTCCCCCTCGCTTCTGGTGGCACCGGAACACCGCCGGGGGCCATCATCATCACCGCGATCTTCACCAACACCACCGCCATCTTCACCAACATCTCCATCACCTCCCCCCTCTATCTACAGCGGTCCACTCTCCCACAACCCGCTGTGCCCTCTACTTGAACATGGTGCTTTATGCTTCATATTATTATCCAATGATGTGTTGCCATCCTATGATGTCTGAGTAGATTTTCGTTATCCAATTGGTGGTTGATGAATTGCTATGATTGATTTAATTTGCTTGTGGTTATGTTGCTGCCCTTTGGTGCCCATCATATGAGCGCACGCGTGGATCACACCATAGGGTTATTTTTATGTTGATAGGACTATGTATTGGAGGGCGAGAGTGACATAAGCTTCAACCTAGCATAGAAATTGATACATACGGGATTGAAGGGGGACCAATATATCTTAATGCTATGGTTGGGTTTTACCTTAATGAACGTTAGTAGTTGCGGATGCTTTCTAATAGTTCCAATCATAAGTGCATAGAATTCCAAGTAAGGGATGACATGCTAGCAGTGGCCTCTCCCACATAAAACTTGCTATAGGTCTAGTAAAGTAGTCAATTGCTTAAGGGACAATTTCACAACTCCTACCACCACTTTTCCACACTCGCTATATTTACTTTTTGATTCTTTACTTACAACAGCCCCTAGCTTTTATTTACGCTCTCTTTACTTTCTTGCAAACCTATCCAAAAACACCTACAAAGTACTTCTAGTTTCATATTTGTTCTAGGTAAAGCGAACGTCAAGCGTGCGTAGAGTTGTATCGGTGGTCAATAGAACTTGAGGGAATATTTGTTCTACCTTTAGCTCCTCGTTGGGTTCGACACTCTTACTTATCGAAAATTGTTGCGATCCCCTATACTTGTGGGTTATCAAGACCTTTTTCTGGCGCCGTTGCCGGGGAGCAATAGCGTGGGGTGAATATTCTCGTGTGTGCTTGTTTGCTTTATCACTAAGTAATTTTTATTTGCTGTTCTTAGTTGTTTTCTATCTTTAGTTATGGGTAGGAAACGCAAAATACCAAAAGAATTAGTTGTACCTACTGAACCAATGGTTGAAGAACCACTCAAAATCTATCACACTGCTGAAGCTTATTACTTGGATCATCTTCGATCCCTATGTGCTCGTGCCGAAACCCCAACTAGCTTAGTTGAGGGCAAATCTTTAGATGAGCATGCTTGTTATGTGCGACACCGTATATATGAAAAAGGGAAACATTTAGTGGATCAAATACATCATTTGCAATGCTATGCTTGGAATTTATGTGAAATATATGATTTTACTTGTTGTTCTGAAAACCCTAAGAAACACCTCCCCTATCAATGTGAGTTTAGTGATAATGGAATCGTATCTTCGTATGCTAAGGGTGTTTATAATTACTATGATGTTCAACAAATTTAAGAATTTGTTGCTTTTAAGGGTGCTTTTGAAATTGCTTCTTTGATTGAAAAGTATGATGCTACTCTTTACAAATCTGAAAAATTTGCCATACTTGAATATTGTTATGAGAATTATGCTTCTAATGCTCATGTTAAACTATATATCCAGAACTACTCCGCTGTCCAAGAAGAGACTAATATTTTGTAGGAGTCTATGAAAGAAGAAATTGATGAAACTGTGAGCTCATTGGATGAAAAAGATGAGGAGGAGAGTGAAGAACAAAAGGAGGAAGATCGGATTGATCACCCGTTGCCACCTTCTAATGAGAGTAACTCTTCAACTCATACATTGTTTAATTCCCCTTCGTGCTTACCGAAGGATGATTGCTATGATGACTGTTATGATCCCATTGATTCTCTTGAAATATCCCTTTTTGATGATGCTTGCTATTCTTGTGGCCAAGATGCCAATATGAATAATGCTTATGGAGTTGAACTTGCTATAGTCCCTTATGTTAAACATGAAATTGTTGCTATTGCACCAACACATGATAGTCCTATTATCTTTTTGAATTCTCCGACTACACTTTATTGGAGAAGTTTGCACTTATTAAGGATTATATTGATGGGTTGCCTTTTACCGTTGCACATGATGATTTTGATAGATATAATATGCATGTGCTTTCTGCTCCTACTTGCAATTATTATGAGAGAGAAACTATATCTCCACCTCTCTATGTTTCCCACATGATGGAATTGCAAGAAACTGTTTATACTATGCATTGGTCTTTACTAGGTGTGCATGAATTGTTCTTTTATGACATGCCGATGCATAGGAAGAGAGTTAGACTTCGTTGTTGCATGATATATGTTGCTTTGTGCTCATTACTAAATTACAGATCATTGCTAATTAAAATTGGCATTGATATACCTTGGGATCCGGGTGGATCCATTACTTGAGCACTATATGCCTAGCTTAATGGCTTTAAAGAAAGCGCTGCCAGGGAGACAACCCGGAAGTTTTAGAGAGTCATTTATTTCTGTTGAGTGATTTCATATAGTTTAAACACAACAAAAATAAATAGGGGAACCCAAAACTTTTTCAAAAAGAAAAGCAAAAGTGAGAAAGACAAGCATTGTTTAAGTGGGAGCTAGCCTTGAACTTTGTTCATGCTCACGGAAACTTTGTGAATCTTGACTAAAGATACTTTTCAACAAAAATAATTATCCCCTTGTACAATTCCATTTTATTATAAAAATAATATGCCAAGGTTTTCCTTTAGGATGTTTACTATGCTTGTTAGTTTGTGCGGTGCAGGACAGAAACTTTGGCTCTAGTGCACGAATTTTAATTTTTTACTGGAACATCAAATGGTTTTGATTCTTCTTGCCCTGTCTTTACGTACAAATTGTTTTGTTTTCCTAATTTTGGCAGAATTGTTCAAGTATCATAAGTATGGTGAATGTTCAGATTATTACAGACTGTTCTGTTTTTGACAGATTCTGTTTTTCATGCATAGTTTGCTTGTTTTGATGAAACTATCAACTTATATCAGTGGATTAAGCCATGGAAAAGCTATATTACAGAAGACACAATGCAACAACAAAATATGAATTGGTTTGCAACAGTACTTAGAGTAGTGATTTGCTTTATTATACTAATGGATCTTACCAAGTTTTCTGTTGAAGTTTTGTGTGGATGAAGTGTTCGATGATTGAGAAGGTTTCGATGTGAGAAGAAGGAAGAGAGGCAAGAGCTCAAGCTTGGGGATGACCGAGGCACCCCAAGTAAATATTCAAGGAGACTAAAGTGTCTAAGCTTGGGGATGCTGGGAAGGCATCCCCTCTTTCTTCGACAAGTATCGGTATGTTTTCAGATTCATTTCATTCATGCGATATGTGCAAATCTTGGAGCGTATTTTGCTTTAGTTTTCACTTTTATTTTATGCACCATGCTGGTATGAGATAGTCCTTGGTTGATTTATAGAATGCTCTTTGCACTTCACTTATATCTTTTGAGCATGGCTTTATAGAATGCTTCATGTGCTTCACTTATATCATTTGAAGCTTAGATTGCCTGTTTCTCTTTACTTAGACAAACGCCATTTGTAGAATGCTCTTTTGCTTCACTTAATTTGTTAGAGCATGGGCATATATTTTGTAGAAAGAATTAAAACTCTCTTGCTTCACTTATATCTATTTAGAGAGATGACAGGAACTGGTCATATACATGGTTAGTCATAAAATCCTACATAAAACTTGTAGATTGCTGAATATGATATGTTCGATTCCTTGCAATAGTTTTGCGATATAAAGATGGTGATATTAGAGTCGTGCTAGTTCAGTAATTGTGAAATTGAGAAATACTTGTGTTGAGGTTTGCAAGTCCCGTAGCATGCATGTATGGTGAACCGTTATGTAACGAAGTCGGAGCATGAGGTGTTTATTGATTGTCTTCCTTATGAGTGGCGGTCGGGGACGAACGATGGTCTTTTCCTACCAATCTATCCCCCTAGGAGCATGCACGTAGTACTTTGTTTCGATGACTAATCGATTTTTGCAATAAGTATGTGAGTTCTTTATGACTAATGTTGAGTCCTTGGATTATACGCACTCTCACCCTTCCATCATTGCTAGCCTCTTCGGTACCGTGCATTGCCCTTTCTCACCTCGAGAGTTGGTGCAAACTCCGCCGGTGCATCCAAAACCCATGATATGATACGCTCTGTCACACATAAACCTCCTTACATCTTCCTCAGAACAGCCACCATACCTACCTATCATGGCATTTCCATAGCCATTCCGAGTATATTGCCATGCAACTTCCATCATCATCATATACACGACTTGAGCATTTATTCTCATATTGCTTTGCATGATCGTAAGATAGCTAGCATGATGTTTTCATGGCTTGTCCGTTTTTTGATGTCATTGCTACGCTAGATCATTGCACATCCCGGTACACCGCCGGAGGCATTCATATATAGTCATATCTTTGTTCTAGATATCGAGTTGTAATATTGAATTGTAAGTAAATAAAAGTGTGATGATCATCATTATTAGAGCATGGCCCCAGTGAGGAAAGGATGATGGAGACTGTGATTCCCCACAAGTCGGGATGAGACTCCGGACGAAAAATAAAAAAATAAAAAAAAAGAGAAAGAACAAAAAAAGAGAAGGCCCAGAAACAAAAAAATGAGAGAAGAAGAGAGAAGGGGCAATGTTACTATCCTTTTACCACACTTGTGCTTTAAAGTAGCACCATGTTCTTCATATAGAGAGTCTCTTGAGTTATCACTTTCATATACTAGTGGGAATTTTCATTATAGAACTTGGCTTGTATATTCCGATGATGGGCTTCCTCAAATGCCCGATGTCTTCATGAGCAAGCAAGTTGGATGCACACCCACTTAGTTTCCCGTTTGAGCTTTCATAAACTTATAGCTCTTAGTGCATCCGTTGCATAGCAATCCCTACTCCTCACATTGATATCTATTAATGGGCATCTCCATAGCCCGTTGATACGCCTAGTTGATGTGAGACTTTCTCCCTTTTTGTCTTCTCCACATAACCCCTATCTGTCAGGACCCCGATTCCAAGTCACATCGATCTAGCCGGTAACACCTCATATCACTTTGCGGCCTCACGCACGGTATTCCCACGGGTGTCGCCTTACCATGGCCCGGGACCGTTTGTGCCTTTTGGCTCATGTATATGATAGTGTCGCTAGCATCCATATGGCAGAGAACCCGGGCCGACATGGCTAGTTGTGAACCCAAAGCGGCACTAACCTATGGGGACAGGCATACATGAATCACAGCGAGCATGTCGGTCAGCAGCGTGTGAATCCGGGCTATAGCACTGGGCTAACAGGACTCCGGGAACCCGGGCTGTAGCAGGCTAGGCAGGACTCCGGATGTCACCGCATGACATTGCCCCGAAGGGACAGACACAGGAACGAAGTGAATCACATGCTGGCCAGTCAAGTGTTCCGGAGCAGTAGTGCTGGGCTAGCAGGACTCCGGTGAACCGGGCTGTAGCAGACTACTATGGCTCATGGAAGCACAAGACTACATTTCCCCATAAGAGAGGCTACCAAGGATAAACAACTAGGTTGTCGGATCCCACACATACCAAGCATTTCAACCATACACACAATATGCCCGATATGTGTAAATACAACATGGCATCACAACATAACTCTACGACTCAACTATTTATTCATTAGGCTCCGAGGAGCGAGATATTACAAACATGGGTCTCATGACCCAACAATCAGAGCATACAAGTCAAAGCACATGCGGAAGCTTAACATGTCTGAGTACAGACATCTACAAATGAAAAAGGCCGAGAAGCCTGACTATCTACCAGATCCCGTCGAGGGCACAAGATCATAGCTGAGGTAGCAAGCTAAACGCCGAGGTCTAACCTGAACTACTAGCAAGACTAAAGTCTCTCTGCAAAACATAAAATAGGCAAACGTGAGTACAAATGTACCCAACAAGACTTACATCAGAACTAGCTACATATGCATCAGTATCAACAAAGGGGGTGGTGGAGTTTGACTGCAGCAAGCCAGCTTTGACTCAGTGGCTATCCTAAACTATGACTGCTGGTAACTCTTTTGAGGTGGCGCAGACGAGTCCACATATTCACCATATCAATACACCACTATGGATCCGCTCCCGTCAACCTACGCGAAACGCCATCCATAGCACTCACGCTTATCTTGTGAGTTTTAGAGTATCCACTTTCACTTGTCTATGAACTTTTATAGGCAACCCAGAAGTCCTTTACCGCGGACACAACTATTCGAATAGATGATGTTAACCCTGCAGGGGTGTACTTCTTCATACATGTTTCCACCACTTAGCGTCTGCACACGACATGTGCTCGGCAGACTTCAAGCGAAAGCCGACGTGGGTGTAGACCACGACCTACCTAAACACTCAAGTCTCTAGTCTAGGTTTATCACCTATTCAGGTTCCATCCGCAGGGAGTCCGGCCGAGGTTTCCACATACGGCGCCGAACGATGTGTACAGGGTTCCGTGACACCAAACGGGCGCCCGGCATACCCGGCCACGTGCCTACCGCATCACAGCCCACCCCTTCGGTCAGCGCTGCCCACGGCCTCCAGCATACTACAAACACCAGAAACTATTTACAACTCCTGGACAGAGGACTAGGGTGGTTAAGAAGTCGAGCGGGGTCATATTTCAGGGCCCAATGCATGGTGGTAGCTGTTTCATGGATCACAAACACAGAACTCAGTTCCTGAGGACAGCTTCAATGAGACAACCCACCATGTACTCCTACATGGCCTCTCACCGATACCTTTACCAAATCGTGTTCACACAATTAGCTCACACACAGTAGGACATGTTTACACACCTCCGATTCATCCCCGATGAATCAGACCTGACCCAACTCTAAGCAGTAGCAGGCATGACAAACAAGAATGAATGAGTAGGCACATCAGGGCTCAAACAACTCCTACTCATGCTAGTGGGTTTCATCTATTTACTATGGCAATTACAGGTCATGCAGAGGATAAGGGGTTCAACTACCGCAACAAGTAACAGATGATCGTTGTTGTCCTAATGCAGTAAAAGAGAGCAGGAGCGAGAGAGTGGGCTTGTATCAGAATGAACAAGGGGGTTGTGCTTGCCTGTCACTTCTGAATATATCATTGGGTCTTCATTAGTGTCAATGATCACAGCGTCGGTACATCGTCTATCGAGAGGGGACAATTATCGACAAACAAGGAAGAACACAATCAATGCGATGCAACAATATGATGCATGATCATGACATGGCAATATGCTGTTGATTGAGATAATGCAACTATCAACAAGTTAAATGGAGTTGGTTTGAACCCTAGGTTCAAATTCAAATTCAAACTATGAATTCAAATAGTGCATTATCATGTTTTGGACTAAACAGTGAGGTTAAGTTGTTCAAACATGCATGAAAATGGTACAGATGGATTCCTTGAATTTTTCTGATAATTTTTCATATATAATTTATTTTATATGGAGTTATGGTTGATTTTCTATGATTTTTAGAAGTTTTGGGCATTTTCTGGAATTTTCTGAATAAACTTAAATCCAGAAAGTGCTTTACTGCGTCAGCATGACCTCACAGTGGCATCAGCAGGTCAACAGCTCGGTCCAGGTCAAACCTGACGTGCGGGACCCATATGTCATTGACTCAGCTAATTAATATGGTTAATTAACCTTAGATTAAGCCTAACTAAAATGTCAGTGGGGTCGGGGCCCACATGTCAGTGGCTAACCTAACTAAATTAGTGTTAGTTTAACTCCTAATCTAGGTTTGACCAGGGGGCGGGGCCCATGTGGTCAAATGGGTCAACCCCACCGGCGACATGACGCCGACGAGGCCTGAGACAGCGGCGCGGCTCGAAAACGCAGCACAGGCGACGAAACGAGCGGCGGAGGGCATCCACGGGGAGTTGGAGCTCTCCCGCATCCAATGAGACCAAAGTCAGCGGCTGCGGTGGCCGGAAACGGCGTCGGCGACCTCAACAGCGGCGGTCGGAGCTCGGGCGCCGACCGACTCGATGCTACGGTGCACTAGGGGAGGAACTGATGGGTGCTACGTGCTCCTGGGGAAGTACTGAACACGGGGACACGCTCAGACGCGAGCCATGGCGTCAGTAGCCGCGGTGGTGCCATGGCCGATGACGGTGAGGTCTCGGGCTTGACGAAAGCGACAGCCAGAGGAGGCAAACGAGCACGGGGAGAGAGGGGTTCGGTGTAGTGGCTCACGGCGGTTTTAGGGGGCGTCGAAGTGGGCTCGGGGAAGCATGGACAGCGTCGGAAGGTCGCCGGCGATCTCGGGGCAGAGGCGGTGAATATGGCGGTGCAGAGGGTGATGCAGGGCTTCCCGACCCGCGCGGCTCGGCGAGGAGGAGGGCGACGGGGCGGTTCTTCTAGCCACAGCGGAGAGGCGGGGCAGTGGCTTTGGCTGCAGTGAACAGCGTCGGTGGCGACGTGCACGCTCGGTGGTCGCGTGGGAAAGAGGCAGAGGAGGGGAGAGTGCTCGAGTGGGAGAGAGGAGAGGTGCAGGCGGTCGAGGGGAAGTGCGTGGCGCTCGGGGACGACTCCAGCAGCGGCAAGCAAGCAGGAGGTGGCCGGACGTGTGCTTGCGCGCGCCGGCCACGCGCTCATCCTCCTGGCAAGGGGGAAGACGACAGGGAGGAGCCCTGGTGGGCTGGGCCGTCCAGCTACAGTGCTGGGCCGGTTGGTGGCGCCAGGTAAGTTTTCTCTTCTTTGTTTCCTATTTTCTAGTTTTCTATTATTTCTGTAACTGTTTTCGACTTAAATAAAATGCTAAGGCATTTTCAAAAACCCTGAAAATAATTGTGGGCACTTTTGAAAATATATCCAATAGCCCTCAACCACTTTCAGAATTATTTGGGAATTTTAATTATTTATAGCAATTAAATGCCCAAATTCAAATACTTTATGAATTCATCCAAAAATCCAAAGTGACCTAGGAAAATGTGCACCATTTTTGGCAGAGGTTCTAGACCAATTCAAAAATGATAAACTTTTCCAAAGGGATTTTGGGATCATTGAAAAAGATATTTTTTTATTTGAACCTAGTTGGATTCATCTGTTCTAGGGTTTCAACAATCCCCATTTCAGGTTTAACTGAAATTTAAACATGATGCAACACCAGATGCTAGCACTAGGCATTAATAGAACTAGGGATGTGACAACTCACCCCCACTAAACAAGAATCTCGGCCCGAGATTCAAGACGTGAGGTAAGATGAAGGGGAAAACACAAGCTAACATAATCTTGACGATCCAGGTTGCATCTCATAAGGTTGTTGATTCGATCACCATCATTGTCTCGATGTCTTGCTCTGAGAACTCCAACCAACATGACAACGAGAGGGAAGGGAAAACTCTAGAAGGATCGATCTTCTCGAAGATCGAACAACTCAGGATCAACTCATGGAGTGAGACATAGGAACATCTCTGGAGCTGAGAGGCAAAACTTGCATCAGGAGCGATAAAAAAAACAATTTGACGAGGGTTTCAAAGTAGCAAGGGAAATTGCCATGATACCATAACGAGACATCTTAAGGAAAGTGACTCGCAGAAATATTCCCTTAAGTGGCAAAAAAATTACTTTTGATTCAGAGATCATTGAAACTCTTCATACCAGCTTAAGGCAATTTACAATTGATAGTTTGAGGTAGCTTGAAGAGATGGCATACTTGGACTAGGATGGATGATGTGGACTACCTTGTTGAAGACAATGCAATGGATGATTTTTGCTTATCATCGGAGATGGATGGAACCCGTGGTAGGACCACTTTGAAGTTGATCCTGATCAGTAATTACTGAGAAGGGTAGTCCATAGTAGGATGACACAATGGCGGTGCAAGCTGGGAACAAAATGCAAATGCTAGGAATGATTCTAGTAACTGTGGAGAGCTCAACGGTCTAGAGTGAGTCCACTGTTTGAAAAGGTTGTAACATAACCGAGGAAACATGAAGCAAATCCCAGTTAACGCCAACGATAAAACCTGGTGCTAGCGCGTGCTCTCAAGAACTTGAGCATCTCCATATTCATCAAGGTTTTACCAATATCCGTGTCAAGGATCCTGGCAACACAACATACCACCATGATGAATGGTGATGGATAATGCAGATGCAAAGGAAGATAACACTTTCTCAGATTTCTCCTTGGCGAGGCCAAGGGAACAAAATCTGGATGATAGACCGAGAGACATATAACACTCCGCTTCTAATGTTCTCCTTGATGTGCTAGTGTATCCCATTCATAGATATGGTTTGATATATAGAACATCAGGTAAAAGGTCGGACTTCGGGAGCACAAGAATCCGTAAGGATTAACTACAGAGGTAAATCCTACGAAATCCTCATGGGGAGGTGGCTAACTTTCTTCAATCGAGATACTACAATAATAGGCCTTCCGGCTGGATGTGTTGGCCATGATATCCACTTTACCGGTTATCGAGGGACCAATATTATAGTTCTTGGGAAATGCTCCAACTATCATATCTGCCTGAGATTCAGATCTGGTTGGTGACAGGATATTCCAGACTCATCAAGTCTAGAAAGGAAAATGAAGGTTTGCAACACAAATCGACGAGACGACGCTGCGAGATTCTCTGGGAATGAACTACGATAGTAAGCTCCAAAACATGAGTTGGTTCTGCTACAAACCTTTGAACCTGTTGTCCAAGACAAGCATGACCACACACTACCGAGTTTGGTGGGGAACCATCATCAAGGATATCGAAGTCCTTACATAAGTCTTGCTCTTAGGAAGGAACTTCTTCTCCTTGAACAAATCAATTAGTGGCTTGGTGTGCTAGGGAATATATATGGAGTGGAGGTAATGAATCTACCAAACCATAGAATACTTCACACGTGGATGACTGACTTGGGATGATTGCAGAGGAAGCAAAAACAAGCTTTCTTGAATTCACGGCGACAACTTACATCTAATGGACGTGAATCAAAGGAAGTCACTCCTTTCATCCAAGCATAGGCTTCATGAACGGATCACAAAGATAATGCTTACAAAATTTCCAACACTAGCTGGATGTTCAACACGAATCATGGAGGAGACAAAATGTTGCTGATGGGCTCAATAACAACTCATCGGAATTTCCATATCACTGGACTTCCACCATCATGTGAACACGGTGATAGCATTGGTCAGACCAAAAGATGTAATGGTGTATTCTCGAGGGATCAACCACGAGTAAGACAACACTACGAACATCGTTGGTTCTGATTTGACTCGTCAATAGCCCATACTCAAGTCAAAGTTTTGACAAGATAACAGATCCAACAACTGATCACGAGGACCAATTGGTGAAGATATCATCTTTCTTCAACACACCCACAACACAAAGATATCCCTTCAGAAAGAACCAAATTCGGCAAAGCCTTTTATCTTCCAACTCTCCAAGTTGTTGTTTAGCTTAACCATCTAGCTCGGGGGTATCCAACATAGATTCTTGGAGAATGGATGGTTTAGAGAAAAACCAACATGATCACGAACTCAACATAGCGATCAGGGAACAACCTAGTAATACTTCCGAGAAAATATTCGGAAAATCACGAACCACTGATATGTTATTAAGCTCGAGAACAATCTTGCTTTTCAGGGCAAGACGATATGATCAAGGAGTGAGGGATTGTCACAATCCTAACTCATTGGTCGATGAGTGCACCCGGAGATATGGACTAGGTAGCACGGTCAATCTTAGAATGGTAGCTCAAAAACCAACACGCTAGGAATAAGAATATTGTCCATTTACTACCAAGCAACGGAGTTGCTAGGAGTATTGATTTCACACATCACGACTCACTTGCCGGCATTCCGGTTACAATAACACGGGAACCGAGGAATGAACAATGATGGCAAGAAGTATCACTGCGTCAAGAATTCATAAGAGAAGGTGCAATTCTCACGATGCTCCTGACATAAAGTGGGTAATAATTTAGGGTAGAGCAGAACCAAAAGCTGGGTTGCATTTTGATCTGCGGAATACAACTGCTTTGACCCAATCCTGGATATGGATGAGGTACTGGAGTTTGTTTCTCCTAGTCATTCTAGAATAGAATGGCTTGATAGACCACAAGAATAATAAGCATCGATAACACGAATGCAAAACTACTCCTGACTATCAATTGATAGACGAGGGTTAGAAAACAACTAAAGAGGGACAACTCAAAGGAACACATAATTTTCTGAGTTGTGGATGCATAGATTAGCATGTCGAATGAGTTCAACATATTTCTTCTGGATAACCCATGCGGAGAGGTAGGATTGACAGAGTCACAATATAGAATGGGGAACTCATCGAGAGCCCTCCTGTTGTGATCTTTTGATCCAACAAACTTCCGCCATAAGTGGTTCATAGTATTTGGAAGGAGGAAATACCACAGACCTCGAGGACTATCGCAAAGGTTACTAATATCCTAAAGGAACTAGCAACACTATCAACATGAGATAAGTAGGAGGAATCTCGGGTTCAAGAACCCATGAATAGAATACCTACCACTACATGGCATCACGGGATGCTTTCAAGAATGGTGGCCAGAATTATCACACCGGGAACACAAAACATGGCTAGATTACTAGGTGACTCCCTACAACACCTAGGGTCATAATAATAGCTCCAACATATATGTCGAGGCAGCAGAGTAACTCAACTCACCGATTAGTGTGGATAAACTGGCCCAAAGGAACGTCAGTAACGGAAGAAGGAATTTGCAAATGCATCAGACTAGTTAGAAACCTGGGATGACTCGGACAGCATAACGGCTGTAAATGCTAAAAATGATTTGAGACATCCTGCAAAATGGTGGCATAACCACTCAACAACACAATATCATGGTTCTGAGATCAACTATTAACATATGGAAGTAGTAGGAACGGAACTGAAGCTTGAAACTATCAATTCTATAAGTCTATGGATTAGTAGCACGTCATCCTGATAGATAGATGAGAAGGCCTAATTCTTAATCCCCGTAGAAAAGAAGAGGTTGACTCAGATCAGAAGGGCATAGGGTAAAGGAGTAAAAAGAACCTTACGTTCCCTTCCACAATCAATTCCCTTACATAACTAAAGCATTTCTAGACTCGACTTCGACCAGTTTGGCTTGGTAATCCTACAGGCAGTCAGGCTTTGATACCAACGCTGTCAGGACCCCGATTCCAAGTCACATTGATCTAGCCGGTAACACCTCATATCACTTTGTGGCCTCACGCACGGTATTCCCACGGGTGTCGCCTTACCATGGCCGGGACCGTTTGCGCCTTTTGGCTCACGTATATGATAGTGTCGCTAGCATCCATATGACAGGGAACCCGGGCTGACATGGCTAGTCGTGAACCCAAAGCGGCACCAACCTATGGGAACAGGCATACATGAATCACATCGAGCATGTCGGTCAGCAGCGTGTGAATCTGGGCTGTAGCACTGGGCTAACAGGACTCCGGTAACCCGGGCTGTAGCAGGCTAGGCAGGACTCCGGATGTCACCGCGTGACATTTCCCCAAAGGGAAAGACACAGGAACAAAGTGAAACACATGCCGGCCAGTCAAGTGTCCTGAGCAGTAGTGCTGGGCTAGCAGGACTCCGGTGAACCGGGCTGTAGCGGACTACTATGGCTCATGGAAGCACTAGACTACATTTCCCCATAAGAGAGGCTGCCAAGGATAAACAACTAGATTGTCGGATCCCACACATACCAAGCATTTTAATCATACACACAATATGCTCGATATGTGTAAATACAACATGGCATCACAACATAACTCTACAACTCAAGTATTTATTTAATAGGCTCTGAGGAGTGAGATATTACAAACATGGGTCTCATGACACAGCAATCATAGCATACAATGCAAAGCACATGCGGAAGCTTAACATGTCTGAGTACTGACATCTACAAATGAAAAAGGCTAAGAAGCCTGACTATCTACCAGATCCTGCCAAGGGCACAAGATCGTAGCTGAGGTATCAAGCTAAACGTCGAAGTCCACGCGGAACTACTAGCAAGACTGAAATCTCTCTGCAAAACATAAATTAAGCAACTGTAAGTACAAAGGTACTCAGCAAGACATACATCATTACTAAACTACATATGCATCGGTATCAACAAGGGGGGTGGTGGAGTTTAACTGCAGCAAGCCAGCTTTGACTCGGTGGCTAACCTGAACTACGATCGCAAACAACTCTTTTGGGGTGGCGCACACGAGTCCACATATTCACCACTCAATACACCACTATGGATCCGCTCTCGTCTCCCTACGAGAAGGCCATCCATAGCACTCACTCTTATCTTGCGAGTTTTAGGGTATCCACTTTCACTTGTCTATGAACTATTATAGGCAACCCAGAAATCCATTACCGCGGACACGGCTATTCGAATAGATGATGTTAACCCTGCAGGGGTGTACTTCTTCACTCACGCTCTCACCACTTACCGCCGTTTACATGACATGTACTCGGCAACCTTCAAGCGGAAGCCCAACGAGGGTGTCGGCCACGGCCTACCTAAACACTCAAGTCTCTAGTCCAGGTTTATCGCCTATCCAGGTTCCATCCGCAGGGAGTCCGTCCGAGGTTTCCACATACGGCCCCGAACGATGTGTACAGGGTCCCGAGACGCCAAACGGGCGCCCGGCATACCCGGCCATGGTGTATCTACCGCATCATAGCCCACCCCTAGGGTCAGCGCTATGCACGGCCGCCAACACCTAACCTACAAACACCAGAAACTAGTTGCAACTCCTGGACAGAGTACTAGGGTGATTAAGAAGCCGAGAGGGTCAATTAAGGATCCCAATGAGTGGTAGTAGCTGTTCATGGATCACAGACACAGAACTCAGTTCCTGAGGACGGTTTCAATGAGACAACCCACCATGTACTCCTACATGGCCTCTCACCGCTACCTTTACCAGAACATGTTCACACACTTAGCTCACACACAGTAGGACATGTTTACACACCTCCGATTCATCCCCGATGAATCAGACCTGACCCAACTCTAAGCACTAGCAGGCATGACAAACAAGCATGAATCAGTAGGCACATCAGGGCTCAAACAACTCCTACTCATGCTAGTGGGTTTCATCTATTTACTGTGGCAATGACAGGTCATGCAGAGGATAAGGGGTTCAACTACCGCAACAAGTAACAAATGATCGTTGTTGTCCTAATGCAGTAAAAGAGAGCAGGAGCGAGAGAGTGGGCTTGTATCAGAATGAACAAGGGGGTTGTGCTTGCCTGGCACTTCTGAAGATATCATTGGGTCTTCATTAGTGTCAACGATCACAGTGTCGTTACATCGTCTATCGAGAGGGGACAATTATCGTCTATCGAGAGGGGACAATTATCGGCAAACAAGGAAGAACACAATCAATGCGATGCAACAATATGATGCATGATCATGACATGGCAATATGCTGTTGATTGAGCTAATGCAACTATCAACAAGTTAAATGGAGTTGGTTTGAACCCTAGGTTCAAATTCAAATTCAAACTATGAATTCAAATAGTGCATTATCATGTTTTGGACTAAATAGTGAGGTTAAGTTGTTCATACATGCATGAAAATAGTACAGATGGATTCCTTGAATTTTTCTTATAATTTTTCATATATATTTTATTTTATTTGGAGTTACGGTTGATTTTCTATGATTTTTAGAAGTTTTGGGCATTTTCTGGAATTTTCTGAATAAACTTAAATCTAGAAAGTGCTTTACTGCGTCAGCATGACCTCACTGTGGTGTTAGCAGGTCAACAGCTCGGCCTAGGTCAAACCTGACGTGCGGGACCCATATGTCATTGACTCAGCTAATTAATATGGTTAATTAACCTTAGATTAAGCCTAACTAAAATGTCAGTGGGGTCGAGGCCCACATGTCAGTGGCTAACCTAACTAAATTAGTGTTAGTTTAACTCCTAATCTAGGTTTGGCCAGGGGGCGGGGCCCACATGGTCAAATGGGTCAACCCCACCGGCGACATGACGCCGGCGAGGCCCGAGACGGCAGCGCGGCTCGGAAACGCAGCACAGGCGACGAAACAAGCGGCGGAGGGCATCCGCAGGGAGCTGGAGCTCTCCTGCATCCAATGGGACCAAAGTCAGCGGCTGCGGTGGCCGGAAATGGCGGCGGTGACCTCAAAAGCGGCGGCCGGAGCTCGGGCGCCGATCGACTCGACGCTACGGTGCACTAGGGGAGGAACTGATGGGTGCTACGTGCTCCTGGGGAAGTAATAAACACGGGGACACGCTCAGACGCGAGCCATGGCGTCAGTAGCCGCGGTGGTGCCATGGCCGGCGACGGTGAGGTCTCGGGCTTGACGAAAGCGACAGCTAGAGGAGGCAAACGAGCACGGGGAGAGAGGGGTTCGGTGTAGTGCCTCACAGCGGTTGTAGGGGGCGTCGAAGTGGGCTCGGGGAAGCACGAACAGCGTCGGAAGGTCGCTGGCGATCTCGGGGAAGAGGCGGCGAAGATGGCGGTGCAGAGGGTGATGCAGGGCTTCCCGACCCGCGCGGCTCAGCGAGGAGGAGTAGGGCGACGGGGCGGTTCTTCTAGACACGGCGGAGAGGCGGGGCAGTGGCTCTGGCTGCGGCGAACGGTGTCGGTGGCGACTTGCACGCTTGGTGGTCGCGTGGGAAAGAGACAGAGGAGGGGAGAGTGCTCGAGGGAGAGAGAGGAGAGGTGCAGGCAGTCGAGGGGAAGTGCGTGGCGCTCGGGGACGACTCCAGCAGCGGCAAGCAAGCAGGAGGTGGCCGGACGCGTGCTTGCGCGCGCCGGCCACCCGCTCGTCCTCCTGGCAAGGGGGAAGACGACAGGGAGGAGCCCTGGTGGGCTGGGCCGTCCAGCTATAGTGCTGGGCCGGTTGGTGGCGCCAGGTAAGTTTTCTCTTCTCTGTTTCCTATTTTCTGGTTTTCTATTATTTCTGTAACTGTTTTTGACTTAAATAAAATGCTAAGGCATTTTCAAAAACCCTGAAAATAATTGTGGGCACTTTTGAAAATATATCCAATAGCCCTCAACCAATTTCAGAATTATTTGGGCATTTTAATTATTTATAGCAATTAAATGCCCAAATTCAAATACTTTTCGAATTCATCCAAAAATCCAAAGTGACCTAGGAAAATGTGCACCATTTTTGGCAGAGGTTCTAGACCAATTCAAAAATGATAAACTTTTCCAAAGGGATTTTGGGATCATTGAAAAAGATATTTTTTTTATTTGAACCTAGTTGGATTCATCTGTGCTAGGGTTTCAACAATCCCCATTTCAGGTTTAACTGAAATTTAAACATGATGCAACACCAGATGCTAGCACTAGGCATTAATAGAACTAGGGACGTGACATTCATATTATTATCCAATGATGTGTTGCCATCCTATGATGTCTGAGTAGATTTTCGTTGTCCTATCGGTGGTTGATGAAATGCTATGATTGATTTGATTTGCTTATGGTTATGTTGCTGTCCTTTGGTGCCCATCATATGAGCGCGCGCGTGGATCACACCATAGGGTTAGTTGTATGTTGATAGGACTATGTATTGGAGGGCAAGAGTGACATAAGCTTCAACCTAGCATAGAAATTGATACATACGGGATTGAAGGGGGACCAATATATCTTAATGCTATGGTTGGGTTTTACCTTAATGAACGTTAGTAGTTGCGGATGCTTGCTAATAGTTCGAATCATAAGTGCATAGAATTCCAAGTAAGGGATGACATGCTAGCAGTGGCCTCTCCCACATAAAACTTGCTATCGGTCTAGTAAAGTAGTCAATTGCTTAAGGGACAATTTCACAACTCCTATCACCACTTTTCCACACTCTCTATATTTACTTTTTGCTTCTTTACTTACAACAGCCCCTAGCTTTTATTTACGCTCTCTTTACTTTCTTGCAAACCTATCCAAAAACACCTACAAAGTACTTCTAGTTTCATATTTGTTCTAGGTAAAGCGAACGTCAAGCGTGCGTAGAGTTGTATCGGTGGTCGATAGAACTCGAGGGAATATTTGTTCTACCTTTAGCTCCTCGTTGGGTTCGACACTCTTACTTATCGAAAACTATTGCGATCCCCTATACTTGTGGGTTATCACCGACCCCAACGATATTAAGCTTAGAGGCATAGTACACGCTATCCTAGACTACTCTACACATGAAACTGCCACACGAGCGTCCGGGCTGCGCTTGGCTCTTCGCTCTTCGGGAAGTCGAACAATGATGGTACTACTGCAGTGGAGTACTATAGTATAACTAGTAGAATGCCCGTGCGTTGCTACGGGCTACAATGCATATAAGTAAATAAATAAATGATTAAGGTCGTCTTCAAGGTCGAAGTTCATTTTTCTCTCGTACGTCCGGACGTGTACAGATGCCCAGCGGGCTCGCCAAAATTGAACCGTTTGTCTGGGATCCCCCGAATCCAAACCATATGTGTGAGAGAAATGTGGTTGTCCGGACTATCCGACATGTTGTCTCCAACACGCGGGCCCAACACAAAAGGAAACCAACCCATGACTCACCCTTTTCTTTTCCTACAGGACCATTCTCTTCCGGCTCGGTTTCCCACCACAGGGACATTTCTCGTTGGAGCCCTCTCCTTCAAAACCCACCTCACTTTCACCATGCGTCTACTATGACAAAGAAATGTTCATGTGTTTTTTTAATAAAGAAATGTTCATGTGTTACTATGGGTAGAAGGCGAGAAATACCACGAGCACATTACAACAAGTGCTAAAGTGCCTCTCGCATATCCCACCTTCCCATTAACCATTGTGATTCTCTAACATGGTTAAGTTTTGACAATTAAATGAGGAGGGAAAATTAAAGCACTCTCAAAGTGAAGTAAGTCATATGATCCGATAGTTAGCTGTATTTTGTTTTATTTATAAGAAAACATCATACTAGGTCGATGAACCCCTTTCTTCGATGTAATCTCATAAATAATGCAAGAGAGCCATGATGGCCTTTCTTAGAAAAACACAATGCTACCCAAATCCCACTCCAATGCCTATTGCAACAGGTAGGACAAAAAACGATCATAATCAACCTAATAAAAAGGCGTAAGACAAAAATAGATCTTAATCAACCTAACTGAATTCCCATGTGTTGCCACGAAACAACAAAAAATAGGATAATTAAATAAATATTCTAATTGGGAAATGTGCATCGATTCGTTCATCGATCTCCTCTAGTTCTCTTGCTTGGCGACGTCACCATGAAGCTCATGCATGAGCGCGAAAACACCTGAAGTTCGGGGGCTCTTGTATGTAGCAAGATCAACCAGGCCTATTTTGTGGTGGTCGACGCGCGTCGGCACGTCCATCTTCATCTCTTGCCGCATTGGAGATGCCGGGAGGACTGGTGATGGGAGAGACGGTACCGCCAGAGAAGAGAAAAGAAGAAGGCGAGCAGGCAAGCCGATCATGTGTGTTACTTTTTTTCCTTTCCCCTCAACGGGTGATATGTGTGCAATTCAAATTGGCCACAGGACAATAAAACATATAGTATACCATTATTCAAACATATAGCTCTCATCATGTATACTTCTCCAAGCAAGCTCACCTTCTCCTCCTCCAATCATTCATCCATGCACGGGAAAGCAGAAAGGAACTCTATTCTTTGTCCGTTGGCCGTGGCGACATTAGTGATGTCCGACCACCTCCCCGCCCTGAGAGTGTTCACTCTAACACCAGCTCAGAGTTTGCCAAGTGAATCCACCGTGCATCCGTTTCACTGAGTAATATGGAGTATGATTCAACTATATTTGTTTAATCTAATTTTTAAAAATTTACAATTTCTAAGCATGCAGTCCGGATTCCAGCTAACATAACCTACAAAATATTGTGTTTATTCTTACGGAAAAACAACACTGAACTAATTCAGTTGCAAAATGTTGTATTTATGCATCCTATGCAATTGAACAATTTTGCTTTTTCTTTCTTAATCTCACAAAAGAACATGTACAAGGAGGCATGATGAAAAAGGAAAGTTCTTTATACCCAATATGACAGGGGTCATTCGTACGCTCACATCAGAATTTGAAAACTAAAAGTACATTATGTTGATATGGTACAGATAATCAATCTACTCATGTCTCCTTAGGCCTTGTACAATGGGAGATGCTTAGGGAGGTGCTTAGAAAAATAAACCGGGTTTTTCTGAAGCACCGGTGCCTATTTCTATAGAAGAGACACTTAGTTAAGCGTCTACCCTGTACAAATAAGCACCGATGCTTAAGGAAATCCTGGTTTATTTCTCTAAGCACCTCTCCTAAGCACCTCCCATTGTACAAGGCCTTATTGAACCTTTCCCATCCCACTCATCACACATACTATATCCCCCATTTTCAGTTCACAAAAATGAATATATGTTTGCACTACCAGGAATACCTGGGGCCACTAATCCATCACCAGCTTCAAGATGATACTGCTATTTTATGTAGCTTATAAGATAATGAACAAAAAATAACTGCAAGTTCCTTATACTATGAAGTTAAACCAACACGACTTGATCCATCAATACAAAAAAACTGAACTTGTCACCGACGAAAGTGGAGAGGGAGAAAAGTACTTACTTCCATGATATTTTTCAACAGCTTGTGTCTTTAGCTATAAGATAATAAGCGACCCTAAACTTGATAAGATCATAAGCTATAACAATTATTAGCTAATAGTGGATCAAATATTAAGATTTATTGATCCATAAATGTTTCGAAATCTGGTTCATGGGTTCATCTCGAGAATATTCAAAGGATATTTGCCATGGCATTTCGATGCCTTCAACCAACGCTCCTGAAAATTCTGTAGAACATCATAAGCTGTTGGATCATCAATTTTTGAATGCAAGTCATACCATGGTTCCCTAGGGCCGCGGGCATCATCTGGCTGCAAATGGAGGACAAGGATAATTACTTTCAGTTTCCCTAAATAAAACTTTCAGAACAACAATTCAAATTAACACTAAGCATAGGAGAAGATGTAACTATTCTTCCTGTCTATTATGATCTCATTGCAGTGATTAAGAACCAAACATAACATAAGTTTCCTACTCCTGTAAAAAATAGACTCCAATAGCTGTTACATGAGAAGCTGCAAAAATACACAAGTACACGACAAAGGAGTCAGACACTTACAACAAAGTTTGGATAATATAGTTTGAAGCTTGCCCAAGTATGTCGTAGCCTCTGATAAAAGCAACTATTTTTCTCCTATCAGCTCGAGCATCAACATCCACGACAACTGTTTTCTCGTGATGACTATAAGCTTTCTGTTATCTCAAACAAAATTTGGACTACTTCTCTCAAACAAATTTTGGACAATAGTGAGAAATAGTCTCTGAATATTATCTACTCTCTCAGTCCCGAAATACGTGTCTCAACTTTTTACTAACTTCAGTACAAAGGTGCTCGGTCAGAGGAGCTGAAGAATCTGCTAGGGCAAGCTTCTATCTCAGAGGAGCACCATGCATTGATGGGCACGGTGATTGAAAGGATTTCGTCCGCGGAGAGCATATTGCACGAGGCCGTCAGAAGTTCACTGACAGGTTTTGAGGTACATGAGATAGTG
This sequence comes from Triticum dicoccoides, assembly GCF_002162155.2. Classification (NCBI taxonomy): domain Eukaryota; kingdom Viridiplantae; phylum Streptophyta; class Magnoliopsida; order Poales; family Poaceae; genus Triticum; species Triticum dicoccoides. Next base: position 587,511,171 of record NC_041390.1, read on the forward strand.
TACACTTTTTGACAGTTGCGCATAAATAAGATGCGCCCTGTGTAGATAGTAGGCCCTGAGACTCTGTGCGTTGTCAAAAGTGACGGCGCGCAGAGGATCGTAATCCCAGGTCTAAAATGTCGCCTTTGTATATAGGCGGCGAATTGTCCGAAATCCAGCCGGACTGATGAATTTGCCGAGCTAAAGCGGCAACTTGACATGGCAGATGCCGACATCGCGCTCGTCAACAAGCGGCTTGATGAGGCACAAGGTATGTACTTCCTCGGGCATCACCTGGTAAGAGGAGCTTTATGCTAGTATCTTACAATGTGTGTGCTTGACGCAGATGGTGCGGCTGTTGGGGAACGTAGTAATTTCAAAAAAATTCCTACGCACATGCAAGATCATGGTGATGCATAGCAACAAGAGGGGAGAGTGTGATCTACGTACCCTTGTAGATTGACAACGGAAGCGTTTGGTTGATGTAGTCGTACGTCTCCACGGCCCGACCGATCAAGCACCGAAACTACGGCACCTCCGAGTTCTAGCACACGTTCAGTTCTATGACGATCCCCGAACTCTGATCCAGCAAAGTGTCGGGGAAGAGTTCCGTCATCACGACAGCGTGGTGACGATCTTGATGTACTACGGTCGCAGGGCTTCGCGTAAGCACCGCTACAATATTATCGAGGATTATGGTGGAAGGGGCCACCGCACACGGTTAAGAATATGATCACGTGGATCAACTTGTGTCTCTAGGGGTGCCCCTGCCTCCGTATATAAAGTTTCAAGAGGGGGAGGCCGACCGGCCATCATAGGGCGCGCCAGGAGGAGTCCTACTCCCTCCGGGAGTAGGACTCCCCCCTCCAATCCTAGTTGAATAGGATTCGCGAGGTGGGAACAGAGGGAGAGAGAAGGAGGAGGGCGCCGGCCCCCTCTCTCCTTGTCCTATTCGGACTAGGGGGGGAGGGGCGTGTGGCCCAGCCCTGGCCGCCTTTCCTCTTCTTCCACTAAGGCCCATTAAGGCCCATGTACCTCCCGGGGGGTTCTGGTAACCTCCCGGTTTTCCGGTAAAATCCCGATTTCACCCGGAACACTTCCGATATCCAAATATAGGCTTCCAATATATCAATCTTTATGTCTCGACCATTTCGAGACTCCTCGTCATGTCCGTGATCACATCCGGGACTCCGAACAAACTTCGGTACATCAAAATGCATAAACTCATAATATAACTGTCATCGTAACCTTAAGCGTGCGGACCCTACGGGTTCGAGAACAATGTAGACATGACCGAGACCCGTCTCCGGTAAATAACCAATAGCGGAACCAGGATGCTCATATTGGTTCCTACATATTCTATGAAGATCTTTTATCGGTCAGACCGCATAACAACATACGTTGTTCCCTTTGTCATCGGTATGTTACTTGCCTGGGGTTCGATCGTCGGTATCCCATACCTAGTTCAACCTCGTTACTGGCAAGTCTCTTTACTCGTTCTGTAATGCATCATCCCGCAACTAACTCATTAGTTGCAATGCTTGCAAGGCTTCAGTGATGTGCATTAGCGAGAGGGCCCAGAGATACCTCTCCGACAATCGGAGTGACAAATCCTAATCTCGAAATACGCCAACCCAACATGTACCTTTATAGTCACCCAGTTACGTTGTGACGTTTGGTAGCACACAAAGTGTTCCTCCAGCAAATGGGAGTTGCATAATCTCATAGTCATAGGAACATGTATAAGTCATGAAGAAAGCAATAGCAACATACTAAACGATCGGGTGCTAAGCTAATGGAATGGGTCATGTCAATCAGATCATTCAACTAATGATGTGATCCCGTTAATCAAATAACAACTCTTTGTCCATGGTTAGGAAACATAACCATCTTTGATTAACGAGCTAGTCAAGTAGAGGTATACTAGTGACACTCTGTTTGTCTATCTATTCACACGTGTATTATGTTTCCGATTAATACAATTCTAGCATGAATAATAAACATTTATCATGATATAAGGAAATAAATAATAACTTCATTATTGCCTCTAGGGCATATTTCCTTCAGCGGCCGCCGTGGAGAGTCTTCGGGCGGAACTTGCCCGAGCCAAGGAACAAGCCAGAAAGAGTGATGCGGCTGCCGAGAAGGCCCTTGAAGAGCTGAGGGCCGAATAGGCTGCTCACTGCCAAAGCAAGAAAGAGGTGGCCGAAATGGCCATAAAGCTAAAAAGCGCTACTGACCGTTGCAAGCTTCTTGAAAAAGAAGACCGGCGAAGCCGACGGACTTGGAGAAGGCTGTTGCCGATGCGAAGGATGCTCGCTCTGCGATGAGAGCTGCGTAGGAGGAGCTGCGTCAAGCCTGAGAAATCACGGCTAGATAGCCCTATATGCTGCGGAGGAAGTTTTGTGATCCTAAGCATGCTCCATTCGACCAACTGTGGAGTACGGCAGACACCTATCTAGATTTGGCGGCAAGTTCTGTTGATGCGACCGAACACTTTCGAGATCAGAAAGATGGCGAAGTGGAGAAATTATTCTGGTCGCAGTTCCACAATCTAGAGCGTCCACTATCAGTGGCCGATCGCCCGGCCGAATGGGCCGAGCTGAATAGGTTTTCCGGACTCGCCATGAAGTGCGTCATGAGTCATTTGTGGCCGGAGTGATCGGAGCCGAAGAGTAATTTCAGCTTGGTGCAGCAATTCCTTGGTGCGGTGCCGCGTATCAATGCAATGAACAGGTCAGCATGTATAGAGCGTGCGCGGATGGCTCTTGCCCGTGTCAAGACATACTGGGCGGAAATGGAGACGACCACTATTGCATCCCGAGATTCGGACGGAAGCCGAGTACCTGCCGAGCACTATTTTCAGGAAGTTATGCAAGGCGCTCGTGTAATAGAGACGCAATGCTCGAAGGATGCTATATTCGAATAGCACATGCGATTGTAAAACGATATTTTGATAAATTATAGGAACTTTTTATACTTGTGCCTGCAAGTATTTTAACACCTCCTGTGCGGCCGTTTATATAAAATCTGAAAGATGGCAGTCGTCGGCTTCAGCCCCCACGCACATAATGCCGGGGTGTTCGCAGAAGGAGCTTTTTCACACTTAATCCAACGTCTTGGTCCTACAAAGGAGGTGATAGCGCAGTGAACTAGGCAATTGGACTATAATGCTTTATCACTTTCACTTAGCCATAGGAGCTTGACAGTGAGGCTACTTAGTTAGCCCCTAGTGGCGACTGCGCTCGCCCGAATTCGGGGCGCGTATGTGCCTGGCCGGGAAACGGCCCTTCATTAAAGCGGAGGAATCCTATAGATTTCGGTAGGTCATCGAGTGGCTGACCAGTCTCACGCTATATCATGACAGTCAGTTTTCGGCTTTCTCTACTGAGGTGCTCGCTTGGCCGAACCGGGGCACAATCGCAGTAGTTCTCCTGGTGCTACCTTAGCCAATAGAGCGGGACATAAGGCAGCCTAACACAGGAGCCGGGCAACCCAACATTTGAACAAAGACATGATTCGTAGCTGATGCATATATATAAGGCCAAAACTCGCGACGCAGAACACTCCCTAAGGCATTCGGTCTTTATGAGTGCGGGCGAGACAACGCCCTTTATTAAAAGCCCCTAGTGTCCAGGTACGCGCAAAAATTCTGACGTGGCCACATGCCAAGATGCTAGCCTCCTCCTTGGTTATACCAGAGAAAACCAGGGGATGTGTATCAACAAGAGATAGTAAAAAAGGTTTACGCAGGGTCTTAATCTGAAAAGAATCCTTAGAACGGGTCCCTACTGCACGTCTGCTCATGTGTCTCCGTTGTGCCGTATCCTAGACAGGCGCAGCACGATGTTCATCTGTAAAAGAGAGGAACTTAGTTGAAAAGGGGTCGTGCCGAATAGAAGTTATATAAAATAGACAAAATAGAAATTGAGATGGGTAAAATTGAGCTTGATTGTCTCTTAGTTTACAGGTGCGGAGCCCCTAGAGTAGGGGTATACGCCTATTAAGCCTTTATCAATGATAGTTTTATGCCAGACTCGTCTAGCCGTGTCCGTGGTCTTAATGACCTGTTTAGATGTTCTGGCTGGTGAAGCCGTTTTATTGTGGGGCTGTTAAGGCGGCCGAACAATCTTCCACGCGGGGGGCGCACTCAGTGCTTCCCCTGTAATGAAATGATGCCTCATGGACCGGGTATCTTAAGCGTAAGAGACGCGTAATGCGGTATTGCATTAAAGCGGGCGAAAGCTTCGCGTCCCAGCAGTGCTTGATAGCGACTTGAGAATGGGACAATGTGGAAAGTTAGCTTTTCACGGCGGAAGTTGTCGGGGGAGCCGAATATAACTTCAAGCCGGAGAAAACCCATGCAAAGGGTATCCGGACCTGGCGTTACCCCTTGAAAGGAGGTTTTGCTCTGGCGAATTCTTGTTGGGTCTATCCCCATGTGGCGGATTGTGTCCTGATATATCAGGTTTAGACCGCTGCCGCCGTCCATCAGGACATTTGTAAACTGGAGTCCGCCAATTATTGGATCCAGTACCAAGGCAGTCCAGCCTGCGTTCCTGATACTTCTAGAGTAATCCAGGTGATCGAAGATGATTGGTTTTGACAACCAGTGGCGAGACTCCTTTGGGATAGGCCGTGTGGTGCATACCTTTATGGGCGCCGCACGTTTTGTTATGTGAAGTAAGTTTACTGTTTTTACTTCGTGTGGAAAATTATTTTGTTTCCTGGTGCTCTGCTTTTGGGGTTCATCATCGTCTTTGCTTGGTGTGTCGAGACCCTTGTGTTCGGCGTTGAGTCTGCCGGATTGTTTGAATATCCAACAATCTCTGTGGGTATGGTTAGCAGGCTTCCCGGGAGTACTGTGTATTTGACATATCCTGTCCAGGATTTTGTTTAGGTTGGATAGGTCGTCCCTGTTATCCTGGAGGGGCGGCTTTTTCTGATTCTGCCGCGAGCTTTTATATCCGGCATTGACTGCCGTGCTCTTCGGACTATTTTCCTTAGTCCGGCGACGGTCCTTGTTGCGTCGCGGTTTTCCGTTTCCATCCCTAGTTTCGGATGTACTTGGGTCGCTGGTGCTATGTCTTGCCAACCAGCTGTCCTCTCCTGCGCAAAAGCGGGTCATGAGGCTTGTTAGTGCGGCCATTGTTCTTGGCTTTTCTTGGACGAGGTGTCTGGCGAGCCATTCGAATCGGACATTATGCCTAAAGGCTGCTACGGCTTCAGCGTCCGGACAGTCGACTATCTGATTCTTTTTAGTAAGAAATCTGTTCCAGAATTGCCGAGCTATCTCTTCGGATTGTTGAGTTATGTGACTGAGATCGTCTGCATCCGGAGGGCGGACATAGGTCCCTTGAAAATTTGCTCGGAAAGCGTCCTTGAGCTCTTCCCAACTTCCAATGGTGTTTTCAGGAAGGCTTTTAAGCCAATGCCGGGCTGGCCCTTTAAGCTTGAGGGGTAAATATTTTATGGCGTGGACATCATCTCCTCTGGCCATATGTATGTGGAGGACATAATCCTCGATCCAGACTCCAGGGTCTGTTGTTCCGTCATATGCCTCTATGTTTACGGGTTTGAATCCCGCTGGAAATTCGTAATCCAGGACCTCATCGGTGAAACATACGGGGTGTGCGGCACCCCTATATTTGGGTGTGCCGTGATGTTCGGATACTGCTTTTGTTGCATTGCTTACGAGAGCTTGCTTTCGTGGCCCATAAATAGATCTGGTTGGGCCATCTGTCTGATGCGAATCCTTGAGTGGGACACATGCCGTCTTGATCGAATTCGACCGGGTGGGTTTCTTACTTTTTGAATGCGAGGGCTCTAAGGCTTCTTCATCGAATTCGGGCAGTAGCTTTCGCTTCGGATAGCTTTTAGTGTGACGACTGCCATCGTATTTGTCTGCGGTATTGATTACTTTACTCCATCTAATTCTGAGTGCATCTTCCGCAGTTTGTAGCTTCCGCTTCTGCTTTTTCAGGCTGCGTGCGATTGCAACGAGCCTTTTGTGGAGGTTCTTCTGCTCCGTGGGCTTATCCGGAGTAAGGTCGTCCGGAATGCCGTTTTCGCCGGGGACGGGTTGTTCGGTTTCTTTATCCGAGTTGCCCTGTTCAGACGGTTGCTCTGAGGCACGCTCATCGTCTGCCGGCTCATCCTGCTCTATGGCTGGGTTTGTATCGAGGCGGGGTTTGGAGCGGTGTTTATGCCGCCGCTTTGATTGTTTTTCGAGAGATCGATCCCTCGTTGCCTCCCCGTGTTCCTCGTTGTCGCTTCCTTTAGGTGTATCCACCATGCACACATCATGAGATGGGGTGGCTGTCCAATGCCCTATATGCGTTGGTTCATATGCATCTTCTGCATCGTCGTCCATACCGTCGATGTCTTCGGAGTCGAAATTGAGCAAGTCATTTAAATTATCGATGGTGGCTACCTAATGGGTGGTGGGTGGGTTTTGAATTTCCTCATCGTCTGTATCCCAACCTTGCTGACCGTAGACCGACCAGGGCTCTCCTGATAAAGAGAGAGAGACTTTAGTGACTTCAGGATATCGCCAAAGGGCGAGTGCTGAAAGATGTCCGCAGCGGTGAACTCCATGATAGGCGCCCAATCGGGTTCGATCGGCAGGGGTGCGAAGGGCTCGGAGTCCGGAGAGGAGTCCGGCCCCTCGGAGTCACAGGCCTTGCAGAGTGCGGGGCTGGTGTTCGGCTCGATCGCCTCTGAGATCGCAGCCCCCGAGGCAGCGTCCAACCACTCATCCTCGATCGGCGCAGTAGGCTCCGAATTAATGGTCGGAACCGATGCGTGTGCGGCCTCCAGGGCACTGTCAGGCGGCAGAGCTAGATCATGCCCATCGAGACAGTGCGATGTACTCGGCTATGGCTCGAATCCATCGAAGATCAAGTCCCCGCGGATGTCAGCCGTGTAATTTAAACTTCCAAATCTGACCTGATGGCCAGGGGCGTAGCTTTCGATCTGCTCAAGGTGTCCAAGTGAATTGGCGCGCAGTGCGAAGCCGCCGAAGACGAAGATCTGTCCGGGGAGAAAAGTCCCACCCTGGACTGCATCGTTGTTGATGATCAAAGGAGCCATCGGGCCTAAAAGCGACGACACAGAGGAACTCTCAATGAAAGCACCAATGTCGGTGTCAAAACCGGCGGATCTCGGGTAGGGGGTCCTGAACTGTGCATCTAGGCGGATGGTAACAGGAGACAAGGGACACGAAGTTTTACCCAGGTTCGGGCCCTCTTGATGGAGGTAAAACCCTACGTCCTTCTTGATTAATATTGATGATATGGGTAGTACAAGAGTAGATCTACCACGAGATCAAGGAGGCTAAACCCTAGAAGCTAGCCTATGGTATGATTGTTGTATGTTCTGTTGTCCTACGGACTAAAACCCTTCGGTTTATATAGACACCGGAGAGGGTTAGGGTTACACAAAGTCGGATACAATGGTCGGAGATCTGAATATCCACATCGCCAAGCTTGCCTTCCACGCCAAGGAAAGTCCCTTCCGGACACGGGACGGAGTCTTCAATCTTGTATCTACATAGTCCAGGAGTCCGGCTGAAGGTATAGTCCGGCCATCCGGACACCCCCTAATCCAGGACTCCCTCACTCCCTTTCATGAATTCTATAGTATACTCCTCCATCGACGCTTCCTTTCATCAATTCTGTACTTCCTGTCGCCGACATGTGCGACATATAGCAACCGGGTCGACGTGTCAAGCACCAAATAATAGTGCAGAACAGCAGGGGGGACGCACCCCACTCGTACCGGCCCAATAGTAGTAGTGAGCAATGAGACGTCACATCACAATGCCGCACCTTCCCAGACGGACGAAGCAACCATTATTTCACACTTCGGCTCGCCACCATCTCAAACCACGTAGTATTACTTCTGCCTCAAGAGGGACACGCGCATCGCCTTGGTACATCATGACACGTGGGACCGCATGACAGGCCATGCTCCCCCGCCGATTGCTCGGTAAAATCACCTCATTTTTACTATACTTCCTCCGTATCGGTTTACTACATGGCATGCATGTCGTTCTAGGTTGAGAATTTAACTAGCTATATATGTGATGAACAGTACTCTAGCCTTTTAAAAAATGTATTCTTTTGTACAGTAGTACTATCGATGGATTGCACCATGGAGCAAAAATTGAAATTGAAAAAAAGGTGGTACATATAGAGAGATCTCGTCGCCAAATTATGCATATAGTACTATTAAAAAATCTAGTATGTGCTTAATTGCGGTGCTAAATTCTATTAAAGAAATACTAGTAGTATGTACATACTGAAGAGTTAAAGTAACGAGAAGAAACAACATAGTTCTGCTGGGGGCTCAGCACAACACACCCCTCAAATTAAACTAAGCACACCTGAAATTAAACTATGCAACTAATCCGGTAGACACTGCATTAGAACCACTATGAGCAATGGCACTGCCACGTTACTCGGAGTCCTCGTCCACGTCCTCGACTTTGTCCTTGTCCCTCTTCATCTTGGCTGATACTTCTTTGCTTGAACCGCACACTTGGCTGTTGCTCTTCATCCAACCCTTGTAGATATTGAAGCAAAGGTAGCCATCCATTGCAGCGTAGTGGATGTGGTCTATATCTAGTACATTCCGCTGCCATGCATGACGATGAAACGTGTATGGAGGTTTCTCCAGTTTACCGTATGAAGGATGAACCATGGCTCCTGCCAGGGTCAGCATTGAAGGCCGACGAGAGGGCACCAGCCAATTCTTCTGGAGGTCGAAGGGGTTGCCTACAACGAGGCCTATCCGACCCAGGACTTCGTCGTCGTTACCAAAGTCTACAGTAACGAATTTCATTGTTTTGTCCTTGAGGAAGTTCTTAAAATCGTGGCACTCAACGTCGGCATGGCATATGTTGTAGACCAAGCATAAGTCATGCACGCAAACCTGGATCACAGAGGGCTTCTTCCTCTCTTCGTCCTTTAGATCCTTCTCTCGTCCCAGGACTGTGGTGTACTCAACATCTAGCCCAGCGACCCACTCATCATCTGAGTCTTCGAACATGCGTCTGAAACGGGAAAGGCATCCTTTCACCGTCATGGAAGAACGGGTGTAGATGATGTCGAACTCATCGCCGGTGATGGTTCAAACCTTGTACTCACCGCCGATCGGGGAGATTTTGGACGCCATGGATTTGGGAGGAGGGTTAGGATTAGTGGAACTGCCGTAATGTGAATGGACGGGACGACTAGGAGCGAACCGCCGTAGTATTGAAGGACGTGCGGGGACGAGTAGGAGCGAATTGCCAGCGTGCGAACGGCAGGGTAGTTGCTTTCCACTACTAGGGAAAAGCCTATACACAGAATCTTACCAGTAGCGCTGTACAAAATCAAGCGCTATTGCTACTTAGTAGCAGCGCGCTTAAATAAACCGCGCTACTGCTATGACTTTAGCAGTAGCGCGTACTAGCGAAAATCGTTGCTGCTATGTTTGAACTGGGCGCACATGGCTAGCCCAACCTAGCAGTAGCGCGTATACTGGCCCAGCGCTACTGCTAATCTCCTTAGCTGTAGCGCGCTTACCTGCAAAGCACTGCTGCTAACGGAAATAAAATAAAGTGAAAAAAGTAGAAAAGTAAATGAAAATGAAAGAAATAGAAAAAGGAGAAAGGGAAAAAATAAAATGTAAAGAAAAATAAAAGAAAAAAGGGAAAAAGGAGAAAGGAATAGCAGTAGTGGGCTTCGGGAAACGCGCTATAGCTTACTTAGCTATAGCGCCTTTCCGGAAACGCGCTACCATTACGTTTCACTTAAACAGCGGTTTCCCCCCACCCCGCCCCCGGCCACCAATTCTTCCCCAAATCCCTCGCCCTCGCCGCCGTCTCCCAAATTCGCCGCCCCCCACTTCGCCGCCGTCTCCTCACCGCCGCCGCCCAAGCCCGCCCAGGACCGCCCTTGCCCGTGCCCGAGCCCGCCCTCTCCGCCCCTGCCTCCGTCACCGAGCACCTCTCCACCACCGTCTCTCCC
>NC_041390.1:587521516-587597116 GCF_002162155.2 Triticum dicoccoides
TAGATGTTAATTAGATGTTTTTTAGTTAGGGCACTAGAGTTTTGCTAGGTTAATTAGGTTAGTAGTGCTGCTAGTAGTAGTGGTACAGTAGGTTAATTAGGTGATGTTAAATGAATAACCTAAATGAATGAAATTAGTAGTTAACTGAATTTTTTTCCTTTCATCATTATAGAGCACTAAAGTTAACTGAATTTTGTTCTATTAGTAGTTAAATGAATTTTCTTCTACACTTTGTTTTGAATTAGCTTGCGAAATTTGGAATGTGGTTGCTCGTGTATATTTGGACACTGTTTGCAGGGAATGATGCTTAGTGGCCTATGTTTTGCCGGAATGTTGATTCATTTCTTTTCCGGCAAATTTCAGGTTCTCGATTTGTCCACTTTTAGCAAAGCTCATGCCGGAATTTTCCGTGAATTTCGGCATGACTTGTGCTACAAACTAGGACATATCGAGTGCCCGTGATTTGCCGCACCAGGAAGGAGTAAACATTCCTGCAAAACAATAGGCCTTTTTATGTCATTATTCATTTTATTAGGTCTAGAATTAATTGACTAGATTTAATCATAGGAAACATGGCTAGCAACGATGAAGGACAGGGTTCTGGTGATTGCGACGACGCCTACTGGGCGACAGACGAATTTTTTAGCCTTACCGACGATCAACCGATGTTATTGCTGGGCCCACCGGTGGCATCGGGGACTGAGACCGACACGTAGACCGGTGCTGAGACTGAGACCGGCGCTCAGACTCAGACCGGCATCGAGACCGGCGCTGAGACTGAGACCGGCGATGCCTCGGGGAGCGGAGCCGGTGTAGAACCGAAAGCAAAGAGGCAACGGGTTCCTAACAAACTCAGGACTACTAGAGTGGTGGTCACTGAGGTGGATGACGGCAATTTTGAGCCAACGGAGCCCGAGGAAGCGCGTCGATGCTACGGCAATCAAATAGGCTGCATCGTACGGACAACCGCCACCATCAACGATGAGAAACTACAGAAGATAGAAAATATGAGGAGCTCCCTCCTAAAGATAGAAAATGAGAAGGATTATAAAGATCCAGATGAGGACCCGGCAATGAAGAAGATAAACAAACATGCCATGACCAAGTTTAGCGACGCGTTGGCCGCCTGGAAAAATCGAGTGAAAGCAAGGATCATCGACAAGAAGGAACCCTACTCCGAGATTGTAAAGGATAATCCGACAATCACGGAAGAGTAGTTTCAAATATTCAAGGAGGCTTGCGAGGCCGAAGATGCCAAAAAAGGTCTAAGTACATGAAGGGGCTTCAAGAGAGGAACTTTGGGAGCCACCACCTCGGAAGCCGTGGTTACAGCGGAAAGAGGTCCAAATGGGCCAAGGAGGACGCGGAAGCCGCGAGTCTAGGCATCCCAGACCCCTTGGCGGAGTTCACCGTCCCACAGGAGCGTGACGTCCTCAGGGCCCGGCACCGTTGGGACCCAGTGAAAAAGGTTTACGAGACAACACCGGTCATTACAGAGTTCATGAGACTGCTGGTAATTTTAGTTTCTGATCAATTCGATTGCACACGTTAGTCATATTTGTAAACGATCGTTGTGCCTTTTGCAGAGGGAGCAGCACAGGATTGCGGCCGAAAGCGACTCGCCGTCTGAGGCATTGGCGAGGCCCAAGTGGGACACTCCATTCAACCGGGCGTTGAACATATTGAAAAAACAACCGGTGGATACTCGACCGTCGTATGGACGCGTGCATAGTGTCGGAGACGGCGCCACGTGGAAGAAGTACTACTGTGAGACCACGGAGGAGAGAAAGGAAAGACGGAGGTTAAATGAAGAAAACATCGACAAGAGGGTTGACATTGCGGTTGAGAAGAAATCAACTGAGACAGTCGCAACAGCGGTAGCTGCCGCAAAACAGGTGGCTGTAGATATTTCTACTACCTTGGTTCTGGCCGTTTTCGATTGGACCAGGCAAAATCCAGAAAAAGATGCAGCGGACTTTCCCCTTGCTGACTTCTTGGCAGGGAGTAGCTCGACAGGCGTTGCACCAGCACCTGCAGCTGCACCTGCTCCTGCACCGGCTCCCGCACCAGACGTGCTAGGCGGTGCTTCGTCCTTGGCTAAGCTCGACGCCCTCACGATATCTGTCACACCGGCCCCCTTCAATATAAATGTATAATCTCCCGTTTTCATTGCCTTTCGGATGTCTCACGTCGCAGAATTTTCTTTGCAGGCCGCCGAAACCCCGTGCACCATATTGTACACCATCGGCGACCAGAAGGTGGACGTGGGGAAGGCGACGATAATGGAGCCGAAGGAACCATTATTCCACAGCCGGCCGATCCCCCCGAACGTCTTCAAGGTTTCCGGGGCCAGTGTCAAATCGGGCCACGAGAATTTGCCTCCTCCAGTACTACTGGGGGATGATGACGAGACACCACGGTGGCTTGGTGATTGTTGCAATGCTGGGTGGGTCCTGTTGTTGCCAAAGAGTCTGCTTCGTCTGGAGGCGGCCGGGAGCACACCCACGAGCATGCAACCTCAGCAAGGTATGAACATCAACACCCCACCTACCCAATTAGCGTCGGGTATCGGGTTGGGTGATAGAGGACGGGGTAAGGAGGAGGCTCCATTAGTCGCTGATGACGTCGCCATGGATGAGGATGAGGATGACGATGGCGCTGCTGAACAGTATGTCTATACTAGCGCCTCCTCAGGGTTTGAGCGTCATGAGTCGGTGCCTGAATTGCCGTCTGAACATATTATGGACGACCTTCCGGTAGTAAAGAAGTTTAGGAAGAGAGCGAGGAAAGGCAAAAAAGTTGTTTCTATGATCCAGCCACCTCAGCAGCCTCGGCTTCAGGACCGTATAGATATCCCCGATGCGGATAAATGACATATCACCGGTCAACCAATCCTACCTGCAACAGCGCTACGGGCCAGATTCGACGATCTAAAGAGACTTCATGACGATGTGCTGCGGGTAGAGAAAGACCTCATCGCCTCAAAAGATCCAGGATACCCACTCTACGTGGTTAACATTCCGCGGAAAATGTCGTACGTCGACAGCTTCCCCGTGGGTAAGTTCTTCCTCCGATTCGATTACATATTCAACATGTTTCATGTGAAGAAGCTGGATTTTATGTTTGTCCGCCTTTATGCCTTGCACATGAACTACATCATCGGGGTTGAGCAGATATCTCATATCTATGTCGCTGACCCGTACTACATGCACGAGGGCTTCTTGGGAGTCTGTGCAAATCACCGTGAATACGCGAGGGATTACATCGTCAGTTTCATGCTCGCCAATAAGCACAAGGGGGCGATTCTCGTGCCTTATCATCCCGTGTAAGTCATCCGCGCTGCTATCCTTCCTTCGATTTCAATCATTCATTTGCACGGTGGAGGCTAATTAATTTGAGGACTTATTTTGCGCAGCGGCGGGCGCGCCGTCCTCATCATCCTCTACCCCCGATTCTCCCACACTCTTTACTTGGACTCGTCGAAGAACATTCACAAAAAGGATTACACCCACATCAAGGATGTTCTCGACAATGCTATGTATCACTACCAATCACTGGGTGGAGAGGTCAGGGACAAGAAGATGAGGGGCGGCAGGGTCGCCTTCGGCCATAAGACCGACTTCTGCTGCATCCACCAACCGAACGATTCTCTTAATGATGGATTCTATGTCCTACACCACATGCTGGAGTACAGATGGGATCACCAGAACCTTTGCATGGCACCTTCTTCCAGTGATGCCCATATTCTGCAATGGGCAAAGGACATAGGAGATATCGAGGATCATAGACTTCGAGCTGAGTTCTATAACATCCAGCGCGAACTTGCCCAAATCATCATGAAGGAGGTCATCGGAAAAACATGGATGTTCTACAGAGAAGGACAAATGTTGTGGGAAGATGTCCGAACATGGATAGCCTCTCAGCGTCTCAACGTGAAGCCTTTCACTAGGCTCGGGGACTATCTCCCTGACTTGGATGGATGGAACGACATGTTGGAGTGATTGTCGATATATGACAATGTGTCCGTTTAGTCCATACTTTCTGTATGACCAAACTTTGAGTTATGCATGGTGAAACTTTATTTGTGATGTAATTAAACTGTCCTCCTCCTCGACTAGCAAAAATCACTCTAGTTAGGGCATTTTGGGGTACGATGAACTTTGTTATTTATGCTTATGATATGTTGTTTCTATTTTTGCCAAGTCTGTCTCTTTCTGTTGCTCAACTATATATGTTGCATATCATCGACTCATGTGATGATGCAGGTGCATAGATCATAGATGGCGAAGAAGTGCTACGCCAGGAGTATATATACGACAAGTGGCCGGAGTGTCAGGCCCAGGTGTACCGGTTTCCGGTTTCCGAGCGACAGGCAGTAGTTAGTTTAGAGGTTCACGCTAATGCGAGAGAGGGATACGAACTCATGTTCTCAAAGTGATAGCTCTTTTCGCGTATATCATTGTTTAGATGGATGACGATGTATTTGCACATCATTCGAGACTTGTATCGCTATTTTCTAGATGATGACGAGAGACCACTTTGTGTTGGATGATGATGACATGATTTGATGATACTAATTGTATGTATATGCTATATGATTACATTTGTATGTGTATGATATGCTAAAGATTATTGTATAAAGCCTATTCAAATACAAAACAAATACAAAACAAATATGCAGGAAAAAACTAATAAATAAACTAGTAGTAGCGAGGGGTGAAATTTAGCAGTAGCGCCGCATTATCAGCAGCGCTTCCCAGCAAACATCGCTGCAGATAATACCAGCAGCGCCCTTTCCCTAAGAGCGCTACAGCTATTCATGTATAGCAGTAGCGTGGGACAACAGGCGCTACTGCTATACGTTAGCTGTAGCGCCTTATTACTAGCGCCGGTGTCGGCGCTACTGAGAGGCCCAAAACCCTCGCTGCTGCTAGGCTTTTCCCTAGTAGTGTTCCATTCTCCCATGATACGGGCTTCCGAGAGCCCTTGGATCTGAGATCAAACGGTTGCATGGCGTGATTCTAGACCTATGGGTGAATATCCTATCCTGGAGGGTTATTCTGCAAATTTTCAGCAACTTAGCATGCGACCATTTGATCTCAGATCCTAGGGCTGCCAGCAGACCTAAGGTTGGCTACAAGTGTATTTTTTTACTTCTCTCTATCTCTGTCTTCGTACTCCCTCCGTCCCATAATATAAGAACATTTTTGACACTAGTGTAGTGCCAAAAACGTTCTTATATTATGGGGCGCAGGGGGTACTAGTATTTATTGCATTTGCCAAGGAGTGACCTCTTCCAATGAAATGGTGTTGCTAAGTTTGCTTCATTTAATTAGCTATAGACTCAAAATTGTCTTTTCACCAAGGTACACGCGCTTAGCACTGTTTCTTCCTTGGGTCACCAAACTAGTCTCTCTCTTCTTGATTAACTTGCCACATAAGACTTTATGCCTATGTGGCAAGCTTGAGCACCTATATGAGCAAGTAAAAGTAAGTACAATAGTACGCTTTACATGGGATTTTTGCATATGTGGAAGAAAGAGAGGGAAGGAAAAAGTGGAGAAGTGGGCTCTCATGCATGAGCTAGCCTCAACTACATGGTGGAGCATTGGAAGAGGCACCTGTATGGAGGTGGTCAGGAAACGAGAGACTCACGCCGGTCGTAGCGCCACAGTTAAAATGATAATGGCAAGTCAAATCACGGGGCCCCACCTGTCCAGCAGTAACTCGCTGTCAAATCACACAGCCCTACGTTTGCAGCAGCCTACTCCCTCGTCTTCTCGCGCCTTTGTCGAACCAACGAGGCGGAACTGCCCCGTCTACCGCGCAAGAAAAGCCCCGCCCTTGACTTTTAAGTACAACTACATCCGCTTAAGAATCCAGTGATATACTTTTTGTGACATAGTAACTCATATTTATTTAGTCAAATGGATGACCTAGAACTACGTGCAGGCCCTATAAACCGAGACGCCTAAAAAAAACCGAGACGGAGAGGGTAGTTCAACATGTATCTTTTTAGATCAATATAGTCGGGATTCACCAAGGAGCAAAACCAAGTGGTAGGCTGCTCCTATATTGTTGGCGTAGTAACTCAAGCAGGGTCAGTCTGCACACGAAATGGTGACACACTTAACAGGACCCCTTTGGCCGACATGCGGCTCATCCACCGTCTTGTTCCACGTGCGATGCACCAAATTAAAGTTCGAAGTAGCGGTTGGAATTGGAGGCACCCCGGTCGTAGCGCCGCAGAAGAGAATGAGCGATGAGGGGTCAAATCACAAAGCCCCACCTTTCCCGCATTAAGCTGGATGGACGAAGCAACCATCATTTCACTCTAGGGCGCAAGAGCATAAAGAAAAGAGAAAACAATGATGTGTGCGGCAGCTACCTAGGGCACCCTAGCAGGGTAGCGGTCTCCACTGCAGATCCTTTTTTTGAAAGCGCCTCCACTACAAATCGGCTTCTCCCTCGTCCTCTTGAAGAAAACCGATGATGAGTGCGGCGGTAGGGTTTGTAGGAGTACTACAGCGTGTGGGGCCACGTTGTAGTAAACGGGTTCGAGTCGACGCCTTAAATATGTGTGGGCCGTTTGGTTTTACTGGAACGAGGCAGCATTTTGGGTTCGGGGACCAGTGGAGATATAGTACGTACCAAAAATTGTGGACATAGGTTCGACCGAAAGGCAATGGTGCATGGGCCCTGCATTTTGATATACTCGAGGCAGCATGAAATTTGCTACTCTACTCAAAACTAGTAAGGTACACATGTATTGAACGCATGAGATTTCGAAACCAAATTATGAATAAATACACACTATAGCATGTAAAGCTTTGAGTCATATATGCATGATGTAGATGTTCGTTTTATAAAAATGTTAAGATTCATGGGGTTGTGCATTCTAAATAATAAAGTAAAAAACAAATAATGGCAATTCATTTAGAAAAATAATCAATTATGATACAGAAGATTCTAGAACAAAGGAGAAGTGCTTGTGTTTTGAGGTTTGTGCATTATGCTTAAGATCAGCCATGGAGTCTTCTAAATTGTACATGTGGCAGATCTGGTGGAATGTTGATGATATCCAATGGCTAGTAGTGCTCGGATTTGCCATCTTTGTACCGTCAGGTTAGCTTCATCCAGCAACCATCTTTCTGTTGGGGAACGTAGCAGAAATTCAAAATTTTCTATGCATCACCAAGATCAATCTATGGAGTAATCTAGCAACGAGGGAAGGAGAGTGCATCTACATACACTTGTAGATCTCTAAGCGGAAGCGTTCAAGTGAACGGGGTTGATGGAGTCGTACTCATCGTGATCCAAATCACCGATGATCCTAGTGCCGAACGGACGACACCTCCACGTTCAACACATGTACAGCACGGGGACGTCTCCTCCTTCTTGATACAGCAAGGGGAGAGGAGAAGCTGAGGGAAAACTCCGACAGCATGACGGCATGGTGGTGATGGAGCTCATGGTTCTCCGGCAGGGCTTCGCCAAGCACTACGGAGGAGGACGAGGTGTTGGAGGAGGGAGAGGGCTGCACCAGGGGAAGGGTGCGTCTGCCCTCTCTCTCCCTCACTATATATAGGGGGAAGGGAGGAGGGGGAGGCACCCTAGGGTTCCCTAGGGGAGGGGCGGCAGCCACAGGGGAAACCCTAGATGGGTTTGGGCGCCCCCACCCCTTAGGAAACTTGCCCCCCAAGCCGGGAGGGGCGGCTGCCCTAGGGGTGGCGCCCCCACCTCTCCTGGTCACGTGAGATGGGGTGGGAGGGGCGCTCAGCCCCTTAGTGGGCTGATGTGCCCTCTCCCCTTGGCCCATAATACCCCCCAACGCTTGCCGGGGCCTCTGAAACCCCTTTTGGACACGCTGGTCATCACCTGGTACCCCCGGAACAATTCCGGACTCCAATACCCTTCGTCCAATATACCGATCTTCTCCTCCGAACCATTCCGGAGCTCCTCGTCTTGTCCGAGATCTCATCCGGGACTCGGAACAACCTTCGGTGACCACATACTATTTCCCATAACAACTCTAGCATCACCAAACCTTAAGTGTGTAGACCCTACGGTTTCGGGAACCATGCAGACATGACCGAGACAACTCTCCGGCCAATAACCAACAGCGGGATCTGGATACCCATGTTGGCTCCCACATGTTCCACGATGATCTCATCAGATGAACCACGATGTCGAGGATTTAATCAATCCCGTATTCAATTCCCTTTGTCTAGCGGTACTGTACTTGCCCGAGATTCGATCGTCGGTATCCGATACCTTGTTCAATCTCGTTACCGGCAAGTCTCTTTACTTGTTCCGTTACACATCATCTCGTGATCAACTCCTTGATCACATTGCGCATATGATGATGTCCTACCGAGTGGGCCCAGAGATACCTCTCCGTCAGACGGAGTGACAAATCCCAGTCTCGATTCGTGCCAACCCAACATACACTTTCGGAGATACCCGTAGTGTACCTTTATAGCCACCCAGTTACGTTCTGACGTTTGGCACACCCAAAGCATTCCTACGGTATTCGGGAGTTGCGCAATCTCATGGTCTAAGGAAATGATACTTGACATTAGAAAAGCTTTAGCATACGAACTACACGATCTTTGTGCTAGGCTTAGGATTGGGTCTTGTCCATCACATTATTCTCCTAATGATGTGATCCCGTTATCAAAGACATCCAATGTCCATGGTCAGGAAACCATAACCATTTATTGATCAACGAGCTAGTCAACTAGAGGCTTACTAGGGACATGGTGTTGTCTATGTATCCACACATGTATCTGAGTTTCCTATCAATACAATTGTAGCATGGATAATAAACGATTATCATGAACAAGGAAATATAATAATAACTAATTTGTTATTGTCTGTAGAGCATATTTCCAACAGTCTCCCACTTGCACTAGAGTCAATAATCAAGTTCACATCGCCATGTGATTAACACTCACAGGTCACATCGCCATGTGACCAACATCCAAAGAGTTTACTAGAGTCAATAATGTAGTTCACATCACTATGTGATTAACACTCAATGAGTTCTGGGTTTGATCATGTTGCTTGTGAGAGAGGTTTTAGTCAACGGGTCTGCAACACTCAGATCCGTATGTACTTCAAAAATCTCTACGCTATATTTGGAGCCATTTCAAATAACTGTTCTACTTGGAGCTATTATAAATTGTTGCTCCATTATACGTATCCAGTATCTCTACTCAGAGCTATCTGGATAGGTGTTAAGATTGCATCGACGTAACGCTTTACGTCGAACTCTTTATCACCTCCATAATCTAGAAACATATCCTTATTCCTCTAAGGATAATTTTGACCACTATTTGGTGATCTACTCCTAGATCACCTTTGTATCCTCTTGCCAAACATGTGGCAAGGCACACATCAGGTGCGGTACTCAGCATGGCATACCGTATAGAGCCTATGACAAAAGCATAGGGGACGACCTTCGTCCTTCCTCTTTCTTCTGCCGTGGTCGAGCTTTAAGTCTTAACTTCATACCTTACAACTCAAGCAAGAACTCCTTCTTTGGCTGATCCATCTTGAACACCTTCATGATCATGTCAGGGTATGTGCTCATTTGAAAGTACCATTAAGCGTTTTTGATCTATCCTTATAGATCTTGATGCTCAATGTTAAGTAGCTTAATCCATGTTTTCCATTGAAAAAACACCTTTCAAATAACCCTATATGCTTTCCAGAAATTCTACATCATTTCAGATCAACAATATGTCATCCACATATACTTATCAGAAATGTCGTAGTGCTGCCACTCACTTTATTGTAATTACAAGTTTCTAACAAACTTTGTATAAACCCATAAACTTTGATTACTCCATCAAAGTGTATATTCCGACTCCGAGATGGTTGCTCTAGTCCATGGAAGGATTGCTGGAGCTAGCATACCTTTTAGCATCCTTAGGATCGACAAAACCTTTCTTATTGTATCACATACAACCTTTCCTTACGAAAACTGGTAAGGAAACTTGTTTTGACATCCATCTGCCAGATTTCATAAATGCAGCTTATGCTAACATGATTCCGACGGACTTAAGCATTGCTACGGGTGAGAAAATCTCATCATAGTCAACTACTTGAACTTGTGAAAAACTCTTCGCCACAAGTCGAGCTTCATAGATGGTGACATTACCGTCCACGTCCGTCTTCTTCTTAAAATCCATATGTACCCAACAGCCTTACGACCATCAAGTAGTTCTTCCAAAGTCTACACTTTGTTTTCATACATGGATCCTCTCTCGGATTTTATGGCCTCGAGCCAATTTTCAGAATCCAGGCCCACCATCGCTTCTCCATAGCTCAGGTTCATCGTTGTCCAACAACGTGACCTTTAAGACAGGGTTACCACTTAGAAGTTGTACACACCCTTGTCAACCTATGAGGTTCAATAGTAACTCGATCTGAAGCTCCAGGATCATCATCATTAGCTTTCTCTTCAACTGAGGCAGGTGCCACAGAAACATTTTTCCTGTGCTGCGCTACTCTCTGGTTGAAGTAAAGGTTCAACAACCTTATCAAGTTCTATCTTCCTTCCACCCAATTCTTTCGAGAGAAACTTTTCGTCGAGAAAGGACCTGATTCAAGAAACAATCCCTATTGCTTTCGGATCTGAGATAGGAGGTATACCCAACTGTTTTGGGTGTCCTATGAAGATGCATTTATCCGCTTTGGGTTCGAGCTTATCAGCCTAAAACTTTTTCACATAAGCGTCGCAGCCCCAAACTTTTAAGAAATGACAGCTTAGGTTTCTCTAAACCATAGTTCATACAGTGTCATCTCATCGGAATTACGTGGTTCCCTATTTAAAGCGAATGTGGTTGTCTCTAATGCCTAACCCATAAACTATCATGGTAATTCGATAAGACACATCATGGTATGCATCATATCCAATAGGGTGCAGTTATGATGTTTGGACACACCATCACACTATGGTGTCCCAGGCTGTATTAGTTGTGAAACAATTTGCACAATGTCTTAATTCTGTGCCAAATTCGTAATTTAGATATTCATCTCTATGATCATATCATAGATATTTTATCCTCTTGTCACGACGATCTTCAACTTCACCTTAAATTACTTGAACCTTTCAATAATTCAGTCTCGTGATTCATCAAGTAAATATACTCAACATCTACTCAAATCATCTGTGAAGTAAGAATATAATGATATCCACTACATGCCTCAGCACTCATTGGACTGCACACATCAAGATGTATTACTTCCAACAAGTTGCTTTCTTGTTCCATCTTACTGAAAACGAGACCTTTCAGTCATCTTGCTCATGTGGTATGATTTGCATGTCTCAAGTGATTCAAAATCAAGCGAGTCCAAAGATCCATCAACATGGAGCTTCTTCATGCGTTTTATACCATTGTGACTAAAATTGCAGTGCCACAAGTATGTGGTACTATCATTACTATCTTATATCTTTTGGCATGAACATGTGTATCACTATGATCGGGATTCAATAAACCATTCATTTTAGGTGTAAGATCATTGAAGGTATTATTCAAATAAACAGAGTAACCATTATTCTCCTTAAATGAATAACCGCATTGCGATGAACATAATCTAATCATGTCCATGCTCAACGCAAACACCAAATAACAATTATTTAGGTTTAACACCAATCCCGATGGTGGACGGAGCGTGCGATGTTTGATCACATCAAGCTTGGAAACTCTTCCAACACATATCGTTGTCTCACCTTTGGCTAGTCTCCGTTTATTCTGTAGCCTTTTATTTTGAGTTACTAACACTTAGCAACCGAACCAGTATCTAATACCCTGCTGCTACTAGGAGTACTAGTAAAGTACACATTTAATATAATGTATGTCCAATACATACTTCTATCAACCTTGCCAGTCTTCTCATCTACCAAGTATCTAGGGTGGTTCTGCTTCAGTGACCGTTCCCCTTTATTACAGAAGCACTTAGTCTCGGGCTTGGGTTCAACTTTGGGTTTCTTCACTAGAGCAGCAACTGATTTGTTGTTTCATGAAGTATCCCTTTCTTGCCCTTGCCCTTCTTGAAACTAGTGGTTTTACTAACCATCAACAATTGATGCTCCCTTTTGATTTCTACTTTTGCAGTGTCGCGATTAGCTCAAGGATCATATCTATCCCTGATATGTTATAGTTCATCATGAAACTCTAGTAGCTTGGTGACAGTGACTTTGGAGAACCATCACTATCTCATCTGGAAGATTAACTCCCACTCGATTCAAGCGATTGTTGTACTCATACAATCTGAGCACATGCTCAACGATTGAGCTTTTCTCCTTAGTTTACAGGCTTAAGAAACTTGTCAAAGGTCTCATACCTCTAGACGTGGGCACTAACCTGAAATCCCAATTTCAGTCCTTTGAATATCTCATATGTTCTGCGATGTTTCAAAAACGTCTTTGGTGCCTCAATTCTAAACCATTTAGCATTATGCACTGAACTATCATGTAGTCATCAAAACATGTATGTCATATGTTCGCAACATCCATAACCGACGTTCGAGGTTCAGCTCACTGAGCAATGTATTAAGGACATAATCCTTCTGCGCAGCAATGAGGACAATCCTCAGTATACGGACCCAGTCCGCATAATTGCTACCATCAACTTTCAACTAAATTTTCTCTAGGAACATATCTAAAACAGTAGAACTAAAGCGTAAGCTACGACATAATTTGCAAAGTCCTTTTGACTATGTTCATGATAATTGAGTTCATCTGATTATTTCATGAACTCCCACTCAGATAGACATCCCTCTAGTCATCTAAGTGATACATGATCCGAATGGACTAGGCCGTGTCTGATCATCACGTGAGACGGACTAGTCATCATCGGTGAACATCTCATGTTGATTGCATCTTCTATATGACTCATGTTCGACCTTTCGGTTCTCCGTGTTCCGAGGCCATGTCTGTACATGCTAGGCTCGTCAAGTTAACCTAAGTGTTTCGCATATGTTTCGAGGCCATGTCTGTACATGCTAGGCTCGTCAACACCCGTTGTATTCGAACGTAAGAATCTATCACACCCGATCATCACGTGGTGCTTCGAAATGACGAACCTTCGCAACGGTGCACAGTTAGGGAGAACACTTTTCTTGAAATTTTAGTGAGGGATCATCTTATTTAAGCTACCGTCGTTGTAAGCAAATAAGATGTAAAAACATGATAAACATCACATGCAATCAAATAGTGACATGATATGGCCATCATCACTTTGCTGCTTTTGATCTCCATCTTTGGGGCTCCATGATCATCATCGTCACCGGCATGACACCATGATCTCCATCATCATGATCTCCATCATCGTGTCTTCGTGAAGTTGTCTCGCCAACTATTACTTCTACTACTATAGCTAACGGTTAGCAATAAAGTAAAGTAATTACATGACGTTTATGTTGACACGCAGGTCACAAATAAATTAAGACAACTCCTATGGCTCCTGCCGGTTGTCATACTCATCGACATGCAAGTCGTGATTCCTATTACAAGAACATGATCATCTCATACATCACATATATCATTCATCACATCCTTTGGCCACATCACATCACAAAACACTTGCTGCAAAAACAAGTTAGACGTCCTCTAGTTGTTGTTACAAGTTTTTACGTGGCTGCTATAGGTTGCTAGCAAGAACGTTTCTTATCTACGCCAAAACCACAACGTGAATTGCCAATTTCTATTTACCCTTCATAAGGACCCTGTTCATCGAATCCGATCCGATTAAAGTGGGAGAGACAGACACCCGCCAGCCACCTTATGCAACTAGTGCATGTCAGTCGGTGGAACCGGTCTCACGTAAGCACACGTGTAAGGTTGGTCCAGGCCGCTTCATCCCACAATGCCGCCGAATCAAGATAAGACTAGTAACGACAAGTAAATTGACAAAATCGACGCCCACAACTACTTTGTGTTCTACTCGTTCATAGAAACTATGCATAGACCTAGCTCATGATGCCACTGTTGGGCAACGTAGCAGAAATTCAAAATTTTCTATGCATCACCAAGATCAATCTATGGAGTAATCTAGCAACGAGGGAAGGAGAGTGCATCTACATACCCTTGTAGATCGCTAAGCGGAAGCGTTCAAGTAAACGGGGTTGATGGAGTCGTACTCGTCGTGATCCAAATCACCGATGATCCTAGTGCCGAACGGACGGCACCTCCGCGTTCAACACACGTACAGCCCGGGGACATCTCCTCCTTCTTGATCCAGCAAGGGGAGAGGATAAGTTGAGGGAAACTACGACAGCACAATGGCATGGTGGTGATGGAGCTCGTGGTTCTCCGGCAGGACTTCGCCAAGCACTACGGAGGAGGACGAGGTGTTGGAGGAGGGAGAGGGCTGCACCAGGGGAAGGGTGCGGCTGCCCTCTCTCTCCCTCACTATATATAAGGGGAAGGGAGGAGGGGGAGGCGCCCTAGGATTCCCTAGGGGAGGGGCGGCGGCCACAGGGGAAACCCTAGATGGGTTTGGGCGCCCCCACCCCTTAGGAAACTTGCCCCCCAAGCCGGGAGGAGCGGCTGCCCTAGGGGTGGCGCCCCCACCTCTCCTGGTTACATGAGATGGGGTGGGAGGGGCGCTCAGCCCCTTAGTGGGCTGATGTGCCCTCTCCCCTTGGCCCATAAGGCCCCCCAATGCTTGTCGGGGCCTCCGAAACCCCTCTCGCACACGCTGGTCATCACCTGGTACCCCCGGAACAATTCCGGACTCCAATACCCTTCGTCCAATATACCGATCTTCACCTCCGGACCATACCGGAGCTCCTCGTCATGTACGGGATCTCATCTGGGACTCCGAACAACCTTCGGTAACCACATACTATTTCCCATAACAACTCTAGAATCACCGAACTTAAGTGTGTAGACCCTACGGGTTCGGGAACCATGCAGACATGAACGAGACAACTCTCCGGCCAATAACCAATAGCGGGATCTGGAGACCCATGTTGGCTCCCACATGTTCCATGATGATCTCATCGGATGAACCACGATGTCGAGGATTTAATCAATCCCGTATTCAATTCCCTTTGTCTAGCGGTATTGTACTTGCCCGAGATTCGATCGTCGGTATCCGATACCTTGTTCAATCTCGTTACCAGCAAGTCGCTTTACTCATTCCGTAACACATCATCCCGTGATCAACTCCTTGATCACATTGCGCATATGATGATGTCCTACCGAGTGGGCCCAAAGATACCTCTCTGTCACACGGAGTGACAAATCCCAGTCTCGATTCATGCCAACCCAACAGACACTTTCGGAGATACCCGTAGTGTACCTTTATAGCCACCCAGTTACGTTGTGACGTTTGGCACACCCAAAGCATTCCTATGGTATCCGGGAGTTGCACAATCTCATGGTCTAAGGAAATGATACTTGACATTAGAAAAGCTTTAGCATACGAACTACACGATCTTTGTGCTAGGTTTAGGATTGGATCTTGTCCATCACATCATTCTCCTAATGATGTGATCCCGTTATCAACGACATCCAATGTCCATGGTCAGGAAACCGTAACCATCTATTGATCAATGAGCTAGTCAACTAGAGGCTTACTAGGGACATGGTGTTGTCTATGTATCCACACATGTATCTGAGTTTCCTATCAATACAATTATAGCATGGATAATAAACGATTATCATGAACAAGGAAATATAATAATAACTAATTTGTTATTGCCTCTAGAGCATATTTCCAACACTTTCAAAGTTATTAGCACACTATATAGTTCTTGTGCCATAGTTGCATGTTTTGGAAAAAAGATACTAGTGGGTTGTACAATCTATTTAGGAATAGAAGATGTATACATGGAAGTTGTAGGGAAAGAGATGACATGGAGCATCTCAATTCCTATGAGTAGGGATTGGAAAAGAGATGTCATTTGGTTCACATCATAGGAACTTTTCTATTGAATCTAGAGATGACATGTATCTCAATTCCTATGAGGAGGGATTAGAAAAGAGATGTAATTTGGTTCATATCATAGGAACTTTTCTATTGAATATACGCTAATGTTTATTTTCCTTTGAAATTAAGGGAGTATAGGAATCCATTCATATGAACCAAGCGGCTCTAAAGCTATAGAAATGCTATCATGTTTATTTCCTTTGAAATGTGGAGTATATGAATCTATTCTTATGAACCAATTAGCTCTAAAGGAAAAAATCCTATAAAAATCATATCATATAGAGTTCCTATGATATTCCTCGACACTAAAGGATGCTTGAAATTGCTGCAGGTGATATGATGGTCTTTCTTTGTAGACTCCTCAGTCCTCACCCATCTTTATAGTTACCTCTCGAAGACGAATGAAATGATATATACATGTTATTTTACATGTGCAATTGTTACACGAAAACTCGGTAAAAGTTTGCGAGTTCGAATTTTCAATAAAGCTATATGCACTGCATTTTGGAACGACGGGAGCATATGGCAATTGCTAACACTCAAGTGGAAGATTTGTGTGTAGGAGGAGTGGCTGTTCTATTAAATGACATGGCAAAACTGACACTGTCGGATGCCGATCTAACGGTTCTTAAGGCGTTCATCAGGAAAAGGCTTGTGGCGAACGTTTGTCGGATAATGATTTACGGAGATATGCATTGCATTGATACGTGCCCCCTCTCTCTCACGCACACGCACCCTCACGAGTCACGACTCTCCCGAGTCTTCTTGCAGACTCGCACGTCGCACCCACCGTCTATCTGCAGGTAGACGTCACGCACATATGTGCTCTTCACACCCTACCCTCAGAACTTCTAAAAAACAAAAGGCGGCACGCACATTTTATTTTAGCTCACACGTCACACACTTATACTATTAATCTTGTGGCGAACGTTCTTTGTGCATAGTATATTGTACTCTCACGAAGAGAAGCGGTGCACGCACACACTAGTTCTCTCACACCCACTCGCGGGTACACGTAGGAGCGCATTTTTTGAAGTTGGTACAACAAAATCACTCTACTATATATAAAAGCAGGAGCCTTAGCGCTTGCTTTACTAGGGTTCTTCTCGTTCACTCTCTCATGCTCTCTAGATCTAAGCAACACATAGGTGGCCACACTCTCTCTCAGCTCACGGCTGGTCACAAATCCGGCCGGACAACCTCGACCGGGGCAGGGGTGTAGGTGCATCATCCACGCTATCGTCGGCGGAGAGGGAGGAGACCAACGGCTTCCCGCGCGTCCCGATCGGCGGCCATGTCGTTCTCTCCGAGAGAGCGCTGGCTCAGGAGGGCCTCCGACCCCTTCTTCCTCCCTGCGGTATTGTGGCCAAGATGCGGCTCCCGACGCCGTCTTTGCCACATGCCGACGACCCTTAGGTATATATTCCTTTGAAACCTGCCTTGCTCTACTACCCCAGCTCCCTTCGTGTGGATCCTTTTCTACTTCCGTCTGCTGTTCCAAAGCCACCTAGAATTCTACTATTATTAGAAGTAAAGCTAGTTCATACAGTCGACTCAAAGCGTTGGTTCTAACAGGGAAGAAAGTGGGAAAGCTGTAGCATGAATCTAGGACTTGGTTCTAAGAGGAAACGGGGGGTAGTAATATCTCTCACTGTTTAAATAACCGTATTTCGTATTTGCGCAAACAGGGATGTCTGTCTCCATATCGTTTCGGGATGTCCGTCTCCGTATCGTTTCTATCCGCGCAATCAAAAGCACACACCTCAGTTTTAGTACAATTGTGCAAAATGAGATGGCTATACCTCGTTGCCGTCGTCTAACCTCCCGTCTTCAAGGTATCCCTACATTGGTAGTAACTAAGGTAGAATGACCAACGCAATCTAAAAGAAGCTAATTCATACGTTTTACTTCCTGATTGCAGTGCAGGGACGAGCAAAAACAACTGCATCCTAGTCTGGAATGCACTTTCTATCAGTTCATCCATGGACCAAGGACTAGCTGCACCAAGGACTAGCTGCCATGGCTGCACGGCGGTTTTTTGGACAGGTGCGCGGACAAGAGGCGTTGTGGTCTGCTTATTTCTGCAAATAGCCCTGCTTAAATTTAGTGGAATGCACAAGCATTTCAGCTGGTCAGTACACTCCATGGTTCAGTTCAGCATTCCAGCTGAGACCACAATTATAATTGGTTATTCTGGAATGAGAGAAGCTAACCCTGGATGGTGGCAACAAGAAAAAACCAAAGTGAACTCCAGGAAATTTAAGCCTGGCGGGAGGCCCTTTGCTCAGAGAAGCCTTGCTTGTTTTTTCCTGATTTGTAAACCTTCTCACAACTTTGTCTTTTGCCGTGAACTAGTATATGTTTGTTATGTTCTATGAATCATTGAGATGTATAAAATTGCTTAACTTATGCTTTTCATGTTTTTTATGAAGACGAGTTTAATGTGAGTGTTCCACATGAGCGCTGGACTTGTTGGGTTTCGTAGTAATTTCAAAAAATTTCCTACGCACACGCAAGATCATGTGATGCATAACAACGAGAGGGGAGAGTGCTGTCTACGTACCCACGCAGACCGACTGTGGAAGCATTGACACAACATAGAGGAAGTAGTCGTACGTCTTCACGATCCAACCGATCAAGCACCGAAACTACGACACCTCCGAGTTCGAGCACACGTTCAGCTCGATGACAATCCCCGGACTCCGATCCAGCAAAGTGTCGGGGAAGAGTTCCGTCAGCACGACGGCGTGGTGACGATCTTGATGCACTACAGCAGCAGGGCTTCGCCTAAACTCCGCTACAGTATTATCGAGGAATATGGTGGCTGGGGGCACCACACACGGCTAAGGAATAGATCACATGGATCAACTTGTGTGTTTCTGGGGTGCCTCTACCTCAGTATATAAAGGAGCCAAGGGGGAGGGGGGCGCCGGCCAGGAGGAGGGCGCAGGAGGAGTCCTTCTCCTTCCGGGAGTAGGACTCCCCCCCCCCCAATCCTAGTTGGACTAGGATTCCCCGAGGGGGAAAGAGAGAAGGGGGGCCGGCCACCTCTCCTAGTCCTAATAGGACTAGGGGGAGGGGGGAGGCGCGCGGCCACCTTGGGCTGCCCCTTCCTCCTTTCCACTAAAGCCCATCTAGGCCCATGGTTCCCGGGGGGTTCCGGTAACCTCCCGGTACTCCGGTAAAATCCCGATTTCACCCGGAACACTTCCGATATCCAAACATAGGCTTCCAATATATCAATCTTTATGTCTCGACCATTTCGAGACTCCTCGTCATGTCCGTGATCACATCTGGGACTCCGAACAACCTTCGGTACATCAAAATGCATAAACTCATAATATAACTGACATCGTAACCTTAAGCGTGCGGACCCTACGGGTTCGAGAACAATGTAGACATGACCGAGACACGTCTCCGGTCAATAACCAATAGCGGGACCTGGATGCCCATGTTGGATCCTACATATTCTACGAAGATCTTTATCGGTCAGTCGGCATAACAACATATGTTGTTCCCTTTGTCATCGGTATGTTACTTGCCCGAGATTCGATCGTCGGTATCCAATACCTAGTTCAATCTCGTTACCGGCAAGTCTCTTTACTCGTTCTATAATACATCATCTCACAACTAACTCATTAGTTGCAATGCTTGCAAGGCTTATGTGATGTGCATTACCGAGAGGGCCCAGAGATACCTCTCCAACAATCGGAGTGACAAATCCTAATCTCGAAATACGCCAACCCAACATCTACCTTTGGAGACACCTATAATGCTCCTTTATAATCACCCAGTTACATTGTGACGTTTGGTAGCACCCAAAGTGTTCCTCCAGCAAACGGGAGTTGCATAATCTCATAGTTATAGGAACATGTATAAGTCATGAAGAAAGCAATAGCAACATACTAAACGATCGGGTGCTAAGCTAATGGAATGGGTCATGTCAATCAGATCATTCAACTAATGATGTGACCTCGTTAATCAAATAACAACTCATTGTTCATGGTTAGGAAACATAACCATCTTTGATTAACGAGCCAGTCAAGTAGAGGCATACTAGTGACACTTTGTTTGTCTATGTATTCACACATGTATTATGTTTCCGGTTAATACAATTCTAGCATGAATAATAAACATTTATCATGATTATAAGGAAATAAATAATAACTTTATTATTGCCTCTAGGGCATATTTCCTTCAGTCTCCCACTTGCACTAGAGTCAATAATCTAGATTACACTGTAATGATTCTAACACCCATGGAGCCTTGGTGCTGATCATGTTTTGCTCGTGGAAGAGGCTTAGCCAACGGGTCTGCAACATTCAGATCTGTATGTATCTTGCAAATCTCTATGTCTCCCACCTGGACTAGATCCCGGATGGAATTGAAGCGTCTCTTGATGTGCTTGGTTCTCTTGTGAAATCTGGATTCCTTTGCCAAGGCAATTGCACCAGTATTGTCACAAAAGATTTTCATTGGACCCGATGCACTAGGTATGACACCTAGATCGGATATGAACTCCTTCATCCAGACTCCTTCGTTCGCTGCTTCCGAAGCAGCTATGTACTCCGCTTCACATGTAGATCCCGCTATGATGCTTTGTTTAGAACTGCACCAACTGACAGCTCCACCGTTTAATGTAAACACGTATCTGGTTTGCGATTTAGAATCGTCCGGATCAGTGTCAAAGCTTGCATCAACGTAACCATTTACGACGAGCTCTTTTGTCACCTCCATATACGAGAAACATATCCTTAGTCCTTTTCAGGTATTTCAGGATGTTCTTGACCGCTGTCCAGTGATCCACTCCTGGATTACTTTGGTACCTCCCTGCTAGACTTATAGCAAGGCACACATCAGGTCTGGTACACAGCATTGCATACATGATAGATCCTATCGCTGATGCATAGGGAACATCTTTCATATTCTCTCTATCTTCTGCAGTGGTCGGGCATTGAGTCTTACTCAATTTCACACCTTGTAACACAGGCAAGAATCCTTTCTTTGCTTGATCCATTTTGAACTTCTTCAAAATTTTGTCAAGGTATGTTGTTTGTGAAAGTCCAATTAAGCGTTTTGATCTATCTCTATAGATCTTTATGCCTAATATGTAAGCAGCTTCACCGAGGTCTTTCATTGAAAAACTCTTATTCAAGTATCCCTTTATGCTATCCAGAAATTCTATATCATTTCCAATCAGTAATATGTCATCCACATATAATATCAGAAATGCTACAGAGCTCCCACTCACTTTCTTGTAAATACAGGCTTCTCCGAAAGTCTGTATAAAACCAAATGCTTTGATCACACTATCAAAACATTTATTCCAACTCCGAGAGGCTTGCACCAGTCCATAAATGGATCGCTGGAGCTTGCACACTTTGTTAGCTCCCTTTGGATCGACAAAACCTTCTGGTTGCATCATATACAACTCTTCTTCCAGAAATCCATTCAAGAATGCAGTTTTGACATCCATCTGCCAAATTTCATAATCATAAAATGCGGCAATTGCTAACATGATTCGGACAGACTTAAGCATCGCTACGGGTGAGAAGGTCTCATCGTAGTCAACCCCTTGAACTTGTCGAAAACCTTTTGCGACAAGTCGAGCTTTGTAGACAGTAACATTACCGTCAGCGTCAGTCTTCTTCTTGAAGATCCATTTATTCTCAATTTCTTGCCGATCATCGGGCAAGTCAACCAAAGTCCATACTTTGTTCTCATACATGGATCCCATCTCAGATTTCATGGCTTCAAGCCATTTTGCGGAATCTGGGCTCACCATCGCTTCTTCATAGTTCGTAGGTTCATCATGATCTAGTAGCATGACTTCCAGAACAGGATTACCGTACCACTCTGGTGCGGATCTCACTCTGGTTGATCTACGAGGTTCAGTAGTATCTTGATCTGAAGTTTCATGATCATTATCATTAGCTTCCTCACTAACTGGTGTAGGTGTCACTGAAACAGTTTTTTGTGATGTACTACTTTCCAATAAGGGAGCAGGTACAGTTACCTCGTCAAGTTCTACTTTCCTCCCACTCACTTCTTTCGAGAGAAACTCCTTCTCTAGAAAGTTTCCGAATTTAGCAACACAAATCTTGCCTTCGGATCTGTGATAGAAGGTGTATCCAATAGTTTCCTTTGGATATCCTATGAAGACACATTTCTCCGATTTGGGTTCGAGCTTATCAGGTTGAAGCTTTTTCACATAAGCATCGCAGCCCCAAACTTTCAGAAACGACAACTTTGGTTTCTTGCCAAACCACAGTTCATAAGGCGTCATCTCAACGGATTTTGATGGTGCCCTACTTAACGTGAATGTGGCCGTCTCTAGAGCGTATCCCCAAAACAATAGCGGTAAATCAGTAAGAGACATCATAGATCGCACCATATCTGGTAAAGTACGATTACGACGTTCAGACACACCATTACGCTGTGGTGTTCCGGGTGGCGTGAGTTGCGAAACTATTCCACAATTTTTCAAATGTACACCAAACTCGTAACTCAAATATTCTCCTCCACGATCAGATTGTAGAAACTTTATTTTCTTGTTACGATGATTTTCAACTTCACTCTGAAATTCCTTGAACCTTTCAAATGTTTCAGACTTATGTTTCATTAAGTAGATATACCCATATCTGCTTAAATCATCTGTGAAGGTGAGAAAATAACGATATCCGCCACGAGCCTCAATATTCATCGGACCACATACATCTGTATGTATGATTTCCAACAAATCTGTTGCTCTCTCCATAGTACCGGAGAACGGTGTTTTGGTCATCTTGCCCATAAGGCACGGTTCGCAAGTACCAAGTGATTCATAATCAAGTGGTTCCAAAAGTCCATCAGAATGGAGTTTCTTCATGCGCTTTACACCGATATGACCTAAACGGCAGTGCCACAAATAAGTTGCACTCTCATTATCAACTCTGCATCTTTTGGCTTCAACATTATGAATATGTGTGTTACTACTATCGAGATTCAGCAAGAATAGACCACTCTTCAAGGGTGCATGACCATAAAAGATATTACTCATATAAATAGAACAACCATTATTCTCTGATTTAAATGAATAACCGTCTCGCATCAAACAAGATCCAGATATAATGTTCATGCCTAACGCTGGCACCAAATAACAATTATTTAGGTCTAATACTAATCCCGAAGGTAGATGTAGAGGTAGTGTGCCGACTGCGATCACATCGACTTTGGAACCGTTTCCCACGTGCATCGTCACCTCGTCCTTAACCAATCTTCGCTTGATCCGTAGTCCCTGTTTCGAGTTGCAAATATTAGCAACAGAACCAGTATCAAATACCCAGGTGCTACTGCGAGCATTAGTAAGGTACACATCAATAACATGTATATCACATATACCTTTGTTCACCTTGCCATCCTTCTTATCCGCCAAATACTTGGGGCAGTTCCGCTTCCAGTGACCAGTCTGCTTGCAATAGAAGCACTCAGTTTCAGGCTTAGGTCCAGGTTTGGGTTTCTTCTCTTGAGTAGCAACTTGCTTGCCGTTCTTTTTGAAGTTCCCCTTCTTCTTCCCTTTGCCCTTTTTCTTGAAACTAGTGGTCTTGTTGACCATCAACACTTGATGCTCCTTCTTGATTTCTACCTCCGCAGCTTTCAGCATTGCGAAGAGCTCGGGAATAGTCTTGTTCATCCCTTGCATATTATAGTTCATCACGAAGCTCTTGTGGCTTGTTGGTAGTGATTGAAGAATTCTGTCAATGACGCAATCATCTGGAAGATTAACTCCCAATTGAATGATTATTATACCCAGACATTTTGAGTATATGCTCACTGACAGAACTGTTCTCCTCCATCTTGCAGCTATAGAACTTATTGGAGACTTCATATCTCTCAATCCGGGCATTTGCTTGAAATATTAACTTCAACTCTTGGAACATCTCATATGCTCCATGACGTTCAAAACGTCGTTGAAGTCCCGATTCTAAGCCGTAAAGCATGGCACACTGAACTATCGAGTAGTCATCAGCTTTGCTCTGCCAGACGTTCATAACATCCGGCGTTGCTCCTGCAGCAGGCCTGGCACCCAGCGGCGCTTCCAGGACGTAATTCTTTTGTGCAGCAATGAGGATAATCCTCAAGTTACGGACCCAGTCTGTGTAATTGCTACCATCATCTTTCAACTTTGCTTTCTCAAGGAACGCATTAAAATTCAACGGAACAACAGCATGAGCCATCTATCTACAATCAAACATAAACAAGCAAGATACTAATCAGGTACTAAGTTTCATGATAAATTTAAGTTCAGTTAATCAAATTAATTAAAGAACTCCCACTTAGATAGACATCCCTCTAATCCTCTAAGTGATTACGTGATCCAAATCAACTAAACCATAACCGATCATCACGTGAGATGGAGTAGTTTTCAATGGTGAACATCGTTATTTTGATCATATCTACTATATGATTCACGCTCGACCTTTCGGTCTCCGTGTTCCGAGGCCATATCTGTATATGCTTGGCTCGTCAAGTATAACCTGAGTATTCCGCGTGTGCAACTGTTTTGCGCCCGTTCTATTTGAACGTACAACCTATCACACCCGATCATCACGTGGTGTCTCAGCACGAAGAACTTTCGCAACGGTGCATACTCAGGGAGAACACTTCTTGATAATTTAGTGAGAGATCATCTTATAATGCTACCGTCAATCAAAGCAAGATAAGATGCATAAAAGGATAAACATCACATGCAATCAATATAAGTGATATGATATGGCCATCATCATCTTGTGCTTGTGATCTCCATCTCCGAAGCACCGTCATGATCACCATAGTCACCGGCGTGACACCTTGATCTCCATCGTAGCATCGTTGTCGTCTCGCCAAGTTTATGCTTCCACGACTATCACTACCGCTTAGTAATAAAGTAAAGCATTACATCGCGATTTCATTGCATACAATAAAACGACAACCATAAGGCTCCTGCCAGTTGCCGATAACTCGGTTACAAAACATGATCATCTCATATAATAAAATTCAGCATCATGTCTTGAGCATATCACATCACAACATGCCCTGCAAAAACAAGTTAGACGTCCTCTACTTTGTTGTTGCAAGTTTTACGTGGCTGCTACGGGCTTAAGCAAGAACCAATCTCACCTACGCATTAAAACCACAACGATAGTTTGTCAAATAGACTCCGTTTTAACCTTCGCAAGGACCGGGCGTAGCCATACTTGGTTCAACTAAAGTTGGAGAGACAGTCGCCCGCAAGCCACCTGTGTGCAAAGCACGTCGGGGGAACCGGTCTCGCATAAGCGTACGCGTAAGGTTGGTTCAGGTCGTCTCGTCCAACAATGCCGCCGAACCAAAGTATGACATGCTGATAGGCAGTATGACTTATATCTCCCACAACTCACTTGTGTTCTACTCGTGCATATAACATCAACATAAATAACCTAGGCTCGGATGCCACTGTTGGGTTTCGTAGTAATTTCAAAAAATTTCCTACGCACACGCAAGATCATGTGATGCATAGCAACGAGAGGGGAGAGTGCTGTCTACGTACCCACGCAGACCGACTGCGGAAGCGTTGACACAACATAGAGGAAGTAGTCGTACGTCTTCACGATCCAACCGATCAAGCACCGAAACTACGGCACCTCCGAGTTCGAGCACACGTTCAGCTTGATGACGATCCCCGGACTCCGATCCAGCAAAGTGTCGGGGAAGAGTTCCGTCAGCACGACGGCGTGGTGACGATCTTGATGCCCTACAGCAGCAGGGCTTCGCCTAAACTCCGCTACAGTATTATCGAGGAATATGGTGGCTGGGGGCACCGCACACGGCTAAGGAATAGATCATGTGGATCAACTTGTGTGTTTCTGGGGTGCCTCTACCTCAGTATATAAAGGAGCCAAGGGGGAGGGGGGCGCCGGCCAGGAGGAGGGCGCAGGAGGAGTCCTTCTCCTTCCGGGAGTAGGACTCCCCCCCCCCCCCAATCCTAGTTGGACTAGGATTCCCCGAGGGGGAAAGAGAGAAGGGGGGCCGGCCACCTCTCCTGGTCCTAATAGGACTAGGGGGAGGGGGGAGGCGCGCGGCCACCTTGGGCTGCCCCTTTCTCCTTTCCACTAAAGCCCATCTAGGCCCATATGGTTCCCGGAGGGTTCCGGTAACCTCCCGGTACTCCGGTAAAATCCCGATTTCACCCGGAACACTTCCGATATCAAAACATAGGCTTCCAATATATCAATCTTTACGTCTCGACCATTTCGAGACTCCTCGTCATGTCCGTGATCACATCCGGGACTCCGAACAACCTTCGGTACATCAAAATGCATAAACTCATAATATAACTGTCATCGTAACCTTAAGCGTGCGGACCCTACGGGTTCGAGAACAATGTAGACATGACCGAGACACGTCTCCGGTCAATAACCAATAGCGGGACCTGGATGCCCATATTGGCTCCTACATATTCTACGAAGATCTTTATCGGTTAGACCGCATAACAACATACGTTGTTCCCTTTGTCATCGGTATGTTACTTGCCCGAGATTCGATCGTCGGTATCCAATACCTAGTTCAATCTTGTTACCGGCAAGTCTCTTTACTCGTTCTGTAATACATCATCTTGCAACTAACTCATTAGTTGCAATGCTTGCAAGGCTTAGGTGATGTGCATTACCGAGAGGGCCCAGAGATACCTCTCCGACAATCGGAGTGACAAATCCTAATCTCGAAATACGCCAACCCAACATCTACCTTTGGAGACACCTGTAATGCTCCTTTATAATCACTTAGTTACATTGTGACGTTTGGTAGCACCCAAAGTGTTCCTCTGGCAAACGGGAGTTGCATAATCTCATAGTTATAGGAACATGTATAAGTCATGAAGAAAGCAATAGCAACATACTAAACGATCGGGTGCTAAGCTAATGGAATGAGTCATGTCAATCAGATCATTCAACTAATGATGTGACCTCGTTAATCAAATAACAACTCATTGTTCATGGTTAGGAAACATAACCATCTTTGATTAACGAGCTAGTCAAGTAGAGGCATACTAGTGACACTTTGTTTGTCTATGTATTCACACATGTATTATGTTTCCGGTCAATACAATTCTAGCATGAATAATAAACATTTATCATGATTATAAGGAAATAAATAATAACTTTATTATTGCCTCTAGGGCATATTTCCTTCAGGACTAGCGTGTGAACGTTTGGAATTTATTACATTGTGGCCTCAATTAACTGCATGAACCACTATAACAAGATACATATTTGCTTATATGTCAGACAGCAGATTGTTGATTGTTAGCTGGTCGATAGCCTAGTGTTGAAGTGAGCTGAGCCAATGTGCCGTGTTTTGCACAACTGCTTACAAGTGGGGTAGCACCAACAGTGTTTACAAGTACTTATGTATACGTCGGCGCACGGTTCTCGAACAAGTGCTCTATTTCATCAAAAGACACACTGCTTGTATGATAAACCATGACAACTTATGTCTTACCATGCCATATTCATGAAAAAACTAGTGAGGACGCATCTGTTTCGGCAACAATTATGATGATTCTCACATGATTCACGGGCACACAAAAGTAGCAGCATTTCCCGTAGACGGATTCAAACAGAGTACTAGCCCCAGAGGGGTCAATAATAGGCAAGGTTCGGATAATTAGACACAATCCAAACTACTATTAAACACTAGCTGGGGCAACTATTTCATGCCTCGATCTAATTTGGGCTGGACACAAGACGGACCTTGCCATGAACATCATCGAGGACGTCCTGCAGCAGCTCAATCCTGTGAACCTTCATGAAGACAACCTTGTGGCTTTGCCACTAATAAACTTATTTGTGGAGGCATGCCACGTCATCTTCCTGCGTAATCTTGACAGGAACTGTATGCCTCACAAACGAAGGAGTAGCTTTGAACTTCTTGTGCTTCAGCACACCCTGGACAACACGCCTGATAACAGTGAGGCTGGAATACAACTCTTCATTGGTATAACCACAAATGGCTTCCAGGATCCAACAGCCTAAGAACTCTGTTTTCCCAGTGCGTATATTCAGGTCGTCCACCTCATAGCGAGTGACATGTACAACCACACAATCCTTGTCTGCATCAGGGCTCTAACTGAAACAGAAACAAATTCTGAATCACTTTTCAGTATAAGAAACACAAGTTATTTAAACCACTATGTATAGCATGGCATCGAAGCTAATAAAATTTTGCATTATTAATGACCACATACTTCCTTTTCTAAAAAAATCACCACATACTTAGATGAAAAACCACAATCGAGATCGGCAAAGAAGGAAATCACCTTGGGCAGCTCAGCACAGGGGGGGGGGACACATCCTCGAAGGGGGAAAACTGCTCCTGCTGTGCCACGGGGGCTGTAACCTCAAACGGGGTGTTGACCATCTCAGTAGTGGCCGTGAGCGTATCTGGGGTCGGCTTGGTGGTTGCCTCCATCTTCTTGGAGCTCTCTGTCTCGTGGGGATCAGCCTCCCGCGTCTGCTCCAATATCGGCAGATCTTTGCCTGGTTCTCCTTGGTCCATCATGAAACTGACAAATACTAGGAGATCACTGAAAGGAAAACACAATCGCAATGACAATGAAACAAAAAAGAGAGTGAGGATCGGTTACTGCTTTGCAAAATTTCTTTTTTTTCTCTGAACGAAAATATACCAACATCACGGATCCGCTTACCTTCCCTTCGTTCGGAGAGAAGAATAGTGGCAGATGCGAGTGTTGCCTTTCTTGAAGATGGTGAGGGAGAAGGGGATTCAGCGAAGAGTGAAATGATGGTTGCTTCGTCCGTCAAACTTAGACTGCGGGGAGGTGGGGTTTTTTGACACGACGGCTCGTTACTGCCGCGCTACGACCGGGGTGACTCTCCGCTAGCATACTGCCTTCTAGTTTGGTGGATGGCATTTGGGCCCATGCGCTTCATGGCCCGCATGTCAGTGAACGAAAGTATAATGGCATTCAGTAGAGGGAGACGTTTCAATGACCTAGGAGGAACCAAAAGTGGTAGAGTGTCTCCACTGTACTAGTAGTAATTGTTTTTCTGGGTAGTTGTAGAGTGTCTCCACTGTACTAGTACTAATTGTTTCTCTGGGCCCAAGACAAAACAGCCCATCCACACTAGTAAATAGTAAAATCAATTCAAAACCCCATATATTTACTGAATGAGAGGCGCTACCCACACCCAGCGCACCGCCCCCCCCCCAAAAAAAACCTGGGTGCTCTTCTTCCTCCTCGCTCCCACCCACCTCACGTTAGCTCGCTCCACTCGTACCCCCAAATTCCTCACCTCACTCCTACAGAAAACTCCAGCTCCCCTTCTTCCTCACTCCTACGGAAAACCCCCAGCTCCCCTTCTTCTTCGCTCGTACTAAAACTAGGCTCGTCATTCGTTACTCTGCTCAAATCCGTGAGCGCGACGCGACACCCTCGAGGAAAATGGAGTCGGCTGACCCCAGCGCCAAGAAGATGAGGCTCCCGCCAGTGGCGACGCCTGTTGTAGATCCCGCACCCGGCAGCGCGGGGAGAAGCGGCGACCCCGCCCCCACCGGATCCCAGGAACCCGTAGAATCTCGGGTGGACCGCATCAGCGATCTCCCGTACGTCGTCCTTGGGGAGATCATCTTGCTTCTCCCCACCAAGGATTGCTGCCGCACCCAAGTCCTCTCAATTCGGTGGCGCCCTCTATGGCGCGCCGTTCCCCTTAATCTCGACTGTCGTCAGCTATCTGTCTTCAATGATTTTGAAATCCCCAGAGCCATCATCTCCTCCCACCAGGGCTCCGTTCAAAGCCTCTGCATCCCGTCATGCTACCTGAGCAAGCATACAATGCCCTGCACGGTGGACGCCTGGCTGAAATC
Source organism: Triticum dicoccoides (assembly GCF_002162155.2). Lineage (NCBI taxonomy): Eukaryota > Viridiplantae > Streptophyta > Magnoliopsida > Poales > Poaceae > Triticum > Triticum dicoccoides. The sequence continues at coordinate 587,551,345 of NC_041390.1, forward strand.
CCTTGAATTCACAGAACTACAGTTGCTTGAGTTCTACTATTCCCCTAGAAATCACATACCACATATCGAACGCCATGAACTTGTGCCCTCAGCACCGATGTCCATCTTGCGGTTTTCTCCTCTCTCCACATTGCCACCTTTGCGTTGTGCTACCTACCAGACAATCTGGTACTAAACCTTCGACTCCCATTTCTCAAGAAACTTTCACTTGTGTGGGTTCGTATATCAGAGGCCTCATTGCACAGCATCATCCACTCCAGTTGCCCTGCGCTGGAGTGCTTGGTCCTTGTTTTCACAGTTAGAATCGGTTGTCTCCAAATAAAGTCACCTAACCTTGTAAGAATTGGAATTTCTTTTGATGGAAGGTAGCTCATCATCCAAGATGCCCGTTCACTTCAAAGGTTGATCCTTGATTCTAGTTATTCAACGTTGCAAATAACCGTCCTCTCTGCGCCTAAACTAGAGACCTTGGGTGTAATACATGATCTCTGTGCTCATTTCAATATGGTGTTTGGCTCCATAGTTCTTTAGGTAAATAATTTATATATCATCTTGGAGTACACATTTTGTACTAATATTATGTTCTATGCTCAATGAAGAGTTTCTCCATGGATGGCCTATCAATGGTGCTGGATTCTGTCAAGATCTTATATATCCAAATGAATAGTTTTGATATGAACTAGATTATTGGCATGCTGCAATGCTTTCCATGTCTGCAGAAGTTGTATTTAGAGGTGATAATTTCACGCACATTGGAAGCCTGCATATAGTGTACTAGAATTAACCGTTCAGTTGTTCCTCTTTCGACACTCTTCTTTTAGACCTTAACTGTTTTCAATATTCATGTCTATTTAGGCAATAGGACGGGGTAAGAAAGTTATAACCAATCGGTGGATTCGTAAGCATCACGATTTTCTCACTTCTCATGAGATTCGATTGAAGACAATAACGCTAGAACGATATGTAGCCAACCGTGCAAATACAAGATTTTTCACATTCTTCCTGCTGGATGCGAGGTTACTATTGTCCATCAGGCTTAAGTTTATCAGCAGCATGGTTTTGATGGATGGGTATGTCGAAGAGCAAAAAAAGGAGTTTTAGGTGGGCAAAAGAGCTTCTGAACGTGCCGGGCTTCTATTTACAAAATATTGTGGTCATAATCTAGTAAATTTTATGACCCAGGATGTTCATTCTATGGACTTGACCGATCAATTTGACTGTGACTGCCGAAAACAGTGCTAGAGTTAGATGTTGTTGCCCTTTTCAATCTGTTTTTTGTAAACCTGGTGAACAACTAACCCTCGTGCTTCTGTACAGGTTGTAAGCTGGAGTTAGATGTTCCTGCCCTTTTCAACTCGGCTGTGAATGTCATATTTTCTTTGAAACAAGGCAAATGGCTTGCCATTCGTTTAATTTAGAGTGAAATATTGTAACAAATCCCAACCAAGGGAAATAACATCACTCTCGCCAGCTCCTTGAGCTCACTGTGCATTACAAAAGCCAAGTGATTAGCCCCCACCAGCACCCAAAAACTTATTTCGAAATAGCAGATCCAATGGGCTGTAAATTTTCATAAGAAAGGCTACATGACCGTGACAGATTTGAATTCTGACATTTGGGACCCGCGAGGAAATAGCCTATCCAAGGTGGTGTTGACTTACTAGCCAGTCAACAAACGATTCTGCCTACTAGCCGTTGGATTGACATCCAACATCTATCGTGTATCTTCTATCTCTTGTCTTCTTCTTCCTCCAGCCGCCCAAACCAAACCACCCCGTCGGCTCCGCCTGCTCCCGCCTCCCATGGCTGGCTGCGCCTCCGCCGCCCTACCGTACGTACCCTCCAACGTTAGCTAGTCCCTCCCTCTATTTCCCCACACGTCCTGTTATTCTCCAGCGACGTCAGCCCCAACACGCACCCACACCCGAACCAGTCAACCGTCATACTCCCCTCCGCCTGTGACTGGACCGGCGCATCTTCAATGGCTCCTATTCATTCCATCCGAGGCCTCGCCGTCGTCCTCCGCCTTGCGGCCTTGGTTCACTCGCCGTGTGCGGTGCGCCACCCTCTTGCGTTGCAAACGTCGTCAACAACTGAGAGGAACAAGGAGATGACTGTACGTGGAGAGGATGACAGTAGGGACCCACCAGCGTCATGGCAGTACGCAAGCAAGTGCCTCCATAGTACAAGCTCAAAAATATGGTTCCTCCTAATGGTTCGACATCTGGGGCTCACGCCATTGTAAATGTAGTCAATAAACGAGAGAATTACACTACGAGCGGCTGACACCAGGGACCCCGCAAGTCGCGCAGTTTTTTTTGAGGAACAAGCAGTTGTCATTTGTACTAGTTTTAGCAACGGATCAGGGTAACAACGAGGCTATGCGGGGGCTGTGGCCCGTCAAGCCAGGGTTTTATTTATGTTTACCACATCATGAGCCCAGTTGTGTTTTTTCTTGCTTAAAATGGCTAGCCCAGTTCTATTTTTTTTAAGAAATACCCAAACAAGGCCTACTTGCTTTATCAGCCCTGCTGCGCTGCAAATCTTTCAAGACGAGGAGAGTTTCATTCGGTTTGCCCAAAAATGGGTTGTACATTTTTAAAACACATCAAACTGGGAATTAGTTTCAATTTTTTTTCATTACAAGATCTTAAATTCCATTGATTTTTATGCATGGACAATTATTTTGATTTTATATTTATATAAATTATTTTTCAAAATAGTTTGAATGTGAATCGATATTTCTGGATTAAAAACAGTTGACCGCACCGAAATATGCAAAATTTCGTATACTTTTTAACCGTGGCCACAATATGGGGTGTAATGCTAACAAAAAGAACATGGGCTCCAAATAAATTCTTAAGAATTAGCAAATAGGTTGTACATTATTAGAAATAATGGCAGATGGGCTGTATGCTGTTTTCCACAGATTTGAGGCTGACTTGTGTGCCTACTACAGGTTGACGCGTATGCTTTCATAAAAAAGGTTAACGCACACGCAACGCCCTGTCAACTTAGTCAACACACGAGAGTAGTGACTGTTGGATGTCCATCCAACGGCTGTCGTGCTTCTTCAATCTCTGCTCTTCATGCTCCAGTCGCTCAAACAAGCGCCGGCGGGACTGCCTGCTCCCTCCTCCCATGGCCGGCTATGCTGCCGCGCAAGCCTCATGGCCCCACCGTGCTCCCATCGCTGGCCTAGCCATCCCTCTACTCACCCACACATGTTGTTATTCTTCGGCGACGGCAGACGAACCAGTAAACCCTCGTACTCCTCCGCGTGGGAAACAACTACCGAGGATTCCCTGGCTCCATGTCGTTCCCTTCCTAGGCCTCGCCGTCGCCCACCGCCCTGGTGCTCTCGACGCGGCCTGGTCAACGTGGTCAATGAACAACATCCATCGGAAGTGGACTGTACATGGAGAGGCTGACAGTTGGGTCCACGGCCACATGCAAGGAAGTGCCTCCTTATTACGCGCAAAATAATGATTCCTCCACCTGATAGCTAGGACCCACAGGAAGGGCCTCTGTATTTCACGAAAAAAATGTTCCCCCCGCTGACAGGTCGGACCCACCAGCTATATCTTCGCACGCAAGGAAGTGCGTCCTTATTACGCCCAAAAAAATGAATACCCCCTGCTAGCTGGGACCCACCGTATTGTTGGGCTAACTTGTGGGCCTACTAAGTTGACGGGGATGGAGGGCTTTGTCAACTTAGTTAATACTCCAGTGACCGTATGATGTCCATCCAACGGCCATAGTGCTTCTTCAACCTCTGGTCTTCTTGTTCCAGCCGCCCAAAGCAGCGCCGGTCGTGCCGCCTGCTCCTGCCTCCCGTGGCCGGCTGTGCTACCGCGGGAGGCCTCACCGCCCCCTACTATTCCCACCACTGGCCAGGTGTAGGATCTAGAAGTAGGTGTGTCTAGAGGGGGGTGATTAGACACATAATGCTCAAGTTGCAATTTTTAAGCTTTTTCGGTTTAAGTCGAGTTTAGGCACAATTTCAACACACACAATGCATATCAAGAAAGCATGCAAAGAGTATATGAGCAGCGGAATGTAAAGCATGCAACTTGCGAGAATGTAAAGAGAAAGGTTTGGAGAATTCAAACGCAATAGGAGACACGGATGTTTTTCCCGTGGTTCGGATTGGTGGTGCTATCCTACATCCACGTTGATGGAGACTTTAACCCACGAAGGGTAACGGTTGCGTGAGTCCACACAGGGCTCCACCCAAGGGTAATGGTTGCGCGAGTCCACACAGGGCTCCACCCACGAAGGGTCCACGAAGAAGCAACCACCCACAAAGGGTCCATGAAGAAGCAACCTTGTCTATCCCACCATGGCCATCGCCCACACAGGACTTGCCTCACTAGCGGTAGATCTTCACGAAGTAGGCGATCTCCTTGCCCTTACAAACTCCTTGGTTCAACTCCACAATCTTGTCAGAGGCTCCCAAGTGACACCTAGCCAATCTAGGAGACACCACTCTCCAAGAAGTAACAAATGGTGTGTAGGTAATGAACTCCTTGCTCTTGTGCTTCAAATAATAGTCTCCCCAACACTCAACTCTCTCTCATAGGATTTGGATTTGGTGGAAAGAAGATTTGAGTGGAAAGCAACTTGGGAAGGCTAGAGGTCAAGATTCATATGGTAGGAATGGAATGTCTTGGTCTCAACACATGAGTAGGTGGTTCTCTCTCAGAACATATGAGTTGGAATGGTGTGTGTGTTCTGATGGCTCTCTCATCGAATGAGGAGGAGGTGGAGGGGTATATATAGCCTCCACACAAAATCCAACCGTTACACAGTTTTCCAATCTCGGTGGGACCGAATCAATAAGCTCGGTCGGACCGAAAATGTAAACCTAGTGACCGTTAGTGATTTTCGGTGGGACTGACATGCAACTCGGTAGGACCGATATGGTTAGGGTTTGGGCATAACGTAATCTCGGTGAGACCGATTACACAAACTCGGTGAGACCGAATTTGGTAGTTAGCTAACTAGAGAGTTGGTTAGGCAAACTCGGTGGGACCGATTTGCTCTTTCGGTGAGACCGAAAAGTTACAAAGGGGAAACACTGAGTTTACATTGCAATCTCGGTGGGACCGATTCGTTCTTTCGGTGGGACCGAAAAGTTATGAAATGGAAACAGAGAGTTTGCAACCCCATCTCGGTGAGACCGAGATCCCTATCGGTAGGACCGAATTGCTAGGGTTTGGCAGTGGCTAATGACAAGTGAAACTCGGTGGCGCCGGATAGGAAAAATCTGTAGGACCGAGTTTGGCTTAGGGTTTAGGTCATATGTGGAAGTGGGAAAGTAGCTGAGGGTTTTGGAGCATATCATTAAACACATGAAGCAAGAGGCTCATTAAGCAACACCTCATCCCTCCTTAATAGTATTGGCTTTTCCTAAAGACTCAATGTGATCTTGGATCACTAAAATATAAAATGAAGAGTCTTGAGCTTGAAGCTTTAGCCAATCCTTTGTCCTTAGCATCTTGAAGGAGTTCCCACAACCTTTAGTCCATTCCACTCCATTGTTGAACTTATCTGAAACATGCTAGATCGAAATGTTAGTCCAACAAAAGATATGTTGTCATCAATTATCAAAACCACCTAGGGAGCACTTGTGCTTTCAATCTCCCCCTTTTTGGTAATTGATGGCAACATACATCAAAGCTTTAAATAAAGATATAAAGAACAACAAGTAAAGCTTTGGAAGAACATGTAACAAGCATAGACTCCCCCTACATGTATGCACTCATGTAAATATGAAATATAGAGACATGTGAGAGCATAACCATGACAGAGTAGGCAAAGTGTTACATGCATCTTGGCCATATGCATCAGAGCAAAAGATTATCAAGGAAAATACCTTCATGCTCATGAGTCCTTCTTGCAAACAGTATGTACATAAGCAAGAACTCCTCATACTCATGATTTTCATACATATACTTACCTTGTGGTCTTGAGTTGGCTTAGGATGGAATGAACCTGCACAAACAAGGTTAGGTAACACAAGTACATCCACTAGCTAGAGCAAACAAAAGAAGCCACAAGAATAACAAGACTGGGATGACATGTAGAGAGTGAGTACAAGGTACCACATAGAATTCAACATGTCCCCAAGAATAAAGATATGCAATGAATTTGACTGATTTCTTTCCCTTAGGTGTCTTGCTCCCCCTGAATCTTACATGGGATATTGGGAGAAGATAGGAAACAGAAAATCAAAGCTGAAGGATATGAATAGAACTTAATTCAAATGAGTTCATATGAACATGTCTTTCCCCCAAAAAGACATGTGGCATCTCTCCTCTTGAACATCAAGCATCTGGGATCCTTGAGTATTCTCTCCCCCTTAGTACTTTCTCCTTTGTAGGTGATAAGCCTTTGATGTGATCTCTCTCTCCCTGATGATAAGCTTTGATGTGATCTCTCTCCCCCTTTGACATCAATTTCCAAGAAGGTTGTTCCTGGAATCTGTCGAATAGGTTTGGTCCTTGAGATTCAGTACAAAGCAGGGAATAAAATTGTGATGCTTGTAGAGAACAAGATTCATTGAGTGGAGCTGGATCAGAAGAAATATGGAATATGTGGCAAACTGTTTTTCCTGTTGCGAAATCGGTGGCACCGAGTGGCATGTTTCGGTGGTACCGAAGGGATTCGGTTGGACCGAAAATGACAATTCGGTGAAACCGAGTTCATCACAGAGAAAACTCTTGTCACCTCAGCTCACTAGTCAAGAAAGATCTCACAAAGATTTGCAATGAATTAGTTGAAAGATTTGTAAGGAATTTGATGAAGAAATATGCAGGACAAAAACAATGAGAAAAGTGAGTGAAAGTTTCTAGATGAAGTTTTTTTTGTGTGTGTGAAAAAGAAGGAGACAAATATGCAAGGGACAAATGCAATAACTAAAAAAAATGAGCACAGGAGAACTTCATCTAGAATTGGGCGGTGACATAGTCACCTATGTTAGAGTATATTGACTTAGGAGTCAAGTGATGACACTTGATCATAGGTCATACTCATCGTTTAAGCTCAAAATGGGGTTACCATTTTTCGTTTAAGCATCTTGATGTATTCACATCTTGTTGAGTTGCTTTGACTCATGTCTTGGAGTAAGGCTTCTCTAAGATGGAATAACATACCTTGGGTGGTGGTGTGGTTCTTGCTCATGTAGTTGAACTTGTGTGGGTGCTCAAGGTTGATGTAGTTCATCAAGAGTTGGGAGCACCACTTGGAGTTTGAGTTCATCTACCTACATGGGTTAGTTCTTGCAAGGAAGAGCACTTGTGTATCCAAGAATGACAATCATGAGCTTAACATAGAATTTGTCAAAGGATATGTTTGACTGGTTTTGTGCTTCCTTGTCTTCAACCACTATTGTGTAGAGTCTTGGTGATGTAGAGATTGCTCAAGATATGAGTGAGTCACAATCTCATGGAATTAGATTCAACCAAGCACCTACATGGGTTAGACAACATGCAAGGTGCAAATATATCCAAGACATAAGATAGTTATCATAAGAGATATATCATGGATTAGTCATAAGCTCATGTCTTGCATGTATCCAATAGAGTTTCTACTCCAAGTTTGAAGCATCAATGATGTTCAATTCTCCTCTCAACCTGCAAAACACTTTCTCATCAAGTGGTTTAGTAAATATATCCGCTAATTGCTTGTCGGTGCGAACATGCTTAAGATTGATGTCACCCTTAGCAACATGATCTCGAATGAAATGATGACGAACTTCAATATGCTTAGTTCGAGAATGTTGTACAGGATTATGACCAATTTTGATAGAACTTTCATTGTCACAAAGCAGTGGAACATGTTTCACATAAATCCCATAATCTTTAAGAGTTTGGGTCATCCAAAGTAATTGAGCGCAACATGAACCAGCGGCAATGTATTTCGCTTCGGTGGTGGATAAGGATACCGAGTTTTGTTTCTTGGAAGACCAATACACAAGAGATCTACCAAGAAATTGACAAGTACCCGAAGTGGACTTTCTATCAACCTTGTCTCCGGCATAATCCAAGTCGGAATAGCCAACAGGATCAAAAGAAGTCCTCTTAGGATACCAAATGCCAAAATTTGGTGTATGGATTAAATATCTCACTATCCTTTTCACAGCCTTAAGATGACAATCTTTAGGAGCAGCTTGATATCGTGCACACATGCACACACTTAGCATAATATCGGGACGTGAAGCACATAGGTATAACAATGAACCAATCATAGAGTGATAAACCTTTTGATCAACAGGTTCACCATCTTTGGTCAAATCATTATGTCCATTAGTAGGCATGGGTGTAGACATACCTTTGCATTCTTGCATATTGAACTTCTTGAATAAGTCCTTCGTGTACTTTGTTTGAGAGACAAATGTACCTTCTTTAGTTTGCTTGATTTGCAACCCAAGAAAGAATTTGAGTTCACTCATCATAGACATCTCAAACTTCTCTGACATTAGCTTTCCAAACTTTTCACTAAAGAGAGGGTTAGTTGAACCAAATATGATATCATCAACATAAATTTGGCATACAAATAGTTCTCCATTAACCCTTTTAGTAAAAAGAGTAGAATCAATTTTACCAATTTCAAAACCACTTGTAGTAAGGAACCTGGTCAAGCATTTATACCATGCTCTAGGAGCTTGTTTAAGACCATAAAGAGCTTTGTGAAGTTTGTAAACATGATTTGGTTTCTTAGGATTGACAAAGCCGGGAGGTTGTTTGACATAAACTTCCTCCTCTATTTCACCATTTAGAAAAGCACTTTTAATGTCCATTTGGTACAAGGTGATATTATGGTGATTAGCATAGGCACGTAAGATACGAATGGACTCAAGTCTAGCAACGGGAGCATACGTCTCACCATAGTCCATACCTTCGACTTGTGTGTACCCTTGGGCGATGAGACGTGCTTTGTTGCGAACCACTTGTCCATCTTCATCTTGCTTGTTGCGAAACACCCATTTGGTACCAATGATGTTGTGGTTGTTGTTGGGCTTCTCGACCAATGTCCAAACTTGGTTTCTCTCAAAATTATGTAGCTCTTCATGCATAGTGTTTATCCAATCTGGATCTTCCAATGCTTCTTCAACCTTCATAGGTTCAATGCTAGAGATGAATGAATAGTTTTCACAAAAGTTAGCTAAATGAGTTTTTGAGCGAGTGATTCTCCCGGTTTGTATATCATTGAGGATTTGCTCGACGGGATGATCTTTGGCAATTCTTGCTCGAACTCGTGAGAGCTTTTGCTTGGGTCTTCATTGAGAATCTTCTTCATCTTGTTCTTCTTCTTGGCCTTCTTCATTGTTGACGTCGTCGTTCTCTTGTCGTGGTGGAGAAACAGGTTGTTGATGTTCGTCTTGACGTATTTCCTCGTTTTCTTCATCTTGATGTGTCCCACTTGTGGATGCTTCCGTGTCGATTCTTGGTTCACCTTGTCGTGAAGTAGAAGCTTCCACTTGGACGGATGAAGTACTCTCCTTCACCTCTATTGGACGAATTTTGCCAATGGACAAGTCTTGAATTGCTTCTGAAGGGTCTTTGTCTCCTACATCAATTGGCAATTGCTCTACTTGCGAGCCATTAGATTCATCAAACTTCACATCTACCGTCTCTTCAACCTTTCGGGTGAAATTGTTGTAGACACGGTAAGTGTGAGAGTTTGAGCCATAACCAAGTAGAAAACCTTCATGAGATTTAGGAGCAAACTTTGAACGATGATGCTTATCAAGAATGTAGCACTTTGAGCCGAATACTCGAAAATATCCAACTTGGGGTTTGTTACCGGTGAGAAGCTCGTATGCCGTCTTGCTGAGTAGCTTGTGAAGATATAAGCGATTTGTTGTGTGACAAGCTGTCTCAACCACTTCTGCCCGAAAGTGCTTTGGTGTCTTGTATTCATCAAGCATCGTTCTTGCCATTTCGATGAGCGTCCGGTTCTTCCTCTCAACAACTCCATTTTGTTGAGGTGTGTACGTAGCCGAGAACTCGTGTGAAATCCCTTCTTCGTCAAGAAAGGTGTCCACATTTGTGTTCTTGAACTTCGTTCCGTTGTCACTCCGAACCTTCTTGATCTTCACATCAAACTGATTTTGGGCTTTCCTAGCGAAGTTTCTGAAGATCTTCTGGACCTGCGACTTGTCATTAAGAAAGAATACCCACGTAAACCTTGAAAGTCATCAACTATAACTAGACCAAAAGAATTTCCACCGAGACTCTTGTAGGCGTTGGGACCAAAAAGATCCATGTGAAGTAGCTCGAGTGGCCTCCTTGTGGTCATGATGTTCTTCACGGGATGTCTTCCTCCAACCTGTTTACCTGCTTGACAAGCACTGCAAAGTCTATCCTTATCAAATATGACATCGTTTACTCCAAGGATATCATTTCCTTTAATAAGCTTGTCAAGGTTTCTCATGCCAACGTGACCTAGTCGTCTATGCCACAACCAACCTTTTGAGGATTTAGCAACGAAGCAAGTTTTAGGTTGTGCCTTTTTAGAGAAATCGACAATGTAAAGATCACCTCTACGCATACCCGTAAATACCATTTTATGATTGTCTCGACGAAATACTTGGCAATCTACCTTAGTAAATAGGACATTCAAACCGAAATCAGCAAGTCTAGATACTGAAAGTAAGTTGTAGCCAAGAGATTCAACGAGCATGACATTTTGAATGGAACTATCATGTGAGATGGCCACCTTACCAAGGCCAACTACTTTACCCTTTGAATTAACACCAAAAGTGACATATTTTCGAGGGCCGTCATTTTCAGCAAGCTCACGAAACATCTCTTCATCTCCGGTCATATGATCAGTACATCCACTATCAAGAACCCATTCCTTTCCTCCTGATTCATATCCCCGAAGATTTGCCATAAGACCAAAATGTCTCATTGCATCATCAAGATCGAAGTCACTATCATCATCATCATCATAATATTCATGTTCATCATGATCTTGTGACTCAACATTTCCTAGAGAGGGTAATTCATTAGATAAATGATCATCAAAGTGGTTACTTTTATGAATTCTTATAGCTTTGAATATGATATCATTAATGATTCCAACATCTCCTTTAGCATGCTTGAGAATGGCAAGTTCAAGAAGACATTTACCAAAACTAGGATCACTAGAGTTCATCTTACTCAAGGCAATAGATTTATGGAGGATTTCATCCAAAGTTTTCAAGGAATGATTGGGAAACCGTTCCTCAAGAAATTTGTCACGATCGGTTTTCCAATAAAAATGTTTATTGAGAAACCAATCTTTTGAGTCCAGTATGAGAAAAATCCCCCTTACCGGTAGACAAACTCTTGATACAATAAGCAAGTAGCATAGAATATATTACAGGGTCGAGCTACGGTTGCTTAACTAAATTATTACAAGCACGCCAATAATTATACATAATGGCGGACATGACACAGTGGTGTGGAGGCATACTACTGACTCGAGCATAGGGTGGTGGTGGAAAAACACAGCGGGGAGTGAGATACATGACTCTAAAACTGGCATCTCATCGAGCGTCGAGGTGAGGCTCGATGAATTTATTTGGTAGCGGAAGCGGATATAATACAGTGACCAAATCCAGGGTCGCACGAGACTGACTGGGATTCCTCTAGGCATCGGACTCGCTATCAAATTCTTCATCCATGAGATCGCCTTCGTCAGCATCTGGCCAAATCAACAAGCCAGGTAAGTACTTTGAAAGTACTCGCAAGACAGTTCGGACGTAAGATATAACAAATGCATGCATGGATGCGTCATGATTAATTTTAACAGTGGCACATTAATTCGTAAAAACAAGACAGGTAAAAAGGGGGTCGGCGGTAGTCCGCTCGAAAACCCAACAAAATAACTGTAAACCCAATCGGGTGTCTGAAGCGACACCTCGATAGGAAGATAAATGAATAAAGCAAGCCGCAGTCGGGCGTCTAGGCGACACCACATAAAGGGCTTTAAAAGAAATGCCACAGTCGGGCGTCTGGGCGACGCCACATACAGGGCTTTAAAAGAAATGCCACAGTCGGGCGTCGGAGCGACGCCACATAAAGGACTTTAAAAGAAATGCAGCAGTCGGGCGTCTGAGCGACGCCACATAAAGGGCTTTAAAAGAAATGCCACAGTCGGACGTCTGAGCGACATCGCAGAAAGGGCTTTCATTGAAAATAAAATATAACAATTGCACAGTCGGACGTCTGAGCGACGTCACAGAAAGGGCTTTTACTGAAAGTAAATAATAACAATACCACAGTCGGACGTCTGAGCGACATCACAGAAAGGGCTTTTATTCACAAGTAAATAATACTCATAATAAACATTCAATCCATGAAAATAAACAGGTTAGCCCATCCACAGGAATAATCATTTAACCGGACTTAGCACTCATGTGATTCACCGGAGTCTCTGTCACCAAAACTGACATTTGGTCAGGATAAGATAATACCGAACATGGACATGGAATAGATGATTCAAAGGAATATATGACTCTGCAGAGTTTGTACAAAAATTTTCCCACAGCCAACGGATTTCCGTAGTCACGAAGGACTAGTTCCGTTTACGGTATTTCGGAAGAAAACACAGCTAACCAGTACACATCCATCCTACCTCTCGATGCTAGGAATCACCCTAGACATTGTCCAAGAAAAACTTTTGAGACGGGAGATCACAATCTCGAATAGCATGGGATCAAATTTATATACGCGCGCTCTAAGGGGTGCCCCCTTCTCGGTCCCAACCGGAAACACCCATGCCCCCTGACCGGATGACTGGCTTTAATCCAGGGCCATGGAACCATCATCACGGCGTCTCCTTTTTGGTGTGTACCAGGAAAGCGGTTTACAACTTACTAAGCCATATTCCTTGCGGAAAACATGTGGTAGTACAGGGGAGGAAGAATGGGAGGAACTGGAATGATATGGGTTGACACTGAAGTCATATAGCCTGGCATAAGACTGGCATGCTACAACACTGCCATCTTACCCATCCTGATGCCAACACATGGCCATGCATACTCACATCCATCCACTCATGGATTTTCGAAACTCACTTACCTCATCGTTGCATGTAACATGACATCCATCGGTATGTTCATCAACATGCCATAAACTACTTAATGCAAACATGCCAAAACAATCATCATATCAAAAGTTCAAACATGCTTGCCTGGTTCAGAGTAGTCGGAGCCTAGCTCGGTGAAGTTCGCGGTCCCGTCACCTCCTTCGGTATCTCCGTGATCAGGGCGCCATTCCGCGTCGGTTGGTGGAGGTGATGGTCGCCGGCGAGTACCACGTCGACGGCGAGTCTTGCTCCGGCGGACGGCGGTTCGGGTGGTCGAGGGCCTCGTCGGAGAGAGCTGCGAAGGCCAAATTGACACTGGGGTTAGCTCACTAGGTGCTAGAGGAGGCTATAGACGAGATTTGGGCGCCGGGGACGGCCTCACCTGAGCGAATCGAGCTGGTGGCCGAGGCGGATCGGGGCGGCCGGAGTTGGGGGAGGAGACCTCCTCGAGGTCGTCCTGGTGGCTTGGCAGGGTCCTGGAGAGGTGCAGTGAAGGTGTGTGCCCGAGGGCGAGCTCGGGGCCCCTTTTTATAGGTGATCCGAGGCGGTGGCCGTGAACGGGGATCTCCGGCGAAGGTTACGGCGGGGCAGAGCTTGGTCGGGGAGTTTAGGGAGTTTGGCGTTAGCGTGGAGGTCCATCGGTTCCATTTAGGTGCTAACCAAGCTTGGATTAGGGTGCTTTGGGCGAGCTCGACGGAACGGGGCGGCGCGGGCCCGTCGGCGGCAGGGAGCACGTTCCGTGCTTGCCGGGCCATGGCGACGGTGCCACGGGCATGCGCTGGCATGGCAGGGACACGCGGAGAGCCAGGGGACGTTGGGCGGCGCTGGGTGGCATGGCGAGCGGGCTCGGGCCCTCGCTGGCCGCCACGGGAGGCACAGCCACCGCAGAAGCTTCCAACGCCGGCGAGGCTCGTCGCCACCGACACCTGTGCCCGTCCAAGGGGGCGTGCGGTGCTCCTGGCCAGGGAGGAGAGGCCGTGCGCAACGCGCCACGGGCACTGGTGATGGATGACAAGTCACTGACGAAAAACGACATCGACTGAATTCTGAAAATCTGAATTTTTCTGAAAGTCTACGGAAACTGTGCCGACCAAGTGTTTGACGAAATGATTTTGGCATCTAGGGATTTTTCCTTGAGCTGAAACTTGGTGGGGTGGCCTCTCATTGCACCAGGAGGCTGCCTGAATTTTGGTGGAATATTTGGAGAAGTGTAAATATGAATTTCACCAAATTTGTCAAATCTGGTCCAAACTTGCAGTGAGTGAAATTTGAAATTTTTGAAAAGAAGAAGAGTGGATCAAGATGGTTCTAGGTTGTGGGTACTAAGGACTATCCAGGGGAGTTGGTTTGGGATAAAAACTCAAAGGCAATGTGGTACTTGCTTTGAAAATCACTTAAGCTCAAAATAATTGGCAGAAATGATTTGAGAGATAAAATAATTGAAATAAAATCCAAAACTTGTTTGGACTTGTTGAGACAGAGAATTTAGATTGTTCAAAGGTGGAGGGAGGGATTTTGAGAAGATTTACTATAGGGGACATGGTAAAACCATGGGTGGTTTGCAAGATAAGAAAAACCTCAAAATTCACAGAGTTCTTTTTATAAGAAAAGAATAATTTCCAAAAATATGAGAAGAGAACCATCAGAGAAAGAGTTTTAAATGATCAAACACCATAGTTTGAAGAAGATACAAAAATAAAAATCCTTGCCAAAGAGGTTTTTAAGAGGAAGGTTTTCTGGAAAATTTTAAATGGCCTCTTTTCAAAAACCACAAAGTTTTTGCTGAAAACCAAATAAATTTTTTGGAGTGTCACAACACCTACCCCCTTAGGAAAAATCCTTAAATAAGTGTGGATGCTCTGTCCGAAGGAAATCCTCCCTTTCCCAGGTTGCTTCACTTTCGGTGTGGTTGCTCCACTGAACTTTGAAAAACATGATGGTTTTCTGTCGGGTTCTCCTTTCATACTCCTCTAATATTTTTACTGGACGTTCTCGATAGGTGAGGTCTGGTTGCACGTCAATGTTCTCATGGGATACTTGCTTCTCTGGTTTGCTTACGCACTTCCTTAATTGCGAAACATGGAACACGTCATGGACATCGGATAATTCTTCGGGTAAGTCTAGCTGGTAGGCTACGGTGCCTCTTCGTGCCACTATGCAGAATGGTCCAATGAATCTTGGTGGAAACTTCCCCTTAATCTTCAACCGTTGCAGCCCCCTCATAGGTGATACTCGTAGGTACACAAATTCACCAGGTTCAAAATTGATCCCACGATGTTTCTAATCGTAATAACTCTTCTGTCGGCTTTGAGCGGTCTTGAGTCGGTCCCTGATTAGCTTGACTTTTTCCTCGGCTTCTTTGAGCATGTCTGGGCCGAAGAACGGCTGTCTCCGGTCTCTGACCAATTTAGCAGGGTACGACATCTCCGTCCGTACAGAGCTTCAAATGGTGCCATTTGCAGGCTGGCCTGGTAACTGTTGTTGTATGCGAACTCGGCATATGGCAGGCTTTCTTCCCAACTGGTTCCATAGGTGAGTACACATGCTCTCAGCATGTCTTCTAAAATTTGGTTTACGCGTTCAGTCTATCCATCAAACTGGGGATGGTAGGCTGTACTGAAGGCCAGTTGAGTTCCCAGAGCCTGTTGTGAATGATCCCAGAATCTCGAGACGAACTGAGTGCCTCTGTCGGATATTATAGTCTTCGGGACTCCATGCAGACAAACTATACGGGAGAGATAAATCCTGGCAAGCCTCTGAGTGTTGTAGGTTGTCTTCACTGGAAAGAAATGTGCCACCTTGGTTAATCTATCGGTGATGACCCATATGGCATCGTTCCCGTGTCGTGACCGAGGTAGTCCGACAATGAAATCCATCCCTATTTCATCCCATTTCCACTCAGGTACTTTGTTTGGTTGCAGTAGTCCGGCTGGTTTTTGATGCTCAACTTTTATGCATTGACAAGAATCGCAACATGCAATGAATGTGGCTATGTCCCTCTTCATACCGTGCCACCAAAATCTTTCCTGAATATCCTTATACATTTTGGTTCCTCCAGGGTGGATCGAATATGGTGCGGTGTGTGCTTCAGCTAGAATTTGCTGTTTGAGGTCCTCTATGTTTGGCACGCAGAGTCTGTCTCCGTACCATAATATTCCTCCATCGTCTATGATGAACTCGGAGGCCTTGCCCATACTCACCTTTCTTTTAATTCCCTCGATGCTGGGGTGACCAGGTTGAGCTTCTTTAATACTCTCCACAAGGTCGGCTTTAATTCCAAGTTTGATATGGTGCCTTCCGCGATCATTAACAAGTTGAGTTTGGCAAATTCTTGTTGGAATTCAGGTCTCAAGCCTTGCAGATTGTTTTCGTCGGAGCTGGGGTTTCGACTAAGAGCATCGGCCACTACATTTGCTTTTCCTGGATGATAGTGGATACCAACATCATAATCCTTTACCAATTCTAACCAGCATCATTGCCGTAAGTTTAATTCTGGCTGTGTGAAAATATATCTGAGACTTTTATTGTCCGTGTATATTTCACACTGATTTCCAACTAAGAAATGCCGCCATTCCTTAAGTGCATGAATGACTGCTGCCATTTCTAAGTCATGAGTGGGATAATTTTCCTCATGCTTGCGGAGTTGCCTTGAAGCGTATGCGACAACCTTGCCTTCTTGCATCAACATGCACCCGAGGCCTTTTCGGGATGCGTCACAATACACCTCAAAATTCTTGTGTATGTCTGGCACAATTAATACCGGTGTTGTCGTTAATTTCCGTTTTAGCTCTTGGAAACTTTTCTCGCAGGCTTTTGTCCATTCAAACTTCTTGTCCTTCTTGAGTAACTGCGTCATTGGCTTGGCTAGGGTGGAGAATCCTTCAATAAATCTGCGGTAATATCCTGCCATTCCCAAGAAACTTCGTATGTCCTTTACGCTGGCTGGTGACTTCCAGCCAAGTATGGCCCTGACTTTCTCCGGGTCCACTGCGATACCATCTTGGGTCAGCACGTGGCCTAGAAAGCCTACTTGTCTTAGCCAAAATTCGCACTTGCTGAACTTGGCATACAATTGATGTTTCCTGAGTTCTCCTAGCACAATCCTGAGATGTTCCGCGTGCTCTTCTGGTGTCTTGGAGTATATCAGAATATCGTCGATAAATACCACAATGAATTTGTCCATAAACTTCATAAATACTTTGTTCATGAGGTGAACAAAATATGCGGGGGCGTTCGTTAATCCAAAAGGCATTACTGTGAACTCATACAATCCATATCTGGAGGTGAAGGCTGTTTTGGGGATATCTTTTGTTCGCACTTTTAATTGATGGTATCCTGACCTTAAGTCAATCTTTGAGAATACCTTGTCCTAAGCGAGCTGATCAAATAAATCGTTTATCCGTGGCATCGGGTATTTGTTCTTGACTGTGACCATGTTAAGTGCTCGGTAGTCTATGCACAATCTCAGTGTTCCATCCTTCTTTTTGGCAAATAAAAGTGGTGATCCCCAAGGTGAGGAGCTGGCTCGAATGTATCCCTTGTCCAGTAATTCCTTTATCTGTTTCTTCAACTCAATCAACTCGGATGATGCCATTCTGTATGGTTTCTTGTATATGGGGGTGGTTCCTGGTGCTAGCTCAATGCTGAATTCTATTTCTCGGTCTGGTGGCATGCCTGGTAGTTCTTCAGGAAATACATCTGGAAATTCACATACTACTGGAACCTTGTTTAACTTAGAAACGTCCACCTTATTCAATCTCGGCTGCCGGGGTATTTTTCTTTCTTTGGCTGATACCTTTATTGTCTTCCCGTGGTGGTGTGTGAGAATTACGGTCCGGTTGAAACAGTCAATAAAACCTTTGTTGGCGGTTAACTAGTCCATCCCTAGGATGACATCCAGTCCTTTATTTTCCAACATGATAAGGTTGGCGTGAAATTCCAATCCTTCGAACTCAATAACCACATTTTGGCAGTAACTCTGAGTAACTTGCTGAAATCCAGGGGACTTGATGATCATGGATTTTTCCAGAGGAAGCATCAAAAAATTATTTTGCAAATCAAAACTTTTCGAAATGAATGAGTGAGAAGCTCAAGAATCAAACAAAACCATTGCAGGTATTGTGTTGACAGGAAACGTACCGAGTATGATATCAGGAGCGTTTTGTGCTTCTTCTTTGGTCACGTGGTTTAGATGACCCTTCCTGTGGTTGTTGTTGGGGTTGAAATTGTTGCGCTTGGGCACTGAATTATTTCCACCATTGTTTGGCTTCGGGGTCGAGTTCCTTGGCTTGGGGCACTGTTTGGCATAGTGCCCTTCTTCTCCACAAGCGTAGCAAGTAACGCCTGGGCGATATGTGAACTCTTTGTCCCTTGCATGGAAATTCTTGGTTGGGTGTGAGATGTTTGTCATAGGTTTGTGTGTCCCACCTTTTTGAAAATCTGTCTTGCTTCGGTGGTTGCGTGCAAGAGTAGTCTGGTCTTTTTTTCGCTTGCATAAATCCTCCAAGCTACGTCTCTCATTTTCCAGAGTAATGGCTTTGTCCACTAGTGTCTTAAAATCTGGAAAAGTGTGCACGACCAGTTGGCATTTAAGCGCGGGCGTCAGAACGTCAAGGAATTTCTCCATCTTCTTGCTTTCAGTCATACGTTCTTCATTGGTGTAGCGAGACAATAGAGTAAATTGACCGTTGTATTCTGACACTGTCATGTTCCTTTGTTTGAGGTCATCGAACTCTCTCTTCTTGATTTTCATAATACTCTTGGGAATGTGTGCACCACGGAAACCTTCCTTGAAATCATCCCAGGTTATATCATTTTCGTTGGGGTGCATGTGCAGAAAATTCTCCCACCATGATGCAGCTGCTCCTGTGAGATAGTGCGGGGCATATAGTACCTTCTCGGGGTCTGAACACTTTGCAATAACTAAATTTCTCTCCATATCTCGAAGCCAATCCTCGGCCTCAAGAGGCTTGTCAGTATGAGAAAATGTTTGGGGACGTGTCTTCTGTAGCTCAGATAACTTGGAATGCTGCTGATACTGTCCATGGTGATTTCCCATGTTGATGACTTGGTTCATCATTTCCCGATGTTGTTGCTGACTCTGCTCATAAAGGCGACACATTTGTGAAAGTGCCGATTCACTGTCCTGTTGGCTGGACTGTCCCTATGTGAACTTGTTGCTGGGTTGTGTATCATAATTTTCCTCTGATGGAGTTGGCATGGAACGAGTCCAAGGACGAGACATTTTTCACTCTGGGGATATATGTTGTAAAACCCATAAGAAAAGCGAAAAGAGTCACAAAAACAATTCCATAAATGCATAAAGCTGGCAAATAAAATTAAATAACCAAGCTTACTTAAGAAAAACAAATCGATTTGCGCACGGAGAAGGACTGCTCATTGCATATCGTACACGCAGGCGGTAATTATACAATACATCACTCATGATATGCGTACATAATCCTGACATGTTATTTAGGCTAGTGCACTCCTCCAGATCCTACATGATGCGCAAACAGGCTACTTCTCACAACCTAGGTACATATAAACATATCATACAAAGCGGTACATTGCATGGCGGCTAAGCGTACTCAGGCGGAGATGTTGACGATCTCCTTTGCCCTGCCGAGGGTGAGGCGTAGCGAGGCTGGGGACTCGACTTCCTCCTCGCTAATAGGCTCCATACGTGTAGTGTTGCGCCGAGTAGATGGAGCGGGTGCCAGGGGCGGAACAACACGAACAGGAGTGGGCGCGCAGGGTGGTGCAGTGCGCGCTGGAGTGGGTGCAATGACTTGGTTGAATTCTTCGGTAGAAGGCAGGCGACGAGTAGGTGCATAAGATGATGAGGACGAGACAAAAGTCAGTGGCGGTGCGGTGGGTAGGAGCTCCCTCCTGTTGGCGGCACAGCCATGGACTGAGTCCATGCGGGCAGCCACGAAGTCGTCCACCAGGTTGTCGAAGGCTGCCTCCAGGGCCCGGAGATACTCAATAAGCATCTCAAAAGCCTCGTCTCGTTCTCCTCTGGGGCAGGAGAATGCATAGTGACAGGTGTAAGGCACATGGCATGGAAGATAACGGTAACGACGAGTCTTCATCACGGGGAGGACATCCCTGAGACGAGCTATCGCCTCGCGGGCTGCCATCTGCATAGCATGCCTCTCCGTAGGCATGGCTCTTCCCAAGAACCGGAAGCGGCGTAACTCACCACGCCATCCCTTGAACTTCACCGCGGCCTGGTGCATGGTCAGACTGTCGTTGACTCGGTGCTGGCAGGGAGTGAAGACTGGGCGCACAGATGGCCCCATCGCGACCTGAACGATGAAGGAAAGAAGCTTGACGAACCCATTGGGCACGTTGGCGAAGGTCTGAGACTCGCAGCTGTTGTCGGCCATCTACAAAAGTAGGCAAAAATTCTGCATGGTCAGATCATAAATTTATGCTGACTATCAGAAAATGAATACAATTGCAAGAAAATATAAATTGGCTCTATCATGCTAATAACCAATTAGCGATCGCACCTAGTGGCTTCCTACAGTCAGCCTGGCTCTGGTACCAAGCTTGTCATGACCGGTTTTCCAATAAAAATGTTTATTGAGAAACCAATCTTTTTAGTCCAGTATGAGAAAAATCCCCCTTACCGGTAGACAAACTCTTGATACAATAAGCCAGTAGCATAGAATATATTACAGGGTCGAGCTATGGTTGCTTAACTAAATTATTACAAGCACGCTAATAATTATACATAATGGCGGACATGACACAGTGGTGTGGAGGCATACTACTGACTCGAGGATAGGGTGGTGGTGGAAAAACACAGCGGGGAGTGAGATACATGACTCTAAAACTGGCATCTCATCGAGCGTCGAGGTGAGGCTCAATGAATTTATTTGGTAGCGGAAGCGGATATAATACAGTGACCAAATCCAGCATCGCACGAGACTGACTGGGATTCCTCTAGGCGTCGGACTCGCTATCAAATTCTTCATCCATGAGATCGCCTTCGTCAGCATCTGGCCAAATCAACAAGCCAGGTGAGTACTTTGAAAGTACTCGCAAGACAGTTCGGACGTAAGATATAACAAATGCATGCATGGATGCGTCATGATTAATTTTAACAGTGGCACATTAATTCGTAAAAACAAGACAGGTAAAAAGGGGGTCGGCGGTAGTCCGCTCGAAAACCCAACAAAATAACTGTAAACCCAATCGGGTGTCTGAAGCGACACCTCGATAGGAAGATAAATGAATAAAGCAAGCTGCAGTCGGGCGTCTAGGCGCCACCACATAAAGGGCTTTAAAAGAAATGCCACAGTCGGGCGTCTGGGCGACGACACATACAGGGCTTTAAAAGAAATGCCATAGTCGGGCGTCTGAGCGACGCCACATAAAGGACTTTAAAAGAAATGCCGCAGTCGGGCGTCTGAGCGACGCCACATAAAGGGCTTTAAAAGAAATGCCACAGTCGGACGTCTGAGCGACATCGCAGAAAGGGCTTTCATTGAAAATAAAATATAACAATTGCACAGTCGGATGTCTGAGCGACGTCACAGAAAGGGCTTTTACTAAAAGTAAATAATAACAATACCACAGTCAGACGTCTGAGCGACATCACAGAAAGGCTTTTATTCACAAGTAAATAATACTCATAATAAACATTCAATCCTTGAAAATAAACAGGTTAGCCCATCCACAGGAATAATCATTTAACCGGACTTAGCACTCATGTGATTCATCGGAGTCTCTGTCACCAAAACTGACATTTGGTCAGGATAAGATAATACCGAACATGGACATGGAATAGATGATTCAAAGGAATATATGACTCTGCAGAGTTTGTACGAAAATTTTCCCACAGCCAACGGATTTCCGTAGTCACGAAGGACTAGTTCCGTTTACGGTATTTCGGAAGAAAACACAGCTAACCAGTACACACACATCCTACCTCTCGATGCTAGGAATCACCCTAGACATCGTCCAAGAAAAACTTTTGAGACAGGGAGATCACAATCTCGAATAGCATGGGATCAAATTTATATACGCGCGCTCTAAGGGGTGCCCCCCTCTCGGTCCCAACCAGAAACACCCATGCCCCCTGACCGGATGACTGGCTTTAATCCAGGGCCATGGAACCATCATCACGGCCTCTCCTTTTTGGTGTGTACCAGGAAAGCGGTTTACAACTTACTAAGACATATTCCTTGCGGAAAACATGTGGTAGTACAGGGGAGGAAGAATGGAAGGAACTGGAATGATATGGGTTGACACTGAAGTCATATAGCCTGGCATAAGACTGGCATGCTACAACACTGCCATCTTACCCATCCTCATGCCAACACATGGCCATGCATACTCACATCCATCCACTCATGGATTTTCGAAACTCACTTACCTCATCGTTGCATGTAACATGACATCCGTCGGTATGTTCATCAACATGCCATAAACTACTTAATGCAAACATGCCAAAACAATCATCATATCAAAAGTTCAAACATGCTTGCCTGGTTCAGAGTAGTCAGAGCCTAGCTCAGTGAACTTCGCGGTCTCGTCACCTCCTTCAGTATCTCCGTGATCAGGGCGCCATTCCACGTCGGTTGGTGGTGGTGATGGTCGCCGGCGAGTACCACGTCGACGGCGAGTCTTGCTCCGGCGAACGGCGGTTCGGGTGGTCGAGGGCCTCGTCGGAGAGAGCTGCGAAGGCCAAATTGACGCTGGGGTTAGCTCACTGGGTGCTAGAGGAGGCTATAGACGAGATTTGGGCGCCGGGGACGGCCTCACCGGAGCGAATCAAGCTGGTGGCCGAGGCGGATCGGGGCGGCCGGGATTGGGGGAGGAGACCTCCTTGAGGTCCTCCTGGTGGCTTGGCAGGGTCCTGGAGAGGTGCAGTGAAGGTGTGTGCCCGAGGGCGAACTCGGGGCCCCTTTTTATAGGTAATCCGAGGCGGTGGCCGTGAACGGGGATCTCCGGCGAAGGTTACGGCGGCGCAGAGCTTGGTCGGGGAGTTTAGGGAGTTTGGCGTTAGCGTGGAAGTCCACCGGTTCCATTTAGGTGCTAACCAAGTTTGGATTAGGGTGCTTTTGGCGAGCTCGATGGAACGGGGCGGCGCGGGCCCGTCGGCGGCACGGAGCACGTTCCGTGCTTGCCGGGCCACGGCGACGGTGCCACGGGCGTGCGCTGGCATGGCAGGGACACGTGGAGAGCCAGGGGACGTTGGGCGGCGCCGGGTGGCGTGGCGAGCAGGCTCGGGCCCTCGCTGGCCGCCACGGGAGGCGCAGCCACCGCAGAAGCTTCCAACGCTGGCGAGGCTCGTCGCCACTGACACCTGTGCCCGTCCAAGGGGGCGTATGGTGCTCTGGCTAGGGAGGAGAGGCCGTGCGCAACGCGTCAGGGCACTGGTGATGGATGACAAGTCACTGACGAAAAACAACATCGACTGAAATCTGAAAATCTGAATTTTTCTGAAAGTCTACGGAAACAGTGCCGGCCAAGTGTTCAACGAAATGATTTTGGCATCTAGGGATTTTTCCTTGAG
The DNA here is from genome assembly GCF_002162155.2 of Triticum dicoccoides. Taxonomy (NCBI): domain Eukaryota; kingdom Viridiplantae; phylum Streptophyta; class Magnoliopsida; order Poales; family Poaceae; genus Triticum; species Triticum dicoccoides. Next base: position 587,574,959 of record NC_041390.1, read on the forward strand.
CTGAAACTTGGTGGGGTGGCCTCTCATTGCACCAGGAGGCTGCCTGAATTTTGGTGGAATATTTGGAGAAGTGTAAATATGAATTTCACCAAATTTGTCAAATCTGGTCCAAACTTGCAGTGAGTGAAATTTGAAATTTTTGAAAAGAAGAAGAGTGGATCAAGATGGTTCTAGGTTGTGGGTACTAAGGACTATCCAGGGGAGTTGGTTTGGGATAAAAACTCAAAGGCAATGTGGTACTTGCTTTGAAAATCACTTAAGCTCAAAATAATTGGCAGAAATGATTTGTGAGATAAAATAATTGAAATAAAATCCAAAACTTGTTTGGACTTGTTGAGCCAGAGAATTTAGATTGTTCAAAGGTGGAGGGAGGGATTTTGAGAAGATTTACTATAGGGGACATGCTAAAACCATGGGTGGTTTTCAAGATAAGAAAAACCTCAAAATTCACAGAGTTCTTTTTATAAGAAAAGAATAATTTCCAAAAATATATTTTGAGAAGGGAACCATCAGAGAAAGAGTTTCAAATGATCAAACACCATAGTTTGAAGAAGATACAAAAATAAAAATCCATGCCAAAGAAGTTTTTAAGAGGAAGGTTTTCTGGAAAATTTTAAATGGCCTCTTTTCAAAAACCACAAAGTTTTTGCTGAAAACCAAATAAAAATTTTGGAGTGTCACAAAATTTCCATATAGTATAGGCGCAATTTTGATTAGGCAAACTAGCAATCAAATTTTTGGGCAATCCTCTAATGATGAGCTCAATAGTTCTAAGATTGTGAATCATGTCAATATCTTCATCTAGGGTAGGATGCAAGGGATCAATATGAGGTACACAAGGGCTAGCAATGTACTTGTTCAAATGATATTGATTGAAGATTACAAGCATCTCATTTTTCCACTCATGAAAGTACTCTCCATCAAGAATAGGCACTCTATGCCTAAGACTCCCTAATGTAGACACATCCATCTTCCTCCAATGGTGATTAAACCAAGGCAATGGAGACCAAAGCTCTGATACCACTTGTAGGATCTAGAAGTAGGTGTGTCTAGAGGGGGGTGATTAGACACATAATGCTCAAGTTGCAATTTTTAAGCTTTTTCGGTTTAAGTGGAGTTTAGGCACAATTTGAACACACACAATAAATATCAAGCAAGCATGCAAAGAGTATATGAGCAGCGGAATGTAAAGCATGCAACTTGCGAGAATGTAAAGAGAAGGGTTTGGAGAATTCAAACGCAATAGGAGACACGGATGTTTTTCCCGTGGTTCGGATAGGTGGTGCTATCCTACATCCATGTTGATGGAGACTTCAACCCACGAAGGGTAACGGTTGCGCGAGTCCACACAGGACTCCACCCAAGGGTAACGGTTGCGCGAGTCCACACAGGGCTCCACCCACGAAGGGTCCACGAAGAAGCAACCACCCACAAAGGGTCCATGAAGAAGCAACCTTGTCTATCCCACCATGGCCATCGCCCACACAGGACTTGCCTCACTAGCGGTAGATCTTCACGAAGTAGGCGATCTCCTTGCCCTTACAAACTCCTTGGTTCAACTCCATAATCTTGTCGGAGGCTCCCAAGTGACACCTAGCCAATCTAGGAGACACCACTCTCCAAGAAGTAACAAATGGTGTGTAGGTAATGAACTCCTTGCTCTTGTGCTTCAAATAATAGTCTCCCCAACACTCAACTCTCTCTCATAGGATTTGGATTTGGTGGAAAGAATATTTGAGTGGAAAGCAACTTGGGAAGGCTAGAGATCAAGATTCATATGGTAGGAATGGAATGTCTTGGTCTCAACACATGAGTAGGTGGTTCTCTCTCAGAACATATGAGTTGGAATGGTGTGTGTGTTCTGATGGCTCTCTCATCTAATGAGGAGGAGGTGGAGGGGTATATATAGCCTCCACACAAAATCCAACCGTTACACAGTTTTCCAATCTCGGTGGGACCGAATCAATAAGCTCGGTCGGACCGAAAATGTAAACCTAGTGACCGTTAGTGATTTTCGGTGGGACTGACATGCAACTCGGTAGGACCGATATGGTTAGGGTTTAGGCATAACGTAATCTCGGTGAGAACGATTACACAAACTCGGTGAGACCGAATTTGGTAATTAGCTAACCAGAGAGTTGGTTAGGCAAACTCGGTGGGACCGATTTGCTCTTTGGTGAGACCGAGTGGAACTCGGTGAGACCGAAAAGTTACAAAGGGGAAACACTGAGTTTACATTGCAATCTCGGTGGGACCGATTCGCTCTTTCGGTGGGACCGAAAAGTTACGAAAGGGAAACAGAGAGTTTGCAACCCCATCTCGGTGAGACCGAGATCCCTATCGGTAGGACCGAATTGCTAGGGTTTGGCAGTGGCTAATGACAAGTGAAACTCGGTGGCGCCGGATAGGAAAAATCGGTAGGACCGAGTTTGGCTTAGGGTTTAGGTCATATGTGGAAGTGGGAAAGTAGCTGAGGGTTTTGGAGCATATCATTAAGCACATGAAGCAAGAGGCTCATTAAGCAACACCTCATCCCTCCTTAATAGTATTGGCTTTTCCTAAAGACTCAATGTGATCTTGGATCACTAAAATATAAAATGAAGAGTCTTGAGCTTGAAGCTTTAGCCAATCCTTTGTCCTTAGCATCTTGAAGGAGTTCCCACAACCTTTAGTCCATGCCACTCCATTGTTGAACTTATCTGAAACATGCTAGATCGAAATGTTAGTCCAACAAGAGATATGTTGTCATAAATTATCAAAACCACCTAGGGAGCACTTGTGCTTTCACCAGGCCCTGCGGCGACGGCAGCCTCACACTGCAGCCGAACCAGTGAACCCTCGTACTCCTCTCCGTGCGGGTTTCCACTGTCGCGTCTTCCCCGGCTCCGCGTCGTCCCCTTCCTAGGCCTCGCCGTCATCCACCACCTTGGTGCTCTCCGTGCGGCGTAGTCAACCTGGTCAAGGAACGACTTCCATCAGAAGAGTACTGTACGTGGAGGGCTGGCAGCTGGGTCCACGGCCACAGCCCAATTTTTTTGTGATTTGCCAAGTAAGTCGCTTTGTCAGGCCTGTTGGTCTGCAAATCTTTCAAGACGAGGAGAGCTTTCATTCGGCTGGCTGAGAAAATGGCCAATCAGTAATGAGAAATGGGTTGTACATTTTTAAAACACATCAAACCGGCAATTAGTTTCAAATATCTTTTTTTTGCATTTCAAGATTTTAAATTACATTAATTTTTATGTGTGGAGAATTTGTTGGATTTTATATTGATATATATTTACTTTTAAAATCAGTTTGAATGTGAGTTGAAATTTCGGGATTAAAAACAGTTCGGACCGCACCGAACTATGCAAAAATTCGTATAATTTTTTAACCGTGGCCACAATATGGGCTGTAATGCTAACAAAAAGAATATGGGCTCAAAAAAACCTTAAGAATTAGCAAATGGGCTGTAAATTATTAGAAATAATGGTAGATGGGTTGTATGATGTTTTCCACAGATTTGAGGCTTTCCTAAAAATGGTTGACGCACAAGCACTGACTGTTGGATGTCCATCCAACGGCCGTCGTGCTTCTTCAATCTATGCTCTTCCTGCTCCAGCCGCTCAAACAAGCGCCGGCGAGACTGCCTGCTCCCTCCTCCCTGCGGCCGGCTGTGTTGCCGCGTAGGCCTCACCGCCCCACCGTACTCCCATCGCTGGCCTAGCCATCCCTCTACTCACCCACACCTACTGTTATTCTCCGGCGTCGGCAGACAAACCAGTAAACCCTCGTACAGTCGTACTCCCCTCCGCGTGGGAAACAACTTCCGAGTCTTCCCTGCCTCCGTGTCATCCCCTTCCTAGGCCTCGCCGTCGTACACCGCCGTGATGCTCTCGGCGCGGCGTGGTCAATGTGGTCAATGACCGACTTCCATCGGAAGAGTACTGTGCATGGAGACGTTGACAGCTGGGTCCACGGCCGCAGCAAGGAAGTGCCTCCTTATTACGCGCAAAATAATTATTCCTCCACCTGATAGCGGGGACCCACCGGACGGGCCACCGTATTTCACGAAAAAAATATTTCCCCCCTGAGTGCTGGGACCCACCAGTTACACCTTCGCACGCAAGGAAGTGCGTCCGGGCAAAAAAAATAAAATGATTCGCCCCCATGACTGCTGGGACCCACCAGCTACATCTTCGCACGCAAGGAAGTGCCTGACAGTCGGGACCCACCTGGTCGAAGCGTATGTAGCATTGTCATTCTGCTTGTGAACGTATACATACATATATAGTGGTCGATGTAGAGGCGTGCACGTGTCGTAGTAGAGGCACGTACGTGTCGTAGTAGAGGCGCGCATGTAGCATGTACACGTACGTATAGCGGCCAGGGTGCAAGAAAGAAAATACGGCCACGTACGTACATACGGGCAGGGTCTCGAACGCCTACTCGCGCATACGTACGGCCAGGGCTCGTGTACATGGCTGGGTTAGAACGGAGAAACAGCGTCCTCGTCATGTTCATGGGGAGGCAACGGAATGTGTCGTGTTCATGGGGAGGCAACAGAATGCGTCGTGTTCATCGGGAGGCAACGGAACGTGTGGGAGCCAACCAGTTGGGTCGGAACGGAATGCATGGTCGTGTTCATCGGGAGGGCTTGGACGGAACAGGTGATGGAAACGAGGCCCGCCGTACCGCAGAACAGAGGAAACAGCCTTGTGTTTGACCGGCCATGTTCGAAACGAGATCCTGTTCATCGGGAGGGGTCTGGCATACCGAAAAACGGACGAAACGGACATCCTACGGTTGAAACAAGGGTCCTGTTGATCGGGGGGGTGTGGCGTACTGCAAAACGGACGAAACGGACCTCCTACGGTCGAAACGGGGGTCCTGTTGATCGGGAGGGGTGTGGCGTACCGCAAAACAGACGAAACGGACCTCCTACGGTCGAAATGTGGGTCCTGTTCATCGGGAGGGGTGTGGCATACCACAAAACGGGACTCCACGAGATACTGTTCATCTCCACCGTCGACCTCCTCCAGCCTCCACAGGCTACCGTAGACCTCCTCCAGCCTCCACGGGCTCCTGTTCAACCAGCCTCCACCGTGCGCTACTCCACCGGCTACTGTTCAACCACCCCTCCACCGTCTACTGTTCATCCAGCCCTCCGCAGCACGGGGTCCTGTCCAACCACCCCTCCACGGGCACCCCTCCACCGTCTACTGTTCATCCTGCCCTCCACACCACGGGGTCCTATTCATCTAGAGGCAATGCCACCGCTCACTGTTCATCCAACCCCCCCTCCCCCCCCGCAGTGCTCACTGTTCATCCCAAAGGCAGCATCGATCGGCTTTAGTTAGCAGAAGTAGCGAAGGAATCACTCGATCAGGTTCAGTTAACAGCCATCGATCGATTGCTCGGGTTTAGTAACGCGTAGCCTGTAGTGCAATCGCTCGGGTTAAGTTAGAGCCCAACGCCTCACTCGGGTTTAGTTAGAGCCAACGTCTCGCACACACGCGCGTACGTGTACGAGAGAAACGCGCATCACTCGGCCCCCGACCTCCCACCGTAACCGGGAACTCCCCGAAATTTTCCTCGCCCTCGCTCCTACCATGGTTTTTTCGTCATGGACGGCCCAAAGAATGTCATGCAGCTGCGTCTCCGGCCCGCCCAGGACGAAAAGCCCATTTTATGTCATGATTTTTTTGTCATAGAAGTAGGAGCCCACCACATCTATGATGATGCCGGGTTTTGTCACAATTATCGTCATAGAAGTGTCATATGTATGACAGAAAAAAAATTTCGTTCGGCCCAAAATGTCATGGATGTGTCTTTTTTTGTAGTGGCAACTGATTCATTTGAACAGAGACATTATCTTAACAATACCTTGGTTAAACATGTAGAAAGAACTACATAGCAGGATAGTACCATTCCTAACAAGTGTTGCAGTTTTGAACTAAGATTCAGTAGTTAATTAATTCTAAGAGTGGCATTGCTTAATTTTACCAGCGACATTAGATTAACGAAAAGCATAAACAGTTCCAGGGGAGAGTGGGCGCAACAACAGTATGTGCTTCCATCTACTTATAAAGGGGGTGATGCAGAGTTTGTTGTAACAAAGCAACAAGCATCATGTCTGGGTTGGTCCTATTTTTGTTCACTACTTAATGGGAAAAGACAGCAATACAATAGCTTCAATTCAACATTTATTTAAAACAGTACCAATACAAGTAGAACAACATCTCAAAGCACACTGCACAAACATGTGGATGAAGGCCTGTACTGACCTTTCATGAGACGACCAAGATAAAATACGAATCTGCCAACACGAATAGGAAATCCAATCTCATTTTGTGCAGTTGCACTGAAATCAAGCAAAGTGTTCTGCGTAGCAAAGCAAAATGTCGCAATAGCAACAAGTTGAATAGATATCCCTTTTTAAATAGAGGCAAAAAAGTAATCAATTACTGGCTAATAAAGGAGGATGAAACATGCGGCCACAAAAATGGTAATCCCGCCAATCCCTAACAAGTATGGCATCAATTACTGGCTTATGAAGGGGGTGATGCTGAATTTGTTGTAACAAAGCAACAAGCATTATGTCTGGGTTGTTCCCATTTTTGTTCACTACTTAATGGGAAAAGACAGCAATACAATAGCTTCAATTCAACATTTATTTAAAACAGTACCAAAACAAGTAGCACAACCTCTCAAAGCACACTGCACATCATGTGGTTGAGACCAAGATTTGAAACAACTCGCCACAAAGACTGGAAACAAATCTCGATCTCCTTTTGTTCAGTTCCACCAAAATTAAGCAAAGTCACCGGTGTGACATTTAAGTTGAACTGCACAAAACACTCTTAAAACATAAGTGTTTCCAGTAGCAAAGAAAAATGTCGCTGTCGGTGTCAAAACCGACGGATCTCGAGTAGGGGGTCCCAAACTATGCGTCTAGGCGGATGGTAACAGGAGGCAAGGGACATGATATTTTTACCCAGGTTTGGGCCCTCTCGATGGAGGTAAAACCCTACTCCTGCTTGATTAATATTGATGATATGGGTAGTACAAGAGTTGATCTACCACGATATCAGAGAGGCTAAACCCTAGAAGCTAGCCTATGGTATGATTGTTGTTGTGTCCTACGGACTAAACCCTCCGGTTTATATAGAAACCGGAGGGGGCTAGGGTTACACAGAGTCGGTTACAAGGAAGGAGATCTACATATCCGTATTGCCAAGCTTTCCTTCCACGCCAAGGAGAGTCCCATCCGGACACCGGACAAAGTCTTCAATCTTGTATCTTCATAGTCCAATAGTCCGGCCAAAGGATATAGTCCGGCTGTCCGGACACCCCCTAATCCAGGATTCCCTCAGTAGCCCCTGATCCAGGCTTCAATGACAATGAGTCCGGCGCGCAGATTGTCTTCGGCATTGCAAGGCGGGTTCCTCCTCCGTATACCTCATAGAAGATTTTGAACATGAGGATCGTGTCCGGCTCTGCAAAACAAGTTCCACATACCACCGTAGAGAGAGTAATATTTTCACAAATCTAATCTGCTGACGTATTTCGTAGCATGACATCACACCACAGCCAAGCCTTTATTCGAATCATTTTTTACTGTCCCACCTCAGGGCGTCTCGCGAGGCGGTTTGCTTGGCATGTCTTGTCGAAGCAGAGATCGTGTCCCCTTTATTAACGGGATTCTCATCAACTCGGACGTGGGTACCCCTATCGTGCCCGTTGGTATGTCCCCTCGATCGAAGGTAAGTCCCAAGCGGCCACAAGGAGGGCTCTCGGTATTCCACCTCTTTATAAAGAGACCAAGGCCTTACTCTTTTCTTTCGATCTTAATTGAATCCGCCTCCCACCTCGAGTTCCAACACCCGAAGCTTCAGATTCAGGTGCTTCAGACCTTAGATTATGTCCGGATGCAACCTTCACGGCCGATGGATGCCTTCCTCCGTCATGGAGGAAGACATAATAAAGCTAAGGGAGGCCAGGTACTTGACCGGCGAAATCCCGCATAGGCTACCTGCTCAAGGGCAGGTTATTCGCACTCCCAAGCCCGGTGAGAGCGTCGTGTTCGTTTCTCACTTCCTCCGAGGGCTAGGCTTAACGCTGGATCCCTTCGTGAGGGGGATCATGTTCTATTATGGGCTGGACTTCTGCGACTTAGCTCCGAAGTCTATCCTCCACATCTCATCATTCATAGTCGTGTGCGAAGCTTTCCTCCGTATTACCCCTCACTTCGGATTATGGCTCAAGCCCTTCAATGTAGAGCTAAAGATGGTCAAGGGACGGTAAGCAGAGTGCGGAGGTGCCGTAATAAGCACGAATGCTGACGCCCCATGGCCCGAGGGCTCTTTCCAAGAGGAGTCCAGCTTATGGCAACAAGAGTGGTTTTATATCACAGCTCCCAAGGGTACCAAGTGGGTGGCTCCGCCTGTTTTTTGCTCGGGCCCCCCGCCACGACTAATGTCATGGGTCAGCAAGGGACCAGACCGGGGGCCATTAAAGGATGTGCCCATATTGCAGAGCCGCATTCGAGACCTGTTAGAGAGAGATGTCAGTCTAGTCATGGTGACGCAGGTCATGTTAATTCGCCGAGTTCTGCCCTGCAAACGCCGTCCCCTCCGCTTGTGGGAGTACAACCAGAGGGACCACGAGCTCTTCAGCATTTCCTCGGTATGACGCCCGCGGAGATGCACCAATTGTTCTTCGGACCACAAATAATCCGGACTCTACTGAGGATGCAGGTCTATGCTGCAATCGTCCGGATACCCAAGTAAGTAGCCCTGTGTCTGAACACACCATTCACTTATTTATAGCAACATCGCTTCTCTGAAAAAGAACCGCTCTTGAACCAGGAGTGGATAGCGACAGCAAAGATGATCAGGTGTCCGGCCTCCCTCCCTGAGTCCTCGCTGGATCCTGTGTTAACCAGGATGCTGGAGATCGCGCCTTTGGGAGAAGATGAAGGGGGGAACAAGGAAGCTACTGCCTCTGCGAAGGAGGTTGATCGGAAGGGAGGAATCAAAAATTCCTCTCCTTGGGGGAAGAAGAGGACCACCTCTGAAGACCCGGAGACAATGGTCTCAAAGTGGGGGAAGAAATCTTCGCCAGAGGGTCCTGTACCGGGGGATACCATGGCCGTACAATGCCCTCAAGGGGTCAGCCCTCCACCGAGCAGTAAGTAAAAAAGGGGGTTTTAATAATGAGAGAGACCCTTGCTTTACTTCTTAGGAAAATAACCGAAGCGTTTATATTGCAGTTCAGATCTTAGCCCTTCTCAGCAGAGTTCATCTTCGGGGGATCTTCTTCCAGAGATGATGGAGAGCGGAACGCCTCCCCCTACCGTACTAACTCATGAGGCAGGCGACCCCGAGGTGTCGTCACAAAGGGTTTCTCCTGATTCAGCAAGGCCAGAAGGTAGTCATATGCCCACCCGAAGCCCTCAATATCCGGCTGCTGGAAGAAGCAGCCGAACGTGTCCGGCACCGTTTGGTGCACGGTCGGAAGTGCTGAGGGATCTGCTAGGTCGAGCGTCTATCTCAGAAGAGCACCGTACGTTGATGAGTACGGTAATTGAAAGAATTTCGTCTGCGGAGAGCGGGTTGCACGAAGCTGTCAAGAGTCTACTGACAGGTTTTGAGGTACGTGAAATGATGTACCTTTTTGACAATGCCGCATACTTTAAGGTGTGCCCTGTGTAGATAGTAGCCCCTGAGACTCTGGGTGCTGTCGTAGACGACGAGAGGATCATATTCCCAGGTTTGATTCTGCCGCCTTAATATGCAGGTGGCGAAGTGTCCGGTGGCCAGCCGGACTGACGAATTTGCCGAGCTGAAGCGGCAACCTAACGTGGCAGATGCCGACATCGTACTTGTCAACCAGCGGCTTGATGAGGCGCAAGGTATGTAATTTCTCTAGTGACACATGATAAGAGGAGCATGATGCCAGTATGTATAACATATGTTTTCAATGCAGATGGAGCTGGGGCCATGGAGAACCTTCGGGTGGAACTTGTCCGAGCCAAAGAACAAGCAAAGAAAAGTGAGGCGGCTGCCCTAAAGGCAATCGAGGAGCTGAAAGCCGAACAGGCTGCTCACTGCCGAAGCAAGGAGAAAATGGCCGAGATGGCTGTGGAGTTGAAGAGTGCTACTGACCGTTACAAGCTTCTTGAAAAGGAAGATCAAGCGAAGAGGTCGGACCTAGAGAAGGCCACGATGGCGGCCAAGGATACTCGCTCTCCAATGAGGGCATTAAAGGAGGAGCTGCGTCAGGCCGGAGATATCACAGCTGGGAAGCCCTTTATGCTGCGGATGAAGTTCGGTAGTCCTAAATATGCTCCTCTGGATCGGATGTGAAGTTCTGCGGATGCATATCTGGACTTAGCGGCAAGTGCTGCTAATGCGGCCAAACACTTCCGAGATCAAAAGGATCGCGAAGTGGAAAAGCTATTCTAGTCGCAATTTAATGATTTGGAGCATCCGCTTCCATTGACTGATCGGCTAGCCGAATGGGCCGAGCTGAATAGACTGTCCGGACTTGCCATGAGGTATGTCGTGGATCATCTATGGCCGGAAAGGCCAAAGCCGAACATTTATTTTAGTTTGGTGCAGCAGCTCCTTGGTGTAGTGCTGCATATAAACGCGATGAAGAGGTCAGCATGCGTGGAGGGTGCGTGGATGGCCCTTGCCCGTGTCAAGACATACTGGGAAGAGATGGAGGCCACCGCCATTGCAGCCCAAGATTCGGACAAAAGCCGAGTACCTGCCAAGCACTACTTTCAAGAAGTTCTGGAGGGCGCTCGTTCGATAGAGGCGCAGTGCTCGAAGATATTATGTTCCAATGACATGTATTCCCATTGAAAACAATGTTTTGCTAAAATGTAAAGGCTATTTTATACTTGTGCCTTCAAGAATTATAATACCTCTTGTGCGGCCGCTTATGTATATATGTATATAACCTGAAAGATGGCAGTCATCACCTTCAGCCCCCCCACATATAATGCAGGGGTGTTCGCAGAAGACGCGTGTTCACACTTGATCCAACGTCTTGGTCCATTAAGGAGGTGATAGTGCAGCGAACTAGGCAATCGGACTATAATGCTTTATCACTTTCACTTAGCCATAGGAGTTTGACAGTGGGGCTACTATATAGCCCCTGGTGGCTCCGCGCTCACCCGAATTCGGGGCGCGTGTGTGCCTGGCCGAGAAATGGCCCTTCGTTAAGGCGGAGGAATCCCGAAGATTCCGCTAAGTCATCGAGTGGTTGACCAGTCTCACGCTATATCATGATAGTCAGTTTTCGGCTTTCTCTATGTAGGTGCTCGCCTGGCTGAACTGGGGCACAATCGCAGTAGTTCTCCTGGTGCCGCCTTAGCTGATAGAGCGGAACATAAGGCAGCAAAACACAGGAGCCGGGCAAAACAAAAACATTTGACCAAAGACATGATTCAGAGCTGATGCATATAAGGCAAAACTCGCGATGCCGAACACTCCCTAAGGTATTCGGTCTTATTGATATAAAACAGGCTGAACGACGCCCTTTGCAATAAGCCCATGGTGTCCAGGTACATGCAATACTCTAACGTGGCCACATGCTAAGACGCCAGCCTCCCTCGCGGTTATTCTGAGAATCCGGGGGATGTGTATCAACAAGAGACAGTAAAAATGGTTTACGCAGGGTCTTAGTCTAAAAAGAATCCTTGGAACGGGTCCCTGCTGCACGTCTGCGCCTGTGTCTCCGTTGTGCCATATCCTGGACGGGTGTAGCACGAGGAAGTTAGTTGAAAAAGTAGTCGTGCAAAATGTATGTTATACTAAATAAACAAAGTATGATTCAAGGTGGGAAAATTGAGTCTTATTGCTGCTTGTTTACGTGCGCGGAGCCCCTTGTATAGGGGTGTATAATCATCAAACCCCTATCAATTATACAGTTATGCCAGACTCGTCTAGCCGTGTCCGTGGTCTTAATGACCTGTTAGGCGCTTTGGTAGGTGAAGCAGTTTAGTGTGTGGCTGTTAAGGCAGCCGCACAGTCTTCTACGCACAAGGAGCGCTCAATGTTTCCCTTTAATTAAATGATGCCTTGTGGACCGAGCATCTTAAGCGTGAGAGATGCATAGTGCGGTATTGCGTTAAAGCGAGCGAAAGCTTCGCATCCCAGTAGTGCTTGATAAGCACTTTTAAACGTAGCGATGTGGAAGGTTAGCTTTTCGCTACAGAAATTATCGGGAGAGCCGAATATAACTTCTAGTAGGAGGGAGCCCGTGCAATGAGCCCCTTGGCCTGGTGTTAGTCCTTTAAAGGAAATATTGCTATGGCTAATTTTTGTTGGGTCTATCCCCATTTTTCGGACCGTGTCCTGATATATCAGGTTTAAACTGCTGCCGCCATCCATCAGGACTCGTGTGAAGTGGTATCCGTCAATTATCGGGTCTAACACCAGGGCAGCCCATCCTGCGTGCTGGATACTTGCGGAGTAACCTGATTGTCGAAGGTGATCGGTTTGGATGACCAGTGGCGGAACTCCATTGTGATAGGCCCTAGGGCACATATCTCTATTGGTGCAACTTTGCTTCTCCCCTTCGTTACGTCTAACACGTTTACTGTTTTTACTTCTGATGGGAATTTCTTCTATTCCCCAGTGCTTTGTTTGCGGGGTTCGTCATCGTCTTAGCTTGGTGTATCCAACCCTTGTGTTCGGCATTGAGTTTGCGGGATTGCTTGAAGACCCAACATTCTCTATGGGTATGATTTGCAGGCTTATCAGGGGTGCTGTGGATTTGACATATCTTGTCCAGAATTTTGTTTAGGCTGGACAGTTCGTCTCTGTTGTCTTTGAGAGGTAGCTTTTGCTGACCCCGCCGAGAGCTTTTGAATCCGGCGTTGACTGCCGTGCTCTTCGGGCTGTTTTCCTTATCCCGGCGCTTGTCTTTGCTGTGTCGTGGCTTCCCGTTCCCGTCCCTGACTTCGGATGTACTTGGGTCGCTGCTGCTGCATCTTACCAACCAGCTGTCCTCGCCCGCGCAAAAGCGGGTCATGAGGCTTGTTAATGCGGCCATTGTTCTTGGCTTTTCTTGGCCGAGGTGTCTGGCGAGCCATTCGTCTCGAACGCTGTGTTTAAAAGCTGCTAAGGCTTCGGTGTTCGGACAGTCGACTATTTGGTTCTTTTTAGTAAGAAACCTGATCCAAAGCTTTCGGGCTGACTCTCCGGGCTGTTGATTTATATGACTTAAATCGTCTGCATCCAGTGGTCGGACAAAGGTCCCTTGAAAATTTGCCTGAAAGGCGTCCTCGAGCTCTTACCAACTTCCAATAGTGTTTTCGGGGAGGCTTTTGAACCAATGCCTGGCTGGCCCTTTGAGCTTGAGGGGTAGGTACTTGATGGCGTGGAGATCATCTCCTCGAGCCATGTGGATATGGAGGATGTAGTCCTCAATCTAGACCCCAGGGTCTATCGTTCCGTCGTATGCCTCTATGTTTACGTGTTTGAATCCCTCTGGAAATTCATGGTCCAGCAGCTCATCGATGAAACATAGGGGGTGAGCAGCACCCCTGTATTTGGCTGTACCGTGGTGTTCGGATTTTCTTTGTGTTGCATGGCTTACTGGAGCATGCTTTCTTGGCCCATAGAAAGACCTGGTTGGGCCATTTTTTGGATGCGAGTCCTCATGTGGATCGCGTGCTGGCTTGTGTGCGGCATCATTTGCCACTCTACGTTGGCCATGAGGTCGTCTATCTGACCGGATGGCTGTTTTGTTTTTTGATTGCGGGGGCTCTAGTGCCTCCTCATCAAATTCAGGAAGTAGCTTTTGCTTCGGGTAGCTCTTGATGTGCCGACTGCTGCCATATTTGTCCGCGGTGTTGAGTACTTTGCTCCATCTGATTCTGAGTGCGTCTTCCGCAGTATTGAGCTTCCGCTTCTGCTTTTCCAGGCTACGTGCAATGGCGACGAGCCTTTTATGGAGGTTCGTCTGCTCTATTAGCTTATCCGGCATTAGGTCATCCGGGCTGTTATATTCGCCGGAGACGGACAATTCGGTTTGATTATCTGTGTCGCCCTGGTCAGACAGTTGTTTAATGCCATGTTCATCATCCGCTGGCTCACCCTGCTCTATCACTGGGTCCGTATGACCGCTGTTTCTGTCGAGGCGGGGTTTGGAGCGGCGCTTACGCCGCTGCTTTGACTGCTTTTCTATGGAACGATCCTTCGCTGCGTCCTTCCATTCCTCGTCGTCGTTTCCTTTTGGTGTGTCCACCATGTATACATCATAGGATGAGGTGGCTGTCCGGCGCCCTGTGGGCAGTGGTTCCTGTTCGTCTCCTGCATCGTCGTCCATACCGTCGATGTCTTCGGAGTCGAAGTCGAGCTTGTCGGTCAAATCATCGACAGTGGCTACTAAGTGGGTGGTGGGTGGGCGTCGAATTTCTTCGTCATCCGCATCCCAATCCTGCCTATCATAATCCGGCCAGGACACTCCTGACAAGGAGAGAGACCTCAGCGAATTTAGTATGTCGCCGAAGGGCGAGTGCTGAAAGATATCCGCAGCGGTGAACTCCATGATCGGCGCCCGATCGGATTCGATTGGCAGGGGCGCGGGTGGTTCGGAGTCCAGAGGAGAGTCCAACAATGTGGAGTCACGGGCCTCGCGAAGGGTAAGGTTGGTGTTCGGCTCGATCGCCGTTGAGGCTGCGGCCTCCATGGCGGGGTCTAACCAACCGCCCACGGATGGCGCAATTGGCTCTGAATTGAAGCTTGGAGCGGTTGCAGGTGCGGCCTCCTGAACACTATTCGGCAGCAGAGCTAGATCATGCCCATCGTGGCAGTGTGACGCACTCGTCTTGGGCTCGAATCCGTCGAAGATCAAGTCTCCGCGGATGTCGACCGTGTAGTTTAAGCTTTCAAACCTGACCTGATGGCCAGGGGCGTAACTTTCAATCTGCTCCAGATGACCAAGCGAATTGGCCCGCAGTGCAAAGCCGCCGAATACAAAAATCTGTCTGGGGAGAAAAGTCTCACCCTGGGCTGCATCGCTAACGATGATCGAAGGAGCCATCAAGCCTGATGATGACGACACAGAGGAACTCTCAATGAAAGCACCAATGTCGGTTTCAAAACCGGCGGATCTCGGGTAGGGGGTCCCGAACTGTGCGTCTAGGCGGATGGTAACAGGAGGCAAGGGACACGATGTTTTTACCCAGGTTCGGGCTAAACCCTAGAAGCTAGCCTACTCCTGCTTGATTAATATTGATGATATGGGTAGTACAAGAGTTTATCTACCACGAGATCAGAGAGGCTAAACCCTAGAAGCTAGCTTATGGTATGATTGTTGTTGTGTCCTACGGACTCCCTCCGGTTTATATAGACACCGGAGGGGGCTAGGGTTACACAGAGTTAGTTACAAGGAAGGAGATCTACATATCCGTATTGCCAAGCTTGCCTTCCACGCCAAGGAGAGTCCCATCCAGACACGGGACGAAGTCTTCAATCCTGTATCTTCATAGTCCAACAGTCCGGCCAAAGGATATAGTCCGGCTGTCCGGATACCCCCTAATCCATGACTCCCTCAGTCGCAATAGCAACAAGTTGAATCGATACCCCTGTTTTAACAGAGGCAAAAAATTAAACAATTACTTGCCGATAAAGGAGGATGAAACAAACGGTGACAGAAAGAAGCATCTAACTTATCTTGGATGGAAAACAAAGTAGGACAGTAGCATTTCTAAAACGGTTGCATTGATTCATATTAACAGTGGCATTCATTAAAAAATGTAATTTACTTTTAACAGTGGCATTGCTTCAATTTTCCGGCGGCATTCTTAGATTAACAACAGCAAAATAGATGTATGGGACATGCCAGCACCATGTGCGTCCACACATATAAATGGGTGATGTAGAGTATGTAGCCAAGTAGCATATATGCGCTGGTCCCATATTTGTCCTCTTTGAACCTTCTTCCTGTGTGAGGGCAGCAAATCTAGTCCTGCACAAACTACCCGACCCCCCAGTTTCTTTCCCTTTTCAACAAAGAGATCTGTTCCTTACAGATGTGTGTACTGGGTTACCCCCCTTTTCCCTTTTCGCCCTACAAAGCGGCTGGATAGTCAGTCTATACTACTTTCCGCCCCTCCTTTCCTCATTGAACCATGTCCTAGATTCTTGCTCCAGCCCACCGCACCCTTCTTTCCTCTTTGAAACAAGACCTAGATTTGATTACAGATCGAAAAAGATCCACATGCAGCTAGAGCAACGACGGTTTCAAAGAAACTTATACCTTAGTGTCGTCGAGATGTGGCAAGGCGTGCGGTGGGAGGCCGGATCTGCCCACACTACGTACGGCAGCGAGGAAGAAGGGGTCGGTGGCCCTCTCGCACAGGCGCTAGGTGAAAGAGAACAGCACAGCCGGTAGTGTATTGCCTCCCTCGCCGAAGGCGCTAGAGTGAACACTGCACCTCCTCCCCTTCCCGGTGCGACGGGATACGGATGCCTCCTTCACCAGCTGTGAGAGGGGAGAGAGAGACAAGAGGCCAACGCAGTCTTGTTTAGAGCTGGTGACACTACTAGGAAAAGACCTACTAATGGCGCACCAGTTTTGCCTACTAATGGCGCACTACTGGTGGGCCATTAGTACCATGACACTAGTATTTTTTACTAATGGCGCACCACTGGTGTGCCATTAGTATCTGGTATACTAATGGCGCACCACGCCGTGCGCCATTAGTATGCCTCCCAGGGGGCCATATTTAACCATGTGCTTTGGCATACTAATGGTGCACTGTGGGGTGATGCGCCATTAGTATCCTTTGGCATACTAATGGCGCACTCTGCAGTGATGCGCCATTAGTATCCTTTGGCGTACTAATGGCGCACTTTGAGGTGATGCGTCATTAGTATGAATATTAGGTTTTTTTTACTTTTCTGATTTTTGCACAGGTTAAAAAATATATTATAGGACAAAATATAGACAGCAGCACACAACAATAGCAGATTCATCGAATACAAATATAAGATTAGTCTCCGAATAAAATTCATCATATTAGTCTCCGAATTCAAAAGACCGAACAAAGATAAAACATTACAAGTCTCGAGACCGCGAGTATCAAGTTTGTCTTCACATTACAAGTCGATATCGATCATCTAAACTACCATCACATAGAAGAGAGCTGCGGTCATCACGATGAGCATCATCGCGATGAAACTGGTCTTCATCCGGTTCCTCCAACGCTCCCTCCTCTCTCCCGCTAGATAGCGGGCGTATGTAGATTCCGCCTCCGCCCTAGTGGTGTACCCTTTGTAACTGTTACCGCTGAAACAGTGAACCTGTCTCCGACACTCCTCCCAGTCGTCATAGACTCCGGGAACCTTACCCTTGTACACGACATACGACAGCATCTCTATGCACAAGCCAAACAATAGACAATACATAAGCAATATATAAGTATGCAACAAAAGGATCGGAAGAGAAAAGCAAGACATTAATAGCACGATTCATGGTCCTACTAATAAATAGCATCGACTTTCCCTAAAAATAGGACCAAAAAGAATGCATAGTGCCAAAATTCTCGCCGAAACGGAAATGAATCAACATTCCAGAAAAATATTGGCAACCATGGTCAACAAAAATATTGGCAACTATCGCATTTCAAATACCGGTACCTACAAACATAAACATATATGCAACACCACAAACATATGCAACACCACAAACATACATAGATCTAGCTAGGTCACAAAAAGTGCATGTGCACGTTGTTGGAGCGAGCTAGGGAGAAAAAAGGTAGATCTACAACATGAAGATAGCTTTCCCCTTACTTACCTATGAAAAAAAGGTAATTTAACCACTTAATTTTGATGAATCTATGGTGCAAATGAGGTGAGGAGTAGGAGGCAGCCGATAAGCTTGGAGAAGGAGGTGGAGGGAGTGAAGTGGGGAAAGTGAGTGTGTAGGTGTGGCTGTCCAAAATATCTAGCTGGTCCCAGGTTACTAATGGCGCACCACCCAGCCATGCGCCATTAGTAACCCAACATACTAATGGCGCACCTGCTTTCCTTTATCTAGTCCAACTTGAATGAAGGAAGAGGTTCACTACTGACTGAACTGAAATACGCCAGAAAATCGATTTGTCCAAAGCTGAAGGAAAAGGAGATCCAAGTAGAATCCCAATGGGCCGCAGATCATATGAGGGGAGGCCTGTGGCTGATTGTACAAGAAGGATATGAGAAATCATAAAAAGGGGGGTCAGCGATTTCAAGCTTGGGCGGTTTTCCGACATCTTCCTCGGGCTTTGGAAGAACATAGTATCTCTCGTTTCGTGCTGATCTGGCCAATATAGAAGGAGAAGGTCAGTTAAGCAAAGCAGGTGTGAGCCTTCTCTTGTAAAAGGCACCGTAGCCTTATCCGCACTGTGTAGAAGCATCCTGCCTTTCCTTAAACCTGATATAATGCTTTTTCCTTGTCCAGAACTAGCTTGTTTCACTAGATGAGGGAAAAGCGGGATACCAATTATGTTGGGCTGACTTCGAGAACTTCACTTTTTCTATTTTCTAGAAAGGTTTGAACGTGGCACTAAACCCTCGATGTCAACTAAAGAAAATAGTTCAAGACAGTAGAGCACTGAGGTTCAGCATTTCGTTTAGTGAATGCGGAGATAAAGGCAGCTACTATTGATGCAATGCAATTGGACCGCTGGGTAATGCAAGGGAAGAATGTTCTCATATCCATGCCCCATATTGATTTTTTTATAGAATCAAGCCACTTCTATCGCTTCTCCTAATCTATATCGGGGTTGGCCACTGCTCAAACAAAGGGACCAAACAGAAGAGTCCCCAACCCCGAGTTGGCTCCTCTTCTCAATAATAAAGAGGAGATACAACACTCTAAAGCCAAGATGCACTAATAGCCAATCAAGACACTGAAGCACTAAGCACTAATGGCCAATAGTATAGTATCTTTGTTTGGATGACTTCCCTCCTACCACTGATAAGCTGAGGTTGAAGAGACAGTTGTGGGTACGAGATCCTATGGCGGTAAAGGAGACCTTTCAAATACAATAAATGCTCAATGTACCAGCACAGGGTCAAAGAAGCCTGCTAGGTGCCATAGGATGTGCCGAAATGCCTACCTCTATGGTTTGCGTATAACGTGAATAGCTCCTGTCTGTTGTTTAAAAAGAACAAAAGCACGAGGTAGGGGAGGTTCAGCCGTCAGATATCAGATCTCCCATCAATGGCACGCAGGAACCTTCATCAAGCTGCCCCACCAAAATCCTTCCAAAGATATTGACACTGCCTGATGCTCATGACCAACAATACTATGTAGGGATGACACTTGTTGAATGGTGATGCCTGGGCTGAATAAGCAGCTGCAAGGATTTATCCCAGAAAGTTGTTTTAATATTGACCCACTGAGAGAGAAGCATGTTCCTGAGCATCCATAACCTCGGAATTGATCTTCTCTTTCCCTTTCTTTTCTGCTCCCGTGCTTAGATCGAACAATATTGCGAAATCAGTGATACAAAAAATCCTCTTCCATTCTTTCGGGCTGCAGGCAACTTAGAGAAGAAAACAGGCTTACATCTCCAAGCCACACTAGGTAGGGCAAGGAATAGTCCCTATCACGACTGGTTCTTTTCTTCTTCTATAAGCCTCTGCTGAGCAATCTCCCCATTAGCATCAGCATTCCCTTCATTCTCCCCCTCTCGACTATCACCCTCGGTGCTAGCAGAGAATTCCTCCAAGAACTGACTAAGATCACCTCTACCTGTGTTGTGTAGTATGGCTCATGTTCCCGAAAGGTTACATCCATACTTGCGTATAATTTCCTCCCAATAAGATCCCAACATTGATATCCCTTTTGGCTAGATGCATAATCAATAAATATACACCTCACTGCCCGCGGATCCAACTTGCCAACAGAAGGTCGATGATCTCGCACAAAGCACACACACACAACCTTTCACTTTTGTTTAGGAGGCACCTTGAACTCCCTTTGGCCCAAGAGAAGTTTGGCTGGAGACTTCATACCAAGTATCCTAGACGGCATAAGGTTTATGAGGTACGCTGCTGTCATCACTGCCTCACTCGATAAATTCTTTGGCACATTTATCTAAAACATAAGTGACCGTGCCACCTCCTGCAGATGTCGGTTCTTCCTTTCCCTTTCCGCCACTCCATTCTGTGATGGGGTTCCATCCAGTTCCAACACAAGTAGTCTGATGAATAATCCCATGTTCTGATATATAAGCATCAACCTCTCTATTCACATATTCAGTCCCATTATCTGACCGGAGAATCCGAATCTTCGCTTCAAACTAAGTAGCCACCAGCTTATGGAAGTCCTGAAACCATCTCACAACCTCACTCTTGTGCTTCATCAAATAAATCAAGCAAGTCATACGAGTGCAACAGTCCATAAATGTAACAAACCACTTGAACCCGCTCACAGAAGTGACAGAACATGGACCCCAAACATCAGAATGTATCAATAAGAAGGGTTCCTCACTTCGAAGGCCAATGCTAGGATATGTAGACCTTGTATGCTTCCCAAACGCGCAAGCATCACACACAAGTATGCTCTTGTCCACCTTCTTAAACAAATAAGGATACATACATCCTACTCTTATTATCAATGGATAGCCCAAACGAAAATGATGTAGCAAGATCTCTGCTTCAGGTCCTCTAGCAATCACAGACAATGCGACATCCACTTGATCAACCACAACCCCTTACGCCTGATTCCAGACCCAATCCTCTTCCCAGTGCCCTTCTCCTCAAATAAACTCTAATCCTCATCAAATGTAACAGTACATTTGAATTGCTCAATGATGGAGCTAATAGAGAGGAGATTGACCGGAAAAGATGGCACATGCAAAATGGAAGGCAACACCATAGACGGTGTGCATTTTACAGACCACACTCCCTTGATAAATTGGGAACTACGGCTTGTGACGGATTACCATGAAAGCTGATTGGATAAACAATCGCATCGCACTCACATCGGATCAAAAAACGCATAGAGAAAGAATTGATGCGGTCATCCTTCCTCCGGAGCAAGAAAGGAAACTCCTCGATTCAGCTTCGTTGCAATAAGTTGCACTTGCGTCCCGATTCGAGATTGTGTGGGTGTAGATAGGAAGAAGTCAAGGCTGTGTCTTTCTCTTTAGTTGTATCCAGGTTCACCTATTTTTTTCCGTTGTTGCTCTTCAGAAAACGCGTATAGTAAGTATCAGTGGCCTTCGTCGATGGGACCTCCAGTGTATGCGTTACGAGGCAACTAGCATTTTGTCATTAAAGTTCGTGAAAGAATGTTTCGTTGGAAAAACCAACGCCGATCTAAAACTAAGTCTTCCTTTCAAAAGTGAGCGAGCAGAGCTGAAAAAGATGGAGTTACCTGGAGATGAGATTTCTTTCTACGGATATGAAGGATAGAAGAGTGACTTTGTTTTTCACCAAAATCTATATTTGGGTGCGCTTTATTTTTCCATTCCGAATCCAAAAATTGATATTCTTGCTATGGTTCTCCTTAATAACGCTAAGATTGTTGCTTATTCTCTGGAACTTGTTCGATCCTTTATTTGCGACGGAAGCACTCGTCTGCGCTTCCTTCTATAGCGAAGCTAGTGTTACTATGTTAGGTGGTATGAATATGATGGGCGATGACGACCTGTCCCGCGCCGTAGCCCCGTATCTCCCGCAGGGAGGTCAGGCTCCAGTAAATATTCCCGAAGGACGACCGCTTACAGTGGAAGAGGAAGGCCGTCTTGCCCTGGTGTTGGATTTGCAAAATCAGATTGGCACTCTTCTCAGGAATATCGATCTTCACTCGTTCCGGAACCATCACTTTGAAGAGGAAAGCGCCTCTGATCTCGCCGCGGCGGCCCTACTCCATAAAGAAGAATATCTCAATGACCACACAAAGTTATGGGAAGTGCGTGAAGGGCTTAATCGTTATAGATTAAGCTCTAGGTTCTACTTTCGCGTGGTAGAATGGGTCAAGGTCGAGAGAAAGGTTCGTAGCGGGGAGTTGCCAAGAACGTTCCTCATTGATGATGACGGTGAAGGAGAAGGATAGTTACTGGCGTTTAGCTTCATCTAGAAAGAAAATCGGCCTTCCACCACTAAAAAGGGTAATACTCGCTCAAAGTGATGAAATCTGTCGAGGAAACATAAG
>NC_041390.1:587599251-587603297 GCF_002162155.2 Triticum dicoccoides
ATTCTTTTCCTAATCGCAGGTCATATGTATAGGACCAATTGGGGTATTGGCCATGGACTTCAAGATATTTTGGAGGCTCACAAGGGCCCATTTACAGGACAAGGCCATAAGGGTCTTTATGAAATCTTAACAACGTCATGGCATGCTCAATTATCTCTTAACCTAGCCTATGCAAGCACTTATCCCCTTGCCTTGGATTAGGCACTACAACTATATGTGACTTAGAATCTGACCAGTAACTATACCTTATGAAAAGTAAGCACTAGCTATAGACAGAACTATATAGTCCCGAGTAAGTGGCGCGGAGCGGATTGCAATAAAGCAATAGAGAGTTAGCTACATATATTGAAGTTGAATCTATGCTCTTTGCAAGGCAAAAAGCTATCCAAGATAGTAAGTACTCGGCGGTATACTCCTGTAGCTCCTTGATTCCTTACGCAAGTTAGAGCCTTATGAAAGAGGGAAGACTGCTTATTAATAGGCAACTTTTCTTTAGACATAAAAAAAAGACTGCTATTTGAGGGAATGCAGCATGGGCCCTATAACTTGCTTTTCTATTTCCAACCAAAGATAGAAGAGCAGTGCGTCTATCCTGAGTTTTCGTGTCTAGCTTGCTTGCTCACTTCCTATAACGGCAATCAAAGAAAATCTCGTTCTGATCCTATAACTTAACTAAACTTAACTAAGTAGTAAAGAGAAGATTAGGATGAGTAAGCCCTGACTTCAAGTCTATGTATAGCAACTAGCTATATTACTACTTATTAGTCATACTTTATCTCGATGGACCTATTGCCGCCTATTTAGAATAATAATAAAGTCTTCTATAGTTACTGGCATATTACTCCCATCAGTGAGAATTGTATACGTAGGAGAGAACCTTGCGCAAAAAGGGCTTTGCTTTATGGTATAGATTAGGAATTGGAATAAGTAAGGCTAACTAAAAGAGAGAAGAGGGTCTACAATCATTCTATCTCAACACTGAAGAATAAGACGTCTATCCTTACTCTTGCATTAAATAGAATAATATTAAAGGGAGGGGAGTATATCGAATATAAGGCTGCCCTCAGGCAAACCCATAATAAGGCTGATGAAAGCGAAGCAGAATTTAAAACAAATAAGGTACACTCTTGATCCTTACAGCACATCTTTACTATGACTAAAAAGTGCCGGAAGGAGAAAGTCAAAGAAGGACTCGAAACTTGCAGATAATGAATATAAAGATGAAAGATTGAATGCTTTATCAGAGATAGATTTTGACTTGGGCTTGAACAAAGCCATTCTTCGCCTTTCTTCGCTAGTTCGCTTAAGTACATAGGTTATGGCAATACAACATTCTATCTTTTGCTTAGGCTTGAAACAATTATTTTCTTATTATCTTTTTTATTTTCTTTCGCCCTAGGCAATCTCTTTGCTTGCTGACATAAACTTTCAACATAGATCAAGTTGTTTTTTAGGAGTTTTACCTCTTCTTACTTCTTGACATCAGAAAGACAAGCGCTTACCTCCTTCCTAGCAACCTACATATCTGTCTGCTCAAAGCACATTCGGAGTATAGTTGACTATTCCTCCTTTACGTATCTCAGCCAAAGCCTACTTTATTCTCTGCAAGCTAGGTAGTTAAGGAATTAAGTAACTAATTTAGACTGATTGGTGGCAGGCTCTGACGAAAGCTTATGGATTCAGCACTTTGCTATAAGAAAGAAGCAAGGTTGTCCGACAAAACTAGAGTTTTAAGTAAGCAAGAGATTGATTGCGTGGTAGGAAAGAAAGGAAACTACCAAGCGAGGGATTGTTTGCATATTATATACTTATTAACTTCCTGTCAGTAAAGTACTAGTTTTTTAGTTAGTAGTGTGCAATACTGTTTAAGAAATGCATGCAATCTGAGACTTCAGAAAACATATACTTGAGTCAAACTACACTAGAATAGTCAGTGAAAAACTACACTGAATTAGAAAGGTCTTTTCCTTGAAAGAATAGGTTTTTTGCATCAAGAGGCTGTGAGGAAATAAGTAACATAGTTAATGAGGAGGGGGTATGCATCTTATCATCTTCTATTCGAGAATAAGAAACGATCGAGAAAGGCTGCACATGAATCTTACTCTAGAAATGCCTGTGGAATGTCCATCATCGAGAAGAAGTCGATTCGCTGAAGCATAAAAGAGAAGGAAGAAGAGATCTTATTAGTTTAGTTAACCCTTTGGCCAGCCCTTAGCATCTCAAGAATGCGCTCTTCTCAAGCGAATCCAAATAGGTGTTGGTTTGCGCAAAGGAAGCTGAAGCCAATAGACCAATGGAACTAATCAATCACTTGCTTTCCCGAACTGGACAGCAGGATTTTATCAGCACTGGACTGGAATCGCGTCGATGACTCTAATCTTTAGAGACAGAAGCAGATGGGAGAAGGTTGGATATGGATCATGATCAAGTCTACCTCGTAAGCCACTTAAAGATCTTTGAGCAGCTCGAGAGAGAAATCCGTCTTCATTGGTACAAAATAACCTTCGCCCCCCTTTTTTGTTATGGGATGGTGGTTCCTGTCTATCAACTAAGGTTATAAATTTATTCTATAAGAATCTAGTAGATCACGCACCTATTGTATTTAGTGTGATCTTGTGGGAGAGTAAGGAATCGCACCCTTAGCGTGAGGGGAATAGCCGGTTTCCTTTCCTTAACTAGACTACCTTACGGTAGCTCGACTGGGCACGTCAACGTATGTATTCTGTCTTCCCAATCAAACATTAGTCATTGCAGCTATTTCATCTGGTCTACTAGAGTAGAGAGATCTCTCACTTCACTGCACATCGCACTAACTAATAGCTAGCCGCCTCACGGATCACCTTATTATGTGCAGCTAAAGCGGGGTGTGTGCATTGTTCAACTAGAGCCGAGGAGGACAAAAGAATAAGGAACAATAGGTTCGCTACCCGATTTCAATAGTTTCCTTGATTTGAAATCAATCCAATATCCTTTCGAGAATCTAGAGTGATATCAACAACCTCCTAGTTGAAGTACAGACGAGGAAGCAGCCTATTAGTTTCAGTCCAGTCCAGGAAAGGAAGGCAATCGATTCAATTCATTCCCCAATTTCAGGCTTGGTGCTGCGCATTATTAAGAATATCATATAGGAAGATGGACTAGCTCGAGACCTTGGCTTCAACCAATCAATTGAATCTTGGACACATTTAATTCTTAGATATTGCTTAAGGGATCACCACATATATTTCTCAGATTATCATGTCTGTCTCGTCTTGCTATTTCCATCGACCAACCATGAGAGTGTTAATCAACTCCACCTGGAGGAAGTGTCAAAGGCGTCTGTCTATCAGTTATCGATAGATCGAACAAACCTAAAGGATCTGGTGGTTGTGTAATTGTAAGATTACTGATCATGGGATACGGATCTAGTTCCTGGCTCTGCCTACGCAGAGCTGAGTCGGATAGTCTTGAAGAGATGTCTTGGAATGTTTGATGGCCGTGAAAGTAAGAATTCTTTTATTTAGCCATAATTCGCCTACTTTACTTTAGAGGACTAGCTCTTCCTATTGGACTCGTGGGATTGGAGACAGCACAACCTCAGGTTCACTATCTTCTTTAGAGTGGGATAGATAGACTAGAATGGGCTGGTTTTTCAAAAGACTTGAACACCCATCCGATATAGACTCATCGAAGGCAATGCGATAGGTCGTAGCCTGGGAGATAGGGGTTGAGCAACCAAGCGAACAAGGGCTCGTACTGTCGGAGGGTCCACAGGTTCCATTCTTGATCTGATTTCTCGCTATCTTATTCGGTGGTACAAAACGAAATACGACTCCTATTCTTGCCCGATGTAGGTAGCCACGCCCACTCTAATTCCATCCAATGTATACCACACTTTGGTAGAAGTTAAGCGCTTAAGCAGCTCCAGAAGCTGCAGAGAGGTGAAAGCTGGAAAGCCAATAGCCAGAATTCTTTTGGCAATAGTGGAATAGCCAGCTAATACTGGTGCAAGCTCGGGTATCGAGCAACACTACCTAGTAACCATACCATACCATACATCTACTAAA
>NC_041390.1:587605657-587606811 GCF_002162155.2 Triticum dicoccoides
GAGCTTAAGTAATTCCTCAGTTTAGTATAGGGTGTCCAGGGAGAGCTGCTGAAGGGAAGGTGGGCGAACCCACACGAGTGAAAACCCTACTTTATTAGTCATCAATGCGATTTCTCGCACTTTTTGATACCTCCGAGGGGGTACACTTTAAAGGCATGCAAAACGTGCCTTACAGTCATGTTGGACGAGGCTAGGCGGTGAATGCAACGCTGGGAAGTTTTGTCCCGGTTCGAGAGGTTGAGCGAGCCAACCAATTCGATGTTTTGAATGGCCAAAGAATAGGTGTTTACTCCTCTTACCAATTGAGGTTTCGCACAACTTTTTGACTAGGGCTTCAGAAAGGTTGTAGTTTCACGAGGAGCCCATAAAGCGACTTGTTTTACCTATGGGATGTGAAGATTGGCTCTGTACCTGACACGGATTGATTTAAGAACAGTGATGAAAGAAATCAATTTATGAGAGACCATATTTCTGTTGTTTCGGTACAACTCAAGATCAGTTAAGGAAATAGGGAATAACAATAGTGAAAAGAATAGAAATAGCATGACCCTTTCTTGGGACTTCTTTCTTCTATCTCTATAGAGATGACCAGGAAGCAAATGAGAAAGGGACTTCTTTTTTACTACGGTCAAACTATGATCAAACTCTCTAATCTTACTTCCGTGTGAAAGACCGTCCTAGGCATGAGTACAAATGTGTCGAGGCGTTCTAAGTGCCATAGACGAATGCTTCTTGGCGGAATAAATGGTATGACACGACCTCTTTTTGCTCCATATAAACGAATTTGAAAAAGGAAGAAGGCTTTAGCTCCCTTCCATTGTCTTGGGTCGAAGATCAAGCGTGAACTTCTCCCTCATCTAAGGTTGGGTTGTGGATAACAGACTTCCCCTTGGGCCGGATCTTCCCAAGTATAACACGATCCATGAGCGATATCAATGCAGTGACAGTCCTTACTATTGAGTCCTGTGCTGGTAAGATGACAACGCTCTAAAAGGTTTGTTTAAGAAAGCAATCATATCCCGTCCCCAAGTGCGGTATGGACCCCAAAGAGTTATATAAGTAGGAAAATGGGAAGAATTGAGGCACCTACAGAAGTAATGGGTCAGCTTATGATTTTAGGCATGGTTACTGGAGGGATCGTCCCTACCTATCTG
>NC_041390.1:587607134-587684966 GCF_002162155.2 Triticum dicoccoides
ACCACGTCCTCCTACCTCGCCCATTTGCGGAGATCATCTACATTTTGCTCCGTGTCGAGCTCCAGCCGGCCCAAACGTTTTCCTTCGGGAGGGCGTAAAATCGCTTTCTTTCTGTAGGGAGGACGGATGATTCAAGTAAGGGCTGAGAGCCTACATATCACTGAGATGGGCCAAGGAAGAAAAAGCACCTACTGTTCGTTAATTGAAATTCTCTTTGCTTAGCGCCCTTGTGTTTCGAATAGAAAAGCACTGGAGATATCTGTGGAACTGTTGTTTTTCTTAGGGCAAGCTAGCAGATAGAAGTAATCTATCTGGTTAGCCAGGCGAAGCATTTAGGGTTCAGTGCCTGGTTTCAAGTGTTCTTCTTCATCGTTTGGCACTTCACTTTTTGTTGAGTAATCCAATGGCCTAATGACACATGCACATCTTTTGGTGCTGTCGCCTTACTTAGTGACTAGCTCAAGTGCATTTGATCGGAAAAAAGACTGGCATTGGCTCCGGGTCAAATCTACAGGGGGCATGCAAATCAAATGCGAAAGAAAGGAAAACATTTCTGTTTCTTCTGCTTCAATGCCGTGATACACTCAGAATGTTTACGATACCTACCCATTAATTGCTCTAACTTCTCGTGGTTCACCCCTAGCTATGCCCGCTTCTATGAAATTCCAAATTCTGCTTGCAAGCTCATCGGAGCTAGGCAACTCTTTGTCAGTGATTTCATGCCTACCAAGCAGGTACACTCTAATGTATACACCCTTTAAGAAAAGAAATCCTTCTCGTATTCTGCTGCTTTTTTGATTCATTTTATCCCAATAATAGCATAGACATCATATATTTTTTCTTGCAAGCTCAAGTGCTTGATTGTTGACAAATTCTTCTCTCAGCAGGGCACCTCAGGTACCTGTCTATAGTTTCCTGTCTTGAAGGGGGGCGACGCAGCTATTTTCTTTAACAACACGTCATTCAACGAAGTGTTTTCGTTATTTGGTCATCACTAAAAAGTTTCTAGTGATAAAGTGAGCCTATTATATTAAGTTTAGAGGATTCTCCTAACGTGATGAGTTTAGTTTCTCACTTTTAAAGATCACTGGTGGCAATGGTACTTCCTTTTATGCAACAACTCCTGTATGTACCATTTGGTAATTGGAGTTTGATAAGACCATGGATCCTTATATACAAAACATACTTGGCCAACTAAGGCCCTGTAGTCCAATGTCCGATATATTATCGTCAGCTGAGGAGGTGTTTGGCAAGGGTGTGACCGTTGTTTTTGGGACAATGTTCAAGCAGGAGGCCATGAATCTGTCTAGTCTCGCCATGGGGGGTGAGTTTATCTCATTGCTCCTTCCTGGTGTAAAGCCGATCACTGAGGTTTTTGTCTATCAAACCGAGCTCTTGAACCCAATGTTTGGAACATCAACGTCCCTCTCCAGTCGTAATCAGGATTTGATCTATCATGAAGTTTTAGCGCCACATAAGATCCACGGCATGTTATCTGTCGGTGCAGCGGCTTTGAGTTGTCGGAAAAAAAGCCAGGAGCTTAAGTAATTCCTCAGTTTAGTATAGGGTGTCCAGGGAGAGCTGCTGAAGGGAAGGTGGGCGAACCCACACGAGTGAAAACCCTACTTTATTAGTCATCAATGCGATTTCTCGCACTTTTTGATACCTCCGAGGGGGTACACTTTAAAGGCATGCAAAACGTGCCTTACAGTCATGTTGGACGAGGCTAGGCGGTGAATGCAACGCTGGGAAGTTTTGTCCCGGTTCGAGAGGTTGAGCGAGCCAACCAATTCGATGTTTTGAATGGCCAAAGAATAGGTGTTTACTCCTCTTACCAATTGAGGTTTCGCACAACTTTTTGACTAGGGCTTCAGAAAGGTTGTAGTTTCACGAGGAGCCCATAAAGCGACTTGTTTTACCTATGGGATGTGAAGATTGGCTCTGTACCTGACACGGATTGATTTAAGAACAGTGATGAAAGAAATCAATTTATGAGAGACCATATTTCTGTTGTTTCGGTACAACTCAAGATCAGTTAAGGAAATAGGGAATAACAATAGTGAAAAGAATAGAAATAGCATGACCCTTGCTTGGGACTTCTTTCTTCTATCTCTATAGAGATGACCAGGAAGCAAATGAGAAAGGGACTTCTTTTTTACTACGGTCAAACTATGATCAAACTCTCTAATCTTACTTCCGTGTGAAAGACCGTCCTAGGCGTGAGTACAAATGTGTCGAGGCGTTCTAAGTGCCGTAGACGAATGCTTCTTGGCGGAATAAATGGTATGACACGACCTCTTTTTGCTCCATATAAATGAATTTGAAAAAGGAAGAAGGCTTTAGCTCCCTTCCATTGTCTTGGGTCGAAGATCAAGCGTGAACTTCTCCCTCATCTAAGGTTGGGTTGTGGATAACAGACTTCCCCTTGGGCCGGATCTTCCCAAGTATAACACGATCCATGAGCGATATCAATGCAATGACAGTCCTTACTATTGAGTCCTGTGCTGGTAAGATGACAACGCTCTAAAAGGTTTGTTTAAGAAAGCAATCATATCCCGTCCCCAAGTGCGGTATGGACCCCAAAGAGTTATATAAGTAGGAAAATGGGAAGAATTGAGGCACCTACAGAAGTAATGGGTCAGCTTATGATTTTAGGCATGGTTACTGGAGGGATCGTCCCTACCTATCTGCGCAAGATCGGATCAGTATGGTTTTGAGAGGAAGGCTGGTGGCATACGAAGAGAGGGCGACAGAACATCTGCATTCCCTTTCTTTGATTGAGAGAAGGATAAAGCAGAAAAAAAGACTTGACTGAAATTCCATTCGCTTTTTTTCCTTCCTGAGATATGGAATGTCATTAAATTAAGTAGATGAGATGCCAAATATAGGCAGGAGTTATTTCGCCAAGCAAAGCTTTGTGTTCTGAAGGTAAAGAAAGACGGTAAAGCCCATTAAAAAGAGTGCCACGCAGAAGCACCTCCTGTGTCACTCGATCCAAACCCGACACATCTTTCTTTCTATACGAAATGAGTTCGACCTTTTTTTCAAAATAGAAACAGAAAAGAAATTTAGGAATAGTGCGGGTGCGACGGAACGAATCAAGTGAAACGAGTCCCCCTTATGACATTTTTTCATCCAAGCAAGGGCGTGTTGCATGGGATTCATCAACAAAGGGATAGGGATAAGGGGCCGCACGTCCAAGACAGCCTTTCATCTCAGTGCGCCATGGAACCCCCATCTTCCAATTCCTCTTACAGAGATCGTTGACTCACTTGCCTTATTTTGAGGAGACTTCCAAGCCAAAACAAGACAATGGGCAGTAACCAGATCTTCTTTATGGAGGTGGGACCGGGGACCTCCTCAGCAAGATCGCTGTACAGAATGCTTGCGCACAGTGGCCACACACACTTCTCCCTGACCTCCAAAAGCTCCCTATGACCCTTTGTACGGAGCATTCAAAGTTCCTCACGCTGTCAAGCAAGACTTTGATCTCGATTTGGGAGAGCAAACACAGCTTCGCCATCCAGCCAAGTATCTTTATTGAATTGTGACCCTATCTAGCGCTTAAAAATCTTTCTTCTTTCTCCGTCACTAGATTCCGGTTAAAACGCTTGGTCCACCCATGCTTTTCCTCTCCATTTTTCATATGGAAAGGGAAAGCAGTGCCAACTTATTGGAATTCTGCATGGCATATTTCCCAACCTTCATTCCTGCTATTCCAGGCTCTAGTGCTCAGTCATAAACCTATTGCCCGCTCCGCTTTCCCATTCCTATTGCTTTCGGTATCTGAATCTGCCTGAATTCAAGTAGAGAATACCAGGGCTTTCTTCTTCTTTGATTTTCCTTGGGGATAAAAAAAATGGATTTCCGACATAGCACCTGCGGCATTAGGATTCTAAGATTTAGGAGGGGAAGGCTGAGGAGAGGGATCACATGCATTGAAGCAATCTCAAGATTCAGAAACGATCAAAATAATGGTACGGGGAGAAGAAAGAGAGGAGAGTCACGAAAATAGGGTAAACGCAAAGAGACGATGAAAAGCAATCAGAGAGGAGAGGGAAGAATGACAATGGAAATCATAAAGCTCAGCGAGGAGCACATTACTCTGAATAATAATGGAGAGGGACATTAAAGGGGAAAACTGAGCAAAGAGATATAAAAATATATTCGAAAAGCTTTTCACTTCTACTTCGTTTTCTTGTTTAGATTCATTACTTCAGTGATTGAACATGGGCAGATACCTATAAGGACCCCATTTCATTGACCTTCGCCCTTTTATATCCCTCGTTAAGATATGTTATCCGGACCAACTCCCACGTAGAAAACCAAGAGCAGTGAGTTACAAAACCAAGAGCAGTTAGAATCGCGTAGCTGCGTGCCCCTTTTTCTGACTAGCTTCTTGTGAAAAGCATTTCAGGCACGAGCACACCTGATGAACTCAGAAACCTACTATGGAATCAATCAACCCATCGCACCCGAGTGCTCTGCTCTCCAAGCTCTGCGCAGGTGTTTTTACATTAAAATCCCCGAACGATTTTATGCTATCAAAGTAGGTGGATTGGTCTGTGGTGCTCACTAAACCTGCTATTGGACGGGATCAGACATAGGTCTTAGATGATCTCGATCTTGAAGAAAGCATAACTAATGTCATTTTAAGAGAAAGATGGCACTATGGATTGAAGGTAGCATTTTACTTATATTAAGTCATGGACTGGTTTCTTCAGCCCTTTTTCTATGTGTTGGTGTTCTATATGACCGACATAAGACTCGACTTGTTAGATATTATGGAGGTTTAGTGAGCACCATGCCGAATTTCTCTACCATTTTCTTCTTTTTCACTTTAGCCAATATGAGTTTACCCGGCACTAGCAGCTTTATCGGGGAATTTCTAATCTTAGTAGGAGCTTTCCAAAGAAATAGCTTAGTAGCCACATTAGCTGCCCTTGGGATGATTTTAGGCGCGGCGTATTCCCTGTGGCTATATAATCGTGTGGTTTCTGGAAATTTAAAACCCGATTTCCTCTATAAATTCTCCGATCTAAATGGCAGAGAAGTTTCCATATTTCTACCTTTTCTTGTTGGAGGGGCGACCGTCCGTTGAACTACCAAAAAAGGGTAAACCAATGTGATCATGACATTGTAGGTGCTTGCGATGGGACGGATGCGACTTCCCTCATAAGTAATGGGTGGCATAGCCCATAGCAGAAGTCCCCTTTTTTTATCCATTTCTTTATTACCCCAGAGGGGCCCACCCTGGTGGGACCGAGAGAAAGAAAGGACGGGGGGGGGGCGACCATGCATGGCACTTCTCGACCGTGTCTCCGAGGGACAGTTGAACGAGCGACTCATGAATGCTGCCGGGTCGGACGAGCCAATAACTCGAACGTGTTCGGTCAGTTTTTTGAGCAAGAATCACAGCGTTACCTTACCTTCACCATGATACGGACTCCAAGTTCTTATGGCAGAGCACGAGGAGTTTCCTTCAATATGATGATGAGAATGGAAACCAGAAGCACGACTGGGTCTTCGTAGTCCGAGATCATACTTATATATCAGTCACAGTAACGTAAGCATGAGACTTTTTGGTAGTACCGGTGAACCAGATGGCCGCGGCGAGGGAATCTGGGACGGAGGACTCGTAATATCTCTATAGATCTGGCAAAAGCGAAAGACCCCTAACGTCAGGGGCTGACCACTGAGCTCACTCAGGCCCCGCTGGGCGGGCCAGAGTGGGTGCGAGCTGGAATTGCCATAGCTTATGGTTAGAGCAATAGGAAAGGGCCCAGCAGAGAGAACAGTCAGGATAACGAGCGCGGAGCCCACTTGGCAGGCGGCAGGAGCAGTGGGCAAGTGCTTGCTTGGTAGGCCAACAGCCCTGTGAACCGGGCGGGGCACTCGACGAAAGGGGGGCACGCTGAGCAAGTACGCAAAATTGGCCCTGCGGAGCTTTCAAAAAGAAAAGCAAGGACCACTACGGGAGGTCGAACCACGGACCGGAGGTAGTAGAACGTGATCCGCACCGGTCAATATTGGATCAAACAATAGGGGACCGTAGCACTGACCTTTTTTTTTCAAGACAATAGGTACTGTTCCCTACCGAGACAAGGGACACTCTCAACGGATCCTCCACGCGCTGGGCATACCATAGTTCTTCCGTGCGTCTTTATCGTGGCGGAAACAGAACAAGAGGGAAAGACCCGGCCGACTCGCCCAGGGCTCGAGGGCGAGCCATACGAGAGTGAGTCGAATTCTGTTTATGTTCTCGGTTTGGGTTCGGGCCCCTCTCGATCTTTTGCGTATAAGGGAAGGGGGAAGGAGTCTAAATCTATGGACATTAATGAACCACCATTGATGGACGTTGCACATGACACGAGAAATTCGACTCGACGGTCCGGTGCTAATAGAAGTCGCTTACTCTCCGTCTAGCGAAGGTGCCAGATCCTTAAAGTAAAGTATCTATCAGCCTAGTGTACCAACCACGTGGTACGACGGGCACTCAAAGACCTGGCGAATGAGGGCCCACCCCACCCAAGAGCGCTTATGTCATATGGGAACTCTCGGCTGGAAACAATCCTTATGGTTTTTATATCCGGTTAGAATAATAAGAAAGAATCAAAGTCCAGGTTGGTTGGTGAGCCTAGTGATAGGAGACTATCTAGCTTGGTTCGGAGAGCACTTGTTGGGTTTCAGATTCGTTTTTTGCTAAATGTTACGGCCTAAATGCTGAACTATTGACCCTACTTGTTCGGATGGGTGTTCACCCCAAAGTGTTCCCGGACTGCATGCATACATCCGTAAGTAACTTAGTGCAACATGGCAAATTTCATTGAGAGGAATCAGCAAAGAAAAGAAATCTTCTCCGGGTGACAGGGCCGCCCCGGCAGCGTGGCTTCTCTGCCGAGCAGGAAGCCACAAAAAGCATTGTGCTCTTGTAACTGATCTTTTAGTAGGCTAAGTTGCCGAATTCTGAAATCACTACAGGCACAGTGCAGGAAATTGTGGTCCTCAAAACAATGTGTCCCCATGATCATTTTACATCACGATATCTTTTTCTTCTGGTTATGCGTTTTCCTCTGCACTTTTCTTTGTATTTCATTTATGGAATCGTCCGGGCAGAAACGGGCAAGAATCTCTTCTGTCGTAGAGGCCTCGTCGAGTGCTTCCGCTACGCCAGGAGATGATGATCCAAGAAAAAACAAAGTGGGACGGAGAGACGCCGATGGAAAAGAGGAGTTGAGGTCAGAGCCATCCACAAGCCACACCCCGCCGAACCCTTTTCCTGAAGCACCATCTATTGATTTCTTAAGGAAACGCATTAAAACGGTTCTTAAGTCCTGTCGAAATAGGTACCCGGCGGATCGCCTATTACGCTCTACTTACTCGGATCTTCACCTTGAAACAGCGAGCGCGGAGAAACGAATCAAAATCGCCCAGGTCCTCGAAGATATGTCCAAGCGAAGCCAAGATTTTCGGAGTAACAAAAGGGAGCAGCCCCATACCGACTTGATTATTCAAATCTGCGATTGGGAGCAGGATCACCTACGAAAAAGAAATTCACTGGTGTAGGTTTCTCTGCAGAAACCGAGGCCCCTACTTTCCTTCTAAGGGTAAGTCGGGGGAAAGAAGAGCGGGAACGAGGGCTTCTTTCACTGTTTCCCTAAGTTCAAAAGTGAATGTGGAAACGCTGTCTATGGTCTGGTTATAGCATCCCCTTTCTCAATTCCTTTCTGGTCAATAAGGATGGTTATAGCCAGCTTAGAAGGGAATTCTAAATGTAAGAAGTTGCTGGATGGTTTGCTCCAATGAAGAGGTACACCTAGGTAGGAGGGAGGGAGCTTTCCCACTTTGCAGACGAGTAGTTCTGCCGCTCCGCGTTGGATAGGAAAGGGGTGGAGAAGGTTCATTTATCAGGAATCTACTTGTTGCATAATGCACATGCCACAAACGATAAAGTGGAAGCACACTCAGATGAAGAGGATGGTGAATTGATCAATAATCCCATGTCTTTTTTTGCTGAGAAATCTTGGATCAAGACATACAAGGCAGCATTGGTCAAACATAGGACTACCTAGGCTAGGTCATTCATTGCTTGGTCCGCTATATTCGTTTTGTCTTCTAGTTCTCCACAGGGACTTCCTACTACTCCGCCGAATCTCTCATCTGAGAAAGTAGGTCACTTGGGTCGGGTAAAGCAGCGTAGATAAGGCTGGAGTTTATGAACAAGTTGATGTCTACTAGGGCATTGACCGTACAAGCAGGTAAGTATAGGGCTCGGCTAGGAATTCGTTTATGCTTATATTTATAAGCTTTCTTCTCACTAGGTAGGGCGGGCAGTTGGTCTTATTGCCCTGCATCATATGAGAAGGAGTTCTTCCACGAAATAGAGGTCGTCTATGGTCTTTGTGGCATTGATGGATAGTACTGGTCTGTTGTCAACAAATAGACTGGCTAGGTCACAGTCTGCTAAGTCTACTAGTGGGATATGAATATGCATTAGTAGTAGTTATTGCTGCCGGATTGGTATTAACAGTTGGTCAAGTCTAACGTAACGTTTTTTAAGTAGAAGGATAGGGCATTAATTACCTGGGGTCGATAGGTACACCTTTATAACAAATTATTAGCACAAAGCTCTCATCTCACTTTTCATAGGTAGGCGAAAACTCTATAGTGATAGTTTAGTGTATATTGGCTTGGATTCTTTCTATTGTTATGGGAAAGGCATATCCCCACCCAGTTCTTCTTCGTCTTAATTAATAACTCCTTCCTGAACTTCAAAGTACGATAGAAACTTACTTATATCTCGTAGGAAAACTAGAGAATGAGCCATCTCCATCTCGTAGAGAAACTAGAGAGGTGCTGGGCGCAGCTGAAAGGAAATCCAAGAAGAGTCCATGAAAGGCTAGCACGATTAGGATCCTTTGTAGGGTTTATCTCGGAAGAGAAGGCTATGAAGCGAACATCTCTTCTTTGGGAGAGAGGGGAAGATCTATGCAGGACACTTAACCCGTGCCGGAGGACTGCACACAGCTGGTACAACCTCGTGTGGTACATTTTACATGTTCTTACAAGTCCGATGGTACAGTTGACCTAGTATCGAATTATTATAGATTCCGTTGGCAGCCATTGCCACCCTGCATGTCGTCTGACACGACCGAAACGAAACTTTACACCCCCTAGCAGCCCCCTGTCGGCATCGAAAACGGAGGGAAGTGCGCGTGCTGATGTTTAATCATGCGATGCCAATGATGTAAGCGCGGGCCCGCAGGTGCAGACAGGTTCGTCGGGGGCAAGCTTCAGAGGTGGGGGGTACGATTGTGGAAGATTGCGTGGAGGCAGGGGTTGGAGATGTGATGCAAGGGTGCGGGGAATTGGGTGGAAGGACAGTCGTTAATGTGGAGTCAGGACGGGCGTGAGGCAAGAAGTGGAGGGAAGTGGGATCTAGATTAGAAGAGATAAATACGATATTCCTGATACCCGCGGACGATCCCTAGCCTAGCTTGGCAATCCCTTGAAAATGCAATGCATTTTCCCTTTAGATGAAATTGCTTTTTCGGTGGCAACTAAAAAAAAACTCTCAAATCAACTCACGCATATTCCCTTGCTTCTGTTAACTACGCATATCTCCTGTTTCTATACTTGCTAGCTAGCAACCTCTTATCACACAGAAAGCGTGACATGAATGCATACCCCCGTGTATACAACTCCTTACTATCTCTAATATACCGTGGCTTGTTCGGCGCATAGACCTATTATTATTATCGGTCAGGCTTTCCTTTTGGCAGGTGATTACTATATATAATATAGCGGGCTTTCCCTTATCCGTTCGCTAATGGCGCACCATGGCATAGTGCGCCATTACTAGTTTAAACTAGTAATGGCGCACTGTGCCACGGTGCGCCATTAGTAGTTTTGCAAAAAAAATACAGTAGTGGCGCACTCTATGGCTGGTGCACCATTACTAGTTAGAACTAGTAATGGCGCACTTCGCCTGGATGCACCATTAGTATGTTTGGAAAAATGAAAATAAAATTTGTTACTAGTGGCGCACCTTGTGTCTGGTGCGCCATTAGTGTCTTCCACACTAATGGCGCATGAGCACGTGGTGCGCCATTAGTATATAGTAGTGGCGCACCAATTGTCTGGTGCGCCATTAGTGTCAATTTCATCTATAGCCCTTTTCCTAGTAGTGTGAAGAGAGGGTGAGAGACTGTGAATATAGCAAACCCTAGGAAATGAACGTTGAGCCTCCAGCGTGTAACATATATGTAGTGTGGCGAGCGTGTAACATATAAGTCAATGAAGTTGCGTCCATATAGTACTCTCGTATATACGACTAATATATAGTGGAGTGGTTTTCTTATTCTCTCCATAACAATCGTTTTAAATTGTGTAAGTACGAAACGAAACACTTTATTTAATGTACAGTGAACAAAACTAGTACTACTTCCGATGAACTAATGATCCACACGCATGCGTCCTGGTCGCACTTCCTATCCTTTACGTGTGGGACACTACCCTCCCTTAAGTGAACAACCACACATGCACCAAATTATCGGAAATGTGTGAGAGTGTGTACAAATAAAGAATTTTAATTTCAATTATCGGAAAGGTTTGAGAGTATTACAAAGTTTGACTTCAGTCAAATCTAATATGCGGAGTAAATAAAAATGGAGGGCTACTACGTCCATCCAGGTTTTTAGTCCACACCATCTTTTAAGTCAAAGTTAATAGCTGGACAAATAAAATTACAGGGAGCTGGAGACAAAGTTGTGAGAAGGCTTAGAAATCAATACAAAACTTATGCCCTTAGTACCAACGTCGATCCTTCTTCGAGGAAACATTTGGTTCATAGCCAATTGTGTGATAAAATTGCACCAACGTGAAAGATGACTGCGTCTCCAACGCAACCAAGGTGAAGTGACGAAGGATATCATCTTTGTGCGTAACAAGCAAAGAGCACTGATGGAAGACAGCTTGTTTTTCATTGAAAATCGATCAGCTTCACCAGCCGACGCAACCATGAGGCGCAACCATGAGCATCGATAGGTCATTGTGGTGATGCATCATCCATTTGGAATCAAGTTTGGGTGAGCCACCTATGAAGTTCGACAAATCCTCACTATGGTCTGTTTCTTCTCAGTAATCAAGCTCGAGGAAGGAAGAACCACGTGGCAGAGGACAGTGAGGCGGAACAACAATGGCCATCCAATTTTGTGTAGTTCCACTAAAATTGAGGAAGACATGCCCGGGTATGGAGACACGCATTGTCACACCCTAGTTAGTTCAAGCATTAGAGTGTGCATCATGTTTAATTTCCTCTTAAATTTGAAATGGGGAAGACAGAACCCCCAGCACCCCCCTGGAAACAACTAGGGTTTACTAAAATTATTTTCAATGAACCTGAAATGCCCTTCTAAAAAGTTCACCCTCTTTGTCTTGGGTTAGAACCTATGGCCAAATTGGTGCACAATTTTCTAGGTCAACAGAAGGTCATTGAATTAAATCATAAGTATTTGATTTTGGGCATTTAAATGCTATAAAATAATTTAAATGCTCAAATAATTCTGGAAATAAATGTTTGTTGTTGGAAATATTCTAAACAGAGCCCACAATTATTTTCAGGATTTTTGGAAACGTTTTAGTATTTTTATTAAAGCCCAACACTTGCAGTTAAATAGAAAAAGAAAAACAAATCAAAAAAAAAGAGAGAGGGAAGCCCACCTGGGCCTTACCTGTGCTGGCCCAGCCCACCTGGCTCGGCCCAGCCGACTGGCCTTGCCAGTCGTCCTCCTCCTCCCGCCAGGAGGACGAGGAGCGCGTCGCCGGCGCCCATGGCCACACGCCGGTCACCTCCTGCTTCTGCCGACGCCCTAGAGACGTCCAGGGGTGCCACGCTGACCCCCACGTCCCCCTCTCTTCCTCTCTCACTCTCCCCCTTGTCTCCCTCAACCTCTCCCGCGATGGCCGAGCGCAATCCTCGCCGCCGTTTGCCGTAGTTGCCACCAGAGCCACCCCCTCGCCTCCCTGACGTGCCCGTGAGCTCCGCCTCCACCGTCTCTCCCCGTCGACTCACACAACGCCGGATGCCTCCAAGCGCCTCCCCGACGCCTTCTTCTTCCTCGGTCCGCCGAGCTCGCCGGCAACGCTCCGACGACGTCCGACCTCCCCCGAGCCCGCTGAGACGCGCTCTGCAACCGCCGTGAGCTCCTCTGTCGATTCCCCCTCTTCCCTGCTTCGTTTGCTCGGCGTAGACGCCGCCCCCTTCCTCACCGTAGCATGCCGCCGCGCGAGCTCGACGCCGGCGTCACTCCGGTGGCCATTTGGTCAAGCGCTGGTGCCTAACACACACACCGCACTCCTAGGAGCCTAACGCACCACTCCACGCGCCTCGCCGTGCCCTGTAGCCTCGGTTTCGGCCTCGCCCGAACTCCGGCGGCCGCCAAGGTCGTCGCCGGCGACGTTCTCGGCCACCCTAGCTCCACCCACTGCCACCACTCGATGCGGATTGCTCCCAGCTATGTGTAGATGCTCTCCGCCGTCGTTTTGGTCGCCGGAAACGCAAACCCGCAGCCCTCCGCCGCGTCTGGCCTCGCCGGCGGCTAAACGCCGGCGAGTTTGACCCAGTTTGACCCCTATGTGGGCCCAGGTAGACCCCCCTGAGTCTATGACAGGTGGGGCCAGTCTGCTAATTAGTTTAGGATTAGTTTTAACTAAATTTACTTAATTCAGTCACTGACATGTGGGCCCAGGCCCCACTGACAGTTAATTAGTGTTAATCTAATCCTGTTAACTAGTTGTGTCACTGACAGAGGGCCCACCAGTCAGGTTTGACCTGGCCGACCCCGTTGACCACTGATGTCACCCTGATGTAATGTTGACGCAGTAATTAAATTACTGGAATTATTCTTATATAGGAAATTCCAAAAAATAGTCAAAACTTCTAAAAATCATAGAAAATCAACCATAGCTCCAAATGCAAAGATTTATATATGAAAAATGATCAGAAAAATTCAATCTATCCATCTGTAATGGTTTCATGCGTGAAAAAACAAGTTTACCTTGCTGTTTAAGCAGAATAAGGTAATGCACTAATAAGGCCATGTTTAATGAGCTAATATTTGAATCTTTGATTCAAATAAGTTCATCCCCTTCTGTTTTATCTTGCATTAGGCCAAGACACTTTCATCTTGCCATGTCATAGCATGCATCATATTGTTGCATATTGCCATGTGTTGATTATGCTCGGTGTGTCTTTCGTGGTAGGTTCTGCCTCCGAGGATAACCCCAAGTATCCGTCTGAAGGGCAGTACCCTACTACCTCTACAACAGGCAAGCAACCCATTGATCATTCTGATACAAACCCATGTTCTCACTTCTGCTCTTGTTTACTGCATTAAGACAACGCGTTTCAAACTGCTGTGTGCTACGGTAGTTGAACCCTTATCCTCTACATGACCTGTCATTGCCACAGTAATTAGATGAAACCCACTAGCATGTGTAGGAGTTGATTGAGCCATGTATGTGATTCCTACCTTGCTATGCCTGCTATGCTTAGAGTTGTGTCAGGTCTGGTTCATCTGGGTGATGGGCTAGAGTGAAATGCTTGTGTCGATAATATGAGGGATGTGTTGAACATGTTTTGGTAAAGGTATCGATGAGAGGCCATGTAGGAGTACATGGTGGGTTGTTTCATTGAGGCCGTCCATAAGAACTGAGATCTGTATGCGTGATTTAAGACTCAGTTACTACCACACATTGGGCCCTAAAATATGACCCCGCTCGACTTACTGACCCATCTCGTCCTTTGTCCAGGAGTTGCAACTAGTCTCTGGTGTTTGTAGGTTATGTGTTGGCAGCCGTGCGTAGCGCTGACCCTAGGGGTGGGCTATGATGCGGTAGATACACCGTGGCACGGTGTACCGAGTCGCCCGTTTGGTGTCTCGGGAACCCTGTACACATTGTTTGGGGCCGTTGAGGACACCCCGGCCGGATTTCCTTGCTGATGGAACCTGAATAGGCGATAAACATGGACTAGAGACTTGTGAGGTTAGTCAGGTCGTGGTCTACACCCACGTCGGTTTTCGCTTGAAGTCTGCCGAGCACATGTTGTGTGCAGACGCTAAGTGGTGGAAACATGTGTGACGAAGTACACCCCTCCAGGGTATAAAACTATTCGAATAGCCGCATCCGCGGTAAAGGACTACTTGGTTGCCTATACAGTTCATAGACAAGTTAATGGATACTACTAAAAGACTCAAGATAAGTGTGAGTACCTAGGATGGCCCTCTCGTAGGATAATGAGGGAGGATCCACTGTGGAGTATTGTGTTGGTGAGTAGTGGACTCGTGTGCGGAAACTATTTTACTAGTGAAGTTCCGTAGGATAGCTTAGCCAAGAGTCAAAGCCGGCTTGCTGCAATAACCCCACCACCTTCTTGAGAATGAGCATGTATATTAGGTTCTGATGTAAGACTTGTTGAGTACCTTCGTACTCATGTTTGCTTAATTACTATTTTCAGACGACAACACTGCCCCCTCCGATGGGTTCTACGTAGACCTTGACGTCGATGAGTGACTAGCCACCCAGGTCGTGATCCTGGCCATGGAGGGCCCTATGTAGATAGATAGGCTTCAAGAAGCCTTCTTTCTTTCTAGTGTCTGTACTCAGACTAGTTGCTTCCGCTTGTGCTTGTATGATTGTATGACTTGAGTGTCGGGTCATGTGACCCCTATCTCTATGAACATGTTATGTATGGCTATCTGGAGCCTTTAAATAAAGTACTTGAGTTGTAGAGTTTTGTTGTGATGCCATGTTGTATGTACTCATATCGGGCATATTGTGTGTATGATTGAAATGCTTGGTATGAGTGAGATCCGACAATCTAGTTGTTTATCCTTGGCAGCCTTTCTTATGGGGAAATGTAGTCTAGTGTTCCTCGAGCCATAGTAGTTCTCTACAGCCCGGTTCACCGGAGTCCTGCTAGCCCAGCACTACTGCTCAGAACACTTGACTAGCCGGCATGCGTTTGACTTCGTTCCTATGTCTGTCCCTTTGGGGAAATGTCACGCGGTGATATCTGGAGTCCTGCCTAGCCTGCTATAGCCCGGGTTCCCTGGAGTCCTGTTAGCCCAGTGCTACAGCCCGGAATCACTCGCTGATGACCGACATGCTCGATGTGATTCATGTATGCCTGTCTCCATAGGTCCGTGCCGCTTTGGGTTCACGACTAGCCATGTCGACCTGGGTTCTCTGTCACATGGATGCTAGCGAAACTATCATATACGTGAGCCAAAAGGCGCAAACGGTCCCGGGCCATGGTAAGGCGACACTCGTGGGATACCGTGCGTGAGGCTGCAAAGTGATATGAAGTGTTACCGGCTAGATCGATGTGGCTTGGAATCGGGGTCCTGACAGCGTTGGTATCAGAGCCAGACTGCCTATAGGTTCGTTGAGCCAAACTGGTCGATGTCGAGT
Source organism: Triticum dicoccoides (assembly GCF_002162155.2). Classification (NCBI taxonomy): domain Eukaryota; kingdom Viridiplantae; phylum Streptophyta; class Magnoliopsida; order Poales; family Poaceae; genus Triticum; species Triticum dicoccoides. Next base: position 587,622,609 of record NC_041390.1, read on the forward strand.
CTAGAAATGCTTTAGTTATATGTAGGGGAATTGATTGTGGGAGGGAACATAAGGCTCTTTTACTCCTTTACCCTATGCCTCTGATCTGAGTCATACTCTTCTCATTCAACGTGGGTTAAGGACTAGGCTCTCTTCTTCTATCAGGTTCACGTGTTACTAGTCCGTAGTAGCTTATAGGATTGTTGTTACAAGCCTAGTTCAGTTTCTACTATTCTTAGTATGTTGCTAATTGGATCAGAACCTTGATATGATGTTGTTGAGTGGTATTGCAGACTGTTATGGATGTCTCAAATCTTTTTCTAAGCATTTACAGATGTTATGCTGTCCAATTTTCCCTAGAAATTCTAATGTCTTTGCATTATGGTTGTGCTTTCAGATGGCCAACCGTGTTCAAAACCAAGTGGTTCGCCTGACCCGGTGCCTCGACATGCCCGGTCATACTGCTATGTTAGTCCGGGTAATGATCGAGACGGGTTACCGTTGGTATCCCGAATACACCGTCGAAGAGCAATTCCGAGACTTTAATCAAAGCCAATATTTCTGCACCGTCAGGATATTTCCCTCTTATCCTGGATCTACCGAGCCCCTTCACTGTTCCTATGGACTCGGGGTTACTGTTGAGATGGCTGTGCAGGATGCTGCCTATTCCATGATGACAATCATGCGAGTCCAGACTGGCCTGCTTCGGAACACCGACTTTCGTTACATGCCAGCTTCACTTCCGAGATCGCAAGGGTATCTTCAGGCTATCTATGCTGACTCCACTCAGGAGGACTCATTAACTCGTACCATTGCTGAGATGCTCAAAGATAAGGACCGAGAGAATCGGGCCTTGAGGCTGGAGCTTTTAAATACCCGTGCTGATCATTGGGCCAAATTGACTCGGTTTGCACCTGCGGTGCAAGCTGGATGTATGGATACAAGGGATCTGTCTCCTGTGAGATCTGCTCTGCCAGACATGGTGGATTGGCGTGATGTGGGAGGCATCACCCCACCCCATGGTCCCCGCAGGCCACCGTTTGTTGGTCCAAGACCTCATCCTAGCCCCTATGGTCCACAGGCTCCTCAGGACCGTCTGTTCCCGGATGATCACGTTGAACTTCCAGGCTATTGAGGTGACTTCTATGAGGACTACTATGGAGATGTCTGAGTTAGTAGTAGTATCACTAGTATTGTAGTAGTTATATCTCCATTGTCCTGCGTGACTTGTGGAATATGACTTTGTGTGTAATCAATTCCGGAGGTGTAGACAAATAATGTATAGGAGCTTGGAATGCCTCCGATGAGATGTAACATCTTTCATCATAGTTGTACTGTAGCCTGGGCTTGTACTAAACTATGTATGATGTGTATGACCGTTGGTATATATATGGCAGTTTTATATTACCATGACATACGGATGAACATCTCTACATTTCGTGTTATCCATTACATTCTGCACTTCCTTGCTAAGTTTGAGCTATCATTGTCTAAACCGTTGTCTTGTTTTCTCCTAGGATGGTTAACACCCGCAGCAACCCTGCTGCTTCGGAGCAGGGGGAAGCCAGTGCAGCTAGGGGTGAAAATCTGCCTCACCCGCCTTCTCTGGCCGAAGTGATGCTGGAGGCGGAAAGAAACAAGCGTGAGACTAACCGCCTGCTAGAGCGGATTGAGCAGAACACTGCACGCCATCAGCGAAATGACTTGGTGTCAATCAATGACTTTATCAAGCTGTACCCACCAAAGTTTAACCATTCCGTCGAGCCCCTCGACGCGGATGACTGGCTTCGCAGCATCACCCACAAGCTACGTTCTGCTAACGTAGCCGAAGCCGACAAGGTTACTTATGCTGCCTATCACCTCGAAGGCCCTGCTAGCCTTTGGTGGGAAAACTTCGAAGCTATGCGCCCGGTCGGCCAAATCACTACTTGGGCTGAATTCAGTGAGGCTTTCCGTGAACATCACATTCTGGAAGGTCTCATGGATCGCAAGAGGGAGGAGTTCTGCAACTTCACCCAAGGAAGACTGACTGTGGATGCTTATAGTCGTGAATTTGGGAATCTGGCACGTTATGCCCCTGAAGAGGTATCTACTGACACTAAGAAGCAGGCAAGGTTCCGCAAGGGACTTAGCCCTGAGCTTCGCCGCGATCTTCATCTGCACGAGTGCACCTCCTTTCAGAAGTTGGTCAATAAAGCCATCAATGCTGAGACAGGCCAGACTGATTATGACGCTTCACGCAAGCACTCCCGTGATTTTGGCTCTTCATCCGGCTCTGGAGCTTAGAGGCGCCGGGTGTGGATCCCAAGCACGGCACTGCCACCCAGGTTCATCCCGTGGCCATCCTTTGAGGCGCCTCGTCCCAACCAGCAATTTGCACTGCCCAAGCCCTATGGCGGCCCCGCTGCTAATGCTGCTCCATGCCCCAATGTGGTGACATGCTTTAAGTGTGGAGAGCCGGGTCACTATAGCCGAGAGTGTCCCCAGAACAACCCCAATCAGACTGGAAAGTCCGTTGGCCATGGTAAGCCCGTGGGAAAGACATTCTACGCCAAGCCGGCCACCATTGCCCGTGGCCATGTCAACTATGTTTCAGCCGAGGAGGCTCATGAGGATCCTAACGTCGTCCTTGGTACGCTCCTTGTTAACTGCCATCCGGCATCTGTTCTTTTCAATACTGGAGCATCTCATTCATTCATATCCGAGAACTATGCTCGATTCCATAACACGACATTCTGTGACATGCCCACTTCCATGGTAATTCAAACTCCGGGTTCCAAATGGCAAACTTCTATAGTAAGCCATGGGAACGAAATTCTTGTCGATAGACTTATCTTCCTTGCATCCTTAATAGCTCTCAAGTCCTTGGACATAAACATCATCTTGGGTATGGACTGGATGTCAACTCATTATGCTAAGATTGATTGTGCCACTAGAACTGTTTAACTTACTCACCCATCGGGCAAGACAGTCAATGTCTTAACTCGAGTGGCCAAGCGCCAGCTTTACTCCCTAAATGCCAACCCCCTTCCAGACCTTGAGGATGTTCCGGTAGTCCGAGATTTTCCAGATGTCTTTCCAGAAGAACTGCCAGGTGTTCCACCTGACAGGGATGTAGAGTTTGTGATAGACCTTGTTCCAGGAACCGTTCCAATTTCTAGAAGACCCTACAAGATGGCACCCTTAGAACTAGCCGAACTTAAGAACCAACTCGATGAGTCCTTGAAAAAGGGTTTCATCCGTCCTAGTTCCTCTCCTTGGGCTTGCCCCGTCCTCTTCGTCAAGAAGAAGGATGGAACGGATCGAATGGTTGTGGATTACCGACCTGTCAATTTGGTCACCATCAAGAACAAATACCTGCTTCCCAGGATCAACGATCTGTATGATCAGCTCACTGGATCCTCGGTCTTTTCCAAGATGGATTTGAGGTTGGGCTACCATCAAGTCAAAATCAGAAACGGGGACATTCCCAAAACGGCCTTTGTTCCTCGTTATGGCCAATACGAGTACATCGTTTTGTCCTTCGGTTTAACTAATGCCCCAGCTACCTTCTCTCGGTTAATGAACTCAGTCTTCATGGAGTACTTGGATAAATTCGTCGTAGTATACCTCGATGACATACTCATCTACTCCAAGAATGAAGAGGAACATGCCGAACATATAAGGCTGGTATTGATGAAACTTCGAGAGCATCGTCTTTATGCCAAATTCTCGAAGTGTGAATTTTGGTTGCCAGAAGTGACCTATCTAGGCCATGTAATCTCTGGCAAGGGTATTGCTGTCAATCCCGAGCGAGTTCAAGCCGTCCTTGATTGGACTCCACCTGAGACGGTTAAGCAAGTTTGGAGCTTCCTTGGCTTAGCGAGCTATTGCCGCCGCTTCATCGAAAATTTCTCCAAGGTTGCTAAACCTCTAACTGAACTCCTCAAGAAAGATGAAAAGTTCGAGTGGACTCCACAGTGCGAGTTCAGCTTTCAGGAACTGAAAAGACGCCTGACATCTGCTCCCGTACTGGTACCACCAGATTTCTCCAAGGACTTTATTATCTATTGCGACGCCTCGCGACAAGGACTAGGTTGCATACTCATGCAGGATTGTCAGGTAATTGCCTATGCTTCACAGCAATTACACCTAGATGAGGAAAATTATCCCACACATGATCTAGAGCTTGCAGCTGTAGTCCATGCACTCAAAACTTGGCGACATTACCTCCTCGGTAATCGTTGCGAGATCTTCACCGATCACCAAAGTTTGAAATATATCTTCACCCAACCAGACTTGAATCTCAGGCAAAGACATTGGGTCGAGTAGATCTCGGATTACGACTTAGGAATAACTTACACCCCGGGCAAAGCCAATGTCATGGCTGATGCACTAAGTCATAAGTCCTATTGTAACAACCTGATGTTACAACAAAGTCAACCACTTCTCCATGAGGAATTCCGTAAGCTTAATCTTCACATTGTTCCTCGAGGATTCCTATCCACCCTGGCGGCGAAACCTACCCTTATGGATCAAATCATAGCTGCCCAGAAGCGTGATAAGGGCATATCCCGGATTAAGGAAAACATCACTAGCGGAGTTGCTAAATGTTTCTCCATGGATGAGCGAGGTGTTGTCTTCTTCGAGAACCGTCTGGTGGTTCCCAAGAAACAACATCTACGCCAGTTGATCCTTAAGGAAGCTCATGAATCCCCACTCACCATTCATCCCGGTAGTACTAAAATGTATCAAGACCTACGCCAGAGGTTTCGGTGGACTAGGATGAAGAGAGAAATCGCTCAATACATTGCTAATTGCGACATTTGTCGTCGTGTTAAAGTAGAGCATCAATGGCCTGCTGGCACCCTTCAACCTTTGGCTATTCCTGAATGGAAATGGGATAAAATCAGTACGCATTTCATCACTGGGTTTCCCAGGACCAAGAGAGGGAATAATGCCATCTTCGTCGTGATCGACCGACTTTCCAAAGTAGCCCACTTTCTACCTATTCGTGAGAGTATCACCGCTAGCCAGCTAGCCGATTTATACATCTCCTGAATAGTGTCTCTTCATGGTGTTCCATTGGAAATTAACTCAGACCGTGGGAGTATCTTCACCTCTCGATTTTGGGAAAGTTTCCAAAATGCTATGGGAACTCGTCTCTCTTTTAGTACCGCTTTCCATCCTCAATCAAGTGGTCAAGTAGAGCGAGTCAATCAAATTCTGGAAGATATGGTCCGAGCTTCTGTCATCTCGTTCGGAATGAGTTGGGAGAAATGCCTTCCATTCGCGGAGTTTGCTTATAACAATAGTTATCAAGCTAGCTTAGGCAAGGCTCCTTTCGAAGTTCTCTATGGACAAAAATGTTGAACGCCTCTTAACTGGTCAGAAACGGAGGAAAGACAACTCTTTGGCCCGTATATGATTCAGGAAGCAGAAGAGCAGGTTCGCGTTATTCGTGAGAAATTGAAAACAGCCCAATCTCGTCAAAAGAGTCAATATGATCGTAAACATAAGCCTATGACTTATGAAGTCGACGAGAAGGCTTACCTTCGGGTTACTCCGTTAAAGGGAACCCATCGTTTCAGTATCAAAGGCAAATTGGCTCCTCGTTACATTGGACCCTTTCGCATTCTTGCCAAACGAGGAGAAGTTGCCTACCAATTGGATCTACATTTGCATCTTTCCAGAGTTCACGATGTCTTCCACGTTTCTCAACTCAGGCGTTGCTTCGCGGATCCTATCCGTGGAGTGGACCAAGAAACGCTTGATCTACAAGATAACCTCTCATATCGGGAATATCCCGTTCGTATCCTTGATCAAGCCGAGCGTACCACTCGACATTGTAATATCAAGTTTCTCAAGGTTCAATGGTCACACCATTCCGAGAAAGAAGCCACTTGGAAAAGGGAGGATCGTCTTTGACTCGAGTACCCCACCTTCTTCCCGAAGGATCCTAAATCTCGGGACGAGATTCTTTTGAGAGGGGGTGAGTTGTCACACCCTAGTTAGTTCAAGCATTAGAGTGTGCATCATGTTTAATTTCCTCTTAAATTTGAAATGGGGAAGACAGAACCCCCAGCACCCCCCTGGAAACAACTAGGGTTTACTAAAATTATTTTCAATGAACCTGAAATGCCCTTCTAAAAAGTTCACCCTCTTTGTCTTGGGTTAGAACCTCTGGCAAAATTGGTGCACAATTTTCTAGGTCAACAGAAGGTCATTGAATTAAATCATAAGTATTTGATTTTGGGCATTTAAATGCTATAAAATAATTTAAATGCTCAAATAGTTCTGGAAATAAATGGTTGCTGTTGGAAATATTCTAAACAGAGCCCACAATTATTTTCAGGATTTTTGGAAACGTTTTAGTATTTTTATTAAAGCCCAACAGTTGCAGTTAAATAGAAAAAGAAAAACAAATCAAAAAAGAGAGAGAGAGGGAAGCCCACCTGGGCCTTACCTGTGCTGGCCCAGCCCACCTGGCTCGGCCCAGCCGACTGGCCTTGCCAGTCGTCCTCCTCCTCCCGCCAGGAGGACGAGGAGCGCAATCCTCACCGTCGGTCGCCGTAGTTGCCACCAGAGCCACCCCCTCGCCTCCCTGACGTGCCCGTGAGCTCCACCTCCACCGTCTACGCCTCCCCGTCGACTCATGCAACACCGAACGCCTCCAAGTGCCTCCCCGACGCCTTCTTCTTCCTCGGTCCGCCAAGATCGCCGGCAACGCTCCGACGACGTCCGACCTCCATCGAGCCCGCTGAGACGCGCTCTACAACCGCCGTGCGCTCCTCTGTCGATTCCCCCTCTTCCCTGCTTCGTTTGCTCGGCGTAGACGCCGCCCCCTTCTTCACCGTAGCACGCCGCCGCGCGAGCTGGACGCCGGCGTCACTCCGGTGGCCATTTGGTCAAGCGCGGGTGCCTAACGCACACACCGCACTCCCAGGAGCCTAATGCACCACTCCACGTGCCTCGCCGTGCCCCGTAGCCTCGGTTTCGGCCTCGCCCGAACTCCGGCGGCCGCCAAGGTCGTCGCTGGCGACGTTTCCGGCCACCCTAGCTCCACCCACTGCCACCACCTGATGCGTCTTGCTCCTAGCTATGCATAGATGCTCTCCGCCGTCGTTTTGGTCGCCGGAAACGCAAACCCGCAGCCCTCCGCCGCGTCTGGCCTCGCCGGCGGCTAAATGCCGACGAGTTTGACCCAGTTTGACCCCTGTGTGGGCCCAGGTAGACCCCCCTGAGTCTATGACAGGTGGGGCCGGTCTACTAATTAGTTTAGGATTAGTTTTAACTAAATTTACTTAATTCAGTCACTGACATGTGGGCCCAGGCCCCACTGATAGTTAATTAGGGTTAATCTAATCCTGTTAACTAGTTGTGTCACTAACAAAGTGGGCCCACCAGTCAGGTTTGACCTGGCCGACCCCGTTGACCACTGACGTCACCCTGACATAATGCTGACGCAGTAATTAAATTACTGGAATTATTCTCATATAGGAAATTCCAGAAAATAGTCAAAACTTCTAAAAATCATAGAAAATCAACCATAGCTCCAAATGCAAAGATTTATATATGAAAAATGATCAGAAAAATTCAATCTATCCATCTGTAATGGTTTCATGCATTACAAAACAAGTTTACCTTGCTGTTTAAGCAGAATAAGGTAATGCACTAATAAGGCCATGTTTAATGAGCTAATATTTGAATCTTTGATTCAAATAAGTTCATCCCCTTCTGTTTTATCTTGCATTAGGCCAAGACACTTTCATCTTGCCATGTCATAGCATGCATCATATTGTTGTATATTGCCATGTGTTGATTATGCTCGGTGTGTCTTTCGTGGTAGGTTCTGCCTCCGAGGATAACCCCGAGTATCCGTCTGAAGGGCAGTACCCTACTACCTCTACAACAGGCAAGCAACCCATTGATCATTCCGATACAAACCCATGTTCTCGCTCCTACTCTTGTTTACTGCATTAAGACAACGTGTTTCAAACTGCTGTGTGCTACGGTAGTTGAAACCTTATCCTCTGCATGACCTGTCATTGCCACAGTAATTAGATGAAACCCACTAGCATGTGTAGGAGTTGATTGAGCCATGTATGTGATTCCTACCTTGCTATGCCTGCTATGCTTAGAGTTGTGTCAGGTCTGGTTCATCTGGGTGATGGGCTAGAGTGAAATGCTTATGTCGGTAATATGAGGGATGTGTTGAACATGTTTTGGTAAAGGTATCGATGAGAGGCCATGTAGGAGTACATGGTGGGTTGTTTCATTGAGGCCGTCCATAAGACCTGAGATCTGTTTGTGTGATTTAAGACTCAGTTACTACCACACATTGGGCCCTGAAATATGACCCCGCTCGACTTACTGACCCATCTCGTCCTCTGTCTAGGAGTTGCAACTAGTCTCTGGTGTTTGTAGGTTATGTGTTGGCGGCCGTGCGTAGCGCTGACCCTAGGGGTGGGCTATGATGCGGTAGATACACCGTGGCACGGTGTACCGAGTCGCCCGTTTGGTGTCTCGGGAACCCTATACACATCGTTTGGGGCCGTTGAGGACACCCCGGCCGGATTTCCTTGCGGATGGAACCTGAATAGGCGATAAACCTGGACTAGAGACTTGTGAGGTTAGTCAGGTCGTGGTCTACACCCATGTCGGTTTTCGCTTGAAGTCTGCCGAGCACATGTCGTGCGCAGACGCTAAGTGGTGGAAACATGTGTGACGAAGTACACCCCTGTAGGGTATAAAACTATTTGAATAGCCACGTCCGCGGTAAAGGACTACTTGGTTGCCTGTACAGTTCATAGACAAGTTAATGGATACTACTAAAAGACTCAAGATAAGTGTGAGTACCGAGGATGGCCCTCTCATAGGATAACGAGGGAGGATCCACGGTGGAGTATTGTGTTGGTGAGTAGTGGACTCGTGTGCGGAAACTATTTTACTAGTGAAGTTTCGTAGGATAGCTTAGCCAAGAGTCAAAGCTGGCTTGCTGCAATAACCCCACCACCTTCTTGAGAATGAGCATGTATATTAGGTACTGATGTAAGACTTGCTGAGTACCTTTGTACTCATGTTTGCTTAATTACTGTTTTCAGACGACAACACTGCCCCCTTCGATGGGTTCTACGTAGACCTTGACGTCGATGAGTGACTAGCCACCCAGGTGGTGATCCTGGCCATGGAGGGCCCTATGTAGATAGATAGGCTTCAAGAAGCCTTCTTTCTTTCTAGTGTCTGTACTCAGACTAGTTGCTTCCGCTTGTGCTTGTATGATTGTATGACTTGAGTGTCGGGTCATGTGACCCCTATCTCTATGAACATGTTATGTATGGCTCTCTGGAGCCTTTAAATAAAGTACTTGAGTTGTAGAGTTTTGTTGTGATGCCATGTTGTATGTACTCATATCGGGCATATTGTGTGTATGATTGAAATGCTTGGTATGAGTGGGATCCGACAATCTAGTTGTTTATCCTTGGCAGCCTTTCTTATGGGGAAATGTAGTCTAGTGTTCCTCGAGCCATAGTAGTCCGCTATAGCCCGGTTCACCAGAGTCCTGCTAGCCCAGCACTACTGCTCAGAACACTTGACTGGCCGGCATGTGTTTCACTTCGTTCCTATGTCTGTCCCTTCGGGGAAATGTCACGCGATGATATCCAGAGTCCTGCCTAGCCTGCTACAGCCCGGGTTCCCCGGAGTCTTGTTAGCCCAGTGCTACAGCCCGGAATCACTCGCTGATGACCGACATGCTTGATGTGATTCATGTATGCCTGTCTCCATAGGTTTGTGCCGCTTTGGGTTCACGACTAGCCACGTCGGCCCGGGTTCTCTGTCATATGGAAGCTAGGGACACTATCATATACGTGAGCCAAAAGGCGCAAACGGTCCCGGGCCATGGTAAGGCGACACCCGTGGGATACCGTGCGTGAGGCCGCAAAGTGATATGAAGTGTTACCGGCTAGATCAATGTGGCTTGGAATCGGGGTCCTGACACGCATTGCTGTTTCCAAAAATATAAAAAAGGGTTAGCAACGACATCTCAATTGTCAATAAGAATTAATGAAAAGTACACCAACAAACAGAAGCATCATTATTATCTTGATGGGAACTAAACCAGGATACACGAGAAAAAAAACATTTCTTCATTTAACTAGTGATAGTACTACCACCATATGGACAATGACCGCACAACCACCATGTACTTTTTGTGTATACCTCCACCGAGGCATAAATCAGGACAACTTTTCTAGTGGCATTTCCTCTATACTAGTACTAGTAGGTGATGTTGGACCAGCTGACGAACCCTAGCTACTATGCATGGGGAGCTGGGGAGTAGTCGCATAGAAGAAAATCCGCACGTAGCAACCTGGGGAGCTGGACCAGTACAAGAAGTTATACCTCAGGTGGGCGAGATGTCGTTTAGGCCGGCGGGCGGGATCTGCTCAAACGACGGCAGCGAACAAGGGCACGGAGGATCTTCGTCCGCGCCAGCGCCGGGTCGGAGAGGACAGTGCGCATCGACTTCCTCCGTCACCAACAGCGACAACGTCAACGCTGCACCTCCTCACCTCCCGCAGCGGACGGGATTCGGCCAGATCTGTGACCACCGGTGAGGAGAGAGATAGAGTGGACACTGTCATCTTGTTTTGATATGGAGAGGGTGAGAGAGCGAGATGCGAGAACCTCTATCAAACAAGAGGCTATAATGGAGTAAAAAATCTCTCCATAGTAGTGGTTTTAAATAGAATACGCGCATTCCCGAAAAAAGAAACAAAAACTGGCGGACATATTTTTAAGGGTCTGTCTAGGACACATCTAGATGTGACATAGTTATGTCACATCTAAGTTGATGTCCGCTCTGTTTGTGGTCAATTTTTTTCCTAGTTTTTTTTGTTTCTTGTTGCTACATTATATACTTGTGGGAGCTTAGATGTGATATCCTTAAATAACATCTAGATGTGAATTAGACAAACTGATTTTCTAACGTACCAAGAAAGAAAACTCGATCAAAAACACGCCCCCGCTTCCAGGTCACGAGAGTCGTCGCGCACACACACATAGACATAGACATGCATATCCGTGTTTACGTAAATTTCCATTTCCATCTCCATATCCAATCATATTTGTCCAACTGGCACATTATTTACGTTGTTCATTATATACGCAGCAATATTAACGTACATCATCTCTTGTTTGCGCACGTCCGGACCGCTGCCACGGCCGGTCCTGACCAACCCGAATCCTCTTCATCACCCGTGCGTGCTTCCCACCCAAAACAGTCAGTGCCGCATTCATGCCCGGCCAGAGCGTACGCGACCTCTCACTGGCGCCGGCATTGAAGCGGCGCGGCGGTCGAGAGAGCATCGCCCGCGCCGCTTCCGGGTGCACGCGGCTGCTCCGCGTTCAAAGGTCGCAATACCCGGCTACAACATGCATGTAAAAAGTTCTTGGGAGTCTGTGCTACAGCTAGCTATCCTCCCCCAACTCGTCAATCTCTTCCAGTTAGTGCTAGTACTCCATGGTGCGATCCATCGACAAGCAGGCGGGAAAGTTATCATATACTCGATTTGCGGTGAGTGGCATGCCGAGCGATCGTGTGGGGTCGAGCCATGGAGGAGGGTGAGACACGAACACGACAGATGTGATTTAAACGTTGGTTTTGCTCGATGGCGCGATCCAATGAAACAAAACGGTGGTTTCTCTCTGTTTCCATTTTTCTCCAGAAAAATGGAAACTTTCCACTCCATTTTCATTCCTATTCCAAGGTTGCCCCGTTACAACATTCCATCAAATACAAAGGAAAACTAACACACATGCTGATGCATCTCAATGATTCACTTATCATAGCCAATATTTACTTCGCAACTAAAGAAAAAAGTTGTGAGAGCGTGTATGAAAGAAAAACTACTGATGGGGTCACTACGACATAAACCCTAAACCCTAAACATGGTTTAATTTCCTGGCCAGGTAGAACCTGTCGAAGGAAAGACGGCTGGCACCCTCGGATCATATGATGCTTTTGTGCAGTTCCACTAAAATCGACCTGAGCATCCCTGATGGCAAAGATATTGAAGAAGTGTGATTAGAATAATAGTACTGGCACTAGTTCATGAGACATAAACTCATCACAAGTAGAAGCCGGTAGAAGTAGAGAAAGATCGACTTGGAGATGGAGCTATGGTTGTGGAGCAAGCCGGCTCCAAAATGAAGATGGACTACCTGGGACGTCGGGCTGTAGCTAGAAGGGCGGCTGGGACATGGCATCGGCCCATACCGCGCTGAACCTCGATTGGGATGCACCGACTGTGGGTTTTCTCCCTCGCCGATGTCGACCGCGTCTACGCAGAACATTGTTCCCTTCCCCAAGCTGCGGGATCAGGCCCGTCGTTCTATGCTTGTGAAGAGAGCAACCTAAGCAAGCAGGCTTGTAGCTTAGGTTCCTGCTAGTGTATATATAGTGGTTTTCTTCGTCTCTCCATATCAACCATTTTATATTGCTTACGTGTCATTCAAGAGTGAAATGATGGTTGCTTCTTTCGACTAACTTACTGTGTGATTTGACTGCTCCTTAGTGGCCCCTACACCTACTCCCCCTACGTGTATGTAACAATCACACATACACATGGATGCAAAAACACGCGCGACGCCCTAATGCATGCATGTCCGAGCACACGACGGAACACACACGGTCACGCTCAAGTGCTCAACCTACACGTGCATGCACACACATACTCAGTCAGGGTGAGCTAGTGACCGTATAAACACCAGAAAATATATGTATTGAGCGCAATGAGCCTATTATGAAGTCCACTGACTGTATTTTTCAAATATACAGTGACAGAGAGTGTATTTATCTTGTTTGAAATTAAGTCATATTAACCAGAGAGGAGGCAGTATGGACTAGCATTACTTTGTTGTGTCCCGTCAACTTGCCGAACGAGGAGAAGGTTGCGGGACAGGAGAAGCTTGCGTGCGGTGGCTCGCAGGACAAGGAGAAACTTTTGACTAATGCAAGCTCTCCCTCGCTCAGGCGGTGGACGTGCAATAGTTAATTCGGTGTCAGATTGCCAGAAGCATACACTATACTACTAGTGATATTATTGTTCGACTTCCCGAAAAGGCGAACAGCCAAGCGCAAAGTTTACTAGTACTACTACTATAGTCTATAAAGGTACGTACTATACTAGTACTAGGAACTGGATGGAGGATCGTCTGCACTCTTATTATAATTTTAAAATGTGATAAAGCAATCTTCAACACATTTGGTTCTCTTCGAGGGTTCTCGCGTGTCATAATGGAAGTTGATTGCATGGAACACTCGCCACAATTCTCGCTTAATTATGGCTCATATCCTGTTACAAATAGTAGCGCTCGGTAATATTTCCTCTTTTTTTGTTATTTAGCATGTAAACAGGTCAGCAAACCTTGCGGCGCATCTTCGTGCGAACTGTGCTTGCTGCACTTTGAATGTGGCCGAGAGCTGGCTTGATGAAACACCTCGCTTCCTACATCTTTATTTGCGGGGTACCTCGCTTCCTAGTGACTAGTGTCTTGGTTGATCGTCCTAAGAATGCTTATATATGAATAAAGCTCTCTGATTTACCCGCAAAAAATATTAAGCCATATTAACCGGAAAGGAGGGAGTATGGACTAGCACTACTTTTTGGTGTGTCCCATCAACTCGCAGAACGAGAAGAAGCTTGCAGGGCAAGGTGAAGCTCGCTTACGCCTTTTGACTAATGCAACCTACCCTCGCTGGAGATGCATCAGTCCATTCGGTGTCAGATTGTCAGAGGCATACACAATAGTACCCAACATGCGGAGTACCATCGTTGTTCGACTTCACGAAGAGGCGAAGAGCCAAGCGCAGTAGTACGAGTAGTAGTACTACTAGAACCGCATGTGGAGCGTCTGTACTCCTATTTTTTATCTCTGATAAAGTACATGTTTATTCTGGAGAAGGGCGGAAAACGGCAGCCCAACATGTAATGAATGATATCGATCAACCAACCATGCTCGAATATATCTTGGCCTCCGTGCGAGCCCGTCTATGTGTTCTCGCTCCTCGTCTCTCTCAAGGAACGGCGGGTTGACTCTTTGCCGTCAATTGAGATCGGTTTGCTCACACCCCTGTCCCACATGTCAGTGATATGCCAAGAGGAGGTGCGTTGACCGACTGGTCATATGCGTACTTGGTTTTGCACCTTCATACTACTCCTCCCTCCGTCACAGTTTACAGGGCGCGCTTGATTATGATGCATTTCTCTCAATGCATTTCCACCACCAGAGAGACTTTAGACGCGTTTGGTTTAATGCTCAATTAATTAGGGCATGGTAACCGGAATCAAGTCCACAATTTTCTCTCCATGTACTGTACTACTTTGGAGTGGAGTAAGTGCATGCATGTGTGTACCCGGGGTGGAAGCACAACATGCATGTGTGTACGCATTATTCCCTCTAGTAATAGACGCCGTGCTATAACTACCAATGCTATTTTTCAGGCCGATCGCTAGTCGCCTTGGTCCCACATATTTTTTTTCTGAAGCGCACTGTATAAACATTGACGGATGGAGTAGTATGAGCGCATTCACAGAAGAGCGTATTGATGGTTGCTTCTTCAGAGCAACTTACAGTGGGAAAGGTGGGGCTTATGATTTGACTGCTCATTACTCACTATTAATGCGGCGCAACGACCGGGCTGAGTCTCCCATGCGGTTGTGCACTACCCCCTCGGTTCTTAAATAAACTCCAGAGTATTTGTCTTTCTAGAGATTTCAACGAGTGACTACTCAAATATTTGTCTTTTTAGAGATTTCAAATGGACTGGCACATACGGATGTATATAGACATATTTTAGAGTGTAGATTCACTCATTTTGCTCCGTATGTAGTCACTTGTTTAAATCTCTAGAAAGACGAATAGAATATTTAGGAACGGAGGGAGTACACATACGAAGCAAAATGAGTGAATCTACACTCTAAAATATGCCCGTTTGAAATTTGTAAAAAGACCAATATTTAGGAACAAAGGAGTATAATTTTGTGCATGGCACATCGACCCGGATGATGAAGAGGCTTCTGGCAATGCTATCAAGCTTCTATCATTTGTTTACATAATTGACGTACTATACAAATAATTTTCCAGCGACATGAAATTGTACAATGGTGTGAGCTTTCAGCTTTTGTTTCGCGTGTCTTGCCATCGATGCTCTTTCAGAAACAATAAAAAACTAACTTCCTTGCTAATGCATGTCAATTATTAGCAGATCAGAGCTAATAATTACATCACAACTGAAGACAGAGTTGTGAGAAGGTGTTAAATTAAAATTGATCCATGCTTTCATTGGCAGCAACGTCCCCCCAGCTCTGTCTAAATCAACAAGGCATGTTGGGAAAAAAGTAGATGTCTGAAGATATTAAGTGTGATTACAACAATAGAGGACTGCTGATGAAACAATAAACACAAAAATAGAAGTCGCTCACCTTTGCAGTCTCTCTTAAGACTAGCTAGTTGGAGAAGATTAGGCTCGGAGTTGGATGAGGAGGATAGAGCAAAACCAATCTCCCTTTGTCCAGTCGCACTGAAATGTTGAGACATTGCCTGCGTGACATTTTAGTACAACTGCACAAAACACTCTTAAGAAAAAAGTGATTTGTGCAGTTCACCAAAAGGTCGCAATAGCAACGAGGTGAAATGGATAGCCCTGTTTGCAAAAAAGAGGTAGAAAGGAAACAATAACTGTCCAATAACAGTTGATGACACATGCGACGACAAAAAAGAAGCATATTGCTTGGTTCTGTTTGTCTAAAATGGTGTGAGTACGAGAATGCAATATGGAAAGTATGCCGGACGAGCTACGTTTTGGGCAAAGAACTATGGAAGATCCACATGCAGCAACGTGGGAAGACGGGCAGTGGAGCAAGGCCGGAGGGGATACCTGGAGGTCGTCGGGATTTAACTAGGTGAGCGGCGGCGGGCGGAATCTGCGAGCAGGTGGCGTAGGCCCTGCCGCGCCGAAGCTTGGTCAGAGAGAACGGCGCGTACCACAGATCGGGACGTGCTGCCTCGGCGCCGTCCAACAGAGAAACGATGCACTTCCTCCCTTTCCCTCGGACTACCTTTTTCTCCATAAAAATCGTTTTATATTCTGTGTACGTGCCATTGAGCGCTATAACTTTATTTAAAAATAACGCGGCAACGCGTCAAGTCGAACATTGTTTCGTGCACGCGAGGTACACGACCTTCCTAGGTAAACAACCGCTACAGGCGTTCAAATTAGCATGTGGGCTGCCACTTCGTAAAGAAATGAGCTCCACCGTGTACCTGCGCGGGTGTGGCTGGGCACGAAGCGTGAGTACGTGCACGGTGCACCTATTCTCTTCCTGTATACGTACACCACCTATGTGGGGTTGTGTGAGAGAGATACAAACCTAGAGATATGTAGTGTGTGGGTTCTTGAGAGTTTTTTGGGGGGGTCAATCAAAAAATGTAACATATGCAATGTGTGTGAAATAGAGTCCTGGATATAACATATATATAGAGGGGGGGATCCATGAGAAGAGAGTGGAGGTATCATCGGCTTGAGGTGTCCATAGAATCAAAGAGAGGGATGATGTGTGTGCGTGTGTATTAAGGAGATCGATCGGCATCCATGCATATGTGCAGGAGAAGAATAAGGATGGGAGAGAGACAGAGCTAGAGTGTTGGAGGGGGTGGTAGTGGAGTTGCTTCTAACAAATGGTGGGATAGGCTTGCTAGACAAACGGAGGGCACACCCGCAATATCAATAAGAGAGGAGATGGCTGCTTGTTGTCTGTGCACGTGCATATGAGAGACGGGTCAGGAGGCATGCACAAATGATGAGGGGGGACGATGTGGCTGTGGTAAGCAGACGTAACTACATAGGAAGATCAATCACCCTTTGTTAGAGAAAGGAGAGACATAACTTGTGAGGTACGTCGATCGATGGGGGGGGTAGTTAAAGTCGATCAAGGTATATGTTGGGAGATCGATCGGTATACATGCATGTGTGTGTTAGAAGAAAATGAGGCACAAGGAGAAGGATAGAGAGAGAGATGCATGTAGGAGGTGGTACGAGAGGCATACTATATCAAGGGGGAGAAGTGTGCGAGTACGAGAACGATGAAAAGAGTGGTGGGAGTGAGGCATGGACGGTGACAAGAGAAGAGGGGAAGCTTGTGTTTGTGCTAGGCACACCTCGCTAGGGAGGCATATCGATCGATGTGTGTTGTAAAGAAGGATTTGGGGGGCCTACACACACCGTGGGTGAACGACCTAAAGTGAAAAGACGAATTTGCACGATGGAGCTAGAGAATGCTAAGGGAGGGTGAGAGGGATGCGGGCGTGTACATGCACAAGAGAAAGTTAGTGCTAGCTACAAAGATAAGAGGGTTGTGTGGGTGTAAAAGACGAATAGATATCATATATACTTCACTATAAAAAGCGAATTCGGATATTTGAAGAATTTATCATAGTGTTTCAAACTGATGCATGTGTGAATATATATAACGGTGATACACATGGTGTGGTTATGAACATGTTATACTACATTTAATATATTTAACTCTACTCTTATAAAAAACGGAGTTGTTGATGATGGTGTGCTTGCCAGCCTGCATTGTAGGCCGTCCAATTTATATCTGGCGGATAGCAAGGAAACTATGATGGTTGAAGTTGGCAACAATCATGATTGTAGATTCTTATTGAAATAGAGAAACAAATTCAAATTTAGTTCGAATTGCAGCGGTAGTATAGACATTTGGAATACACTAAAATGTTGGTATGAATAGGTTACATGCATTATACAGCAAGCGAAAAAATTTAATCGGACATAACATGGATTCATACTCCCTCCTTCCATCTATATAGGGCGTAATGAGATTTTTAAGACCATCTATATAGAACATAACATTGTACATGACACGCACAATGTGCAAATTATATCATTGAAAGAACCTTTCACAGACGAATTTAATGGTGTGCTTTGTGTAAGTTGCATGTCATATATCATTGCTCTAATATTTGGTCAAAGTTAGCAACGAAAAACGCATTAGGCCCTATATAGATGGAAGGAGGGAGTAGCTTTGAATAGCATTTGTATAGTAAAACGGGGCAAGACTCTCTCATTGTGTGGTGTGAATAGTTTTATTTTTTTCGTTTTCTTTTTGGTTGAGGGAAGTCCAAATTGATTTGGTACGTACAAGTACAATATTACTACATGTTAGGCTTGTCCCTAAAATTCAACCCGCGTCTTGTTATATCCCAAAAATTCAAATATCATGCTCCCAAAACTAGCGCCTTCACAACCCGCGCCTTGTTATCCCGAAATTACAACACGCGCGAAAACTCCCTCCATCTGCCAAATCACGACACGCGAAATCACCCTTCTAACCCTGAGCCGAAAGGGCCGCTAGTTCAAATCGGTGGGGGTACTTTTGTAACACACCCTACATTTTGGACAAGTGCGTTCCTAAGTCATGCTTCACCCCCTCCCATTGCCCCCTTTTTGCCATTTGAAATCCCAGGCCGTCATAACCTCTCCGCTCCAGCCGCGAAACCCCACCCTCCTCCGTCCGCCACGTCACCGCTACCCAGCCGGAGCCTCTTCCCAGACGATGTCGTCCATCGCAACAGCTCGACGTCCCTCGTCCACCTCCCTGGATGAGGATCCATCGTCCATCTCGTCGTCCCGCCGGTTCAGCCGCACCGTCCTCCACCTCCAAGGAGCTGCTCCGACGATCGCCTCATCTATCGCGGTTGCTCCATCCCCACAGCGCCGCCTTAACCTGCTCCACCGGAACCGCAGCATCATCACCGACTCCTTGGACGAAGCCGAGGCCTACTCGGCGCCACCAAAGAGTTTGTACACTCATCGCATCACACCTTCTCCTTAACTCGACCTCCCAGCGCCGACGGTGATCCATCCCGCACCCCCATGGAGCGGCTACCTTGAAGCCGGCGCAGCGGGCAACATCTCCATGGCGGCTCTCCCCCAGTGCGAGGCCCCTTCGGCGGCGGAGTCCGTACCATCTGGGTCTGCTGCTGCTGCTCCAGCTCTCGCTCGCTCGCTCATGCTGCTGCTGCTGCTGCTGCTCCGGCTCTCGCTCGATCGCTCGCTCGCCCAACTGCTGCTACTACTCTCCCCCTCGCTCGTGCTGCTGCTTTGCTCCGATTAAGCCACACTTCAGTCGACTGAATCGACTTTTGGGTCAATCGATTTTCAGGGGTTGGAGGGCTCGCCGGAGTTAAGGAAGAACCACCCGTAGCGGGGACGGGGGCTCGCCGGAGAGGTACCCCACTATCTATCTTAGGGTTCATGGTGGGGGCGGGGGGCCTAGAGGGCTGGCCGGGTCGGCGGTGGCGAGTTGTTTCGGGGTGGCTAGGCGACGCTGGGGTCGGCGGTTCGTCCGGTGGTGGCTGGCGGCTCAGGGGGGTGCAGCTTGAAGATGAACTGCAGGCCCTCCCTGAACTACATGTCAAGTGCCTCTCTGCTACCATTGCGTTCAGTTTCGACTGTAGCATTCAGATTCCACAGTAAATTTCAGTTTTGACAGTTAAGTTCAGAGTCAACCGTTTTTACCTCATCTGTTGTAGTCAGGTGGTTTTTGGTGATGTTAATTTCACATCCATTTTACATCATCCATTGGAGATTCTATTAGAATCCCACTTGAGATTGGCGATGTCTGTCTTGTGCTGCTTCAGCCTTGACGTCTTACGGCTCACCGGAGTTGCTCCAACGACAGAACGATCCATCACAACAGAGTAGTGCCCTGGACGCCATCTACAGATTCCTCAGATCTTCCTCCACACCTCCGACAGCCACCTCTACCTCAACTGCTTCAGCGACCAACCCAATGATGATGAGGTCGACACGGCTACGGCAAAGAGGTTGTACACTTGTTGCATCACTTATTACTATACATTCACGTCGATCCATTAGGGCTATTTTGGTTCAACGGAAAAAGTCGATCCACTGGTTGTTACCATCACTCTAAATTTCTGCATGCTCTCCTTACATAATCTCACCATATTTTTTTCGTATGCATGTCAGATATTGTACACAGTCATGCTGAACATGTAGAGAAAAAGATAAGAGTTTTGCGCGGCAATACAATGTCATGCAGACATTGCTCCATGGTGGGTTCAATGGCCAACCCTCCCCACCCCTCTCGAGATTGTAATCCAGAGGAAGATATCTGTTCTGAGGCAGATTCAGACGCCGCTGACCACTCCTATTTACCCCCCAAGGTGTTTGCTCTACCTTGGCATGATGATGTTAGTCATGTCATGCATATGTTGCTTAGCAGTGCCTACTTTTGACATCATATATGTCATCTGCTTAGTTTAGACATGTTCTGTAATGCCACCTGTTTAGTTTCTATATCATATATGGGAATTATGCAGTCTCATGTCTTTTAGCCAGCCATAATATATGTGAAATGTGCAATGTCATCCTGTTTAACCAAGCATCATATATTTGAATGATATCTTGCCCATCCTTTTCTTCATTACATTTCCATTTGACGACAATGTTTGTACATTAAACTACTCTTCCTGTGAATCAGCTATTTGGGTGGGAGATGGAAAAATCTGGAGTGAAAACAAGGCCTTCAGAGCAGACAGTGCTACCTGTCAAAGCAGATCTCTTGTTGGGTCCCAATAGCTCCTCGGAGATGGATTCAGAGACAGATGACCAATCCTATTCCCCCACTGAGGTGTATGCTCTAACTTGGCACGGTTATACTGCTCATATCATGCATACGTTGTCTTGCATTGCGTAGTTTAGACATCATATACACAATATTCAACACCATGTTCTTAGTTCAGACATCATATTGAATGCCCTCTATTTAGAAAATAAATCACATGTGTGAATTAAATGATGCGATCCTGATTACTTAGATAACATGTAGGTGAATTATGTCATGCGATCCTGTTTAGTTATTCATCATATCTTTGAATTATGTTATGCTATGCTATTCAGTTTAGATAGACATCATATATGTGAAATTATGTCATGCTATCCATTTTAGTTAAACAATATACATGTCAACTATTTCATGCCCTCTTTTTTCCACACTATCTATTGCATCTGTCTCTCATAAAATGTCTGTACATTCAACTATATTTCCTGTTTATCAGCCATTTGAATTGGACTGGGTGATGCCAGTATCTAGCGGACTAAAAACACGGTCTTAAAATAAAACAGTGCTACCTCTTGGTGGAGATAGCACCCCGGTTGTACATGCAAAAGAACCAGCCCTACAACACATAACACAAACTCTCGCCTATTGTACCCCTACTGCGATGGACAGAGAACCAGTTTCACCCAATCTAACCCCAACCCCAGCCGATAGTAACCCAGTTCCTGTTGACACAGCACCATCTCCACCACAGAGCTCCCAAACAAGAGCAGTTAGTAAGGAAGCTCCAGTGCCCAAAGGTCAGTACTATCACGGCGAACCCCAACTCCACCAGTTAGTACGCCTATTCCTGTGGAGGAAGCACAACCAGCTAGTCGTAGTTTAGCATCTATCGCACTTGATGTTGTTACATCGTATGTGCGTATCTTCCCATCTTGGAAATATTATACTGAAGATGAAGGAAAATGCCAGTTGCAGGTGTTTATCCAGGAGTTATGTGTAAGTAATGTTATTCATGGCAATTACTTTGCTTTGTCCCATACATCCTACCTCCATGATGGTTATAATACAGCAAATTTTCCCATTTTTCTCTATAGAGAAGGACCGATTTGGAAACTCAGGATGAGGTAACCTGTGCTAATACCTCTGCTATCTTCAAGAATGCTTGGTGGCAGTATCGGAATTACCTGAAGAAAACATACTTCACCGGCAAAGAAACTTATCAAATTCCCTTACGTTCTCCTGAGACACATTTACTGGACGATGACTGGGAACGCCTTGTTCTGTATTGGTCCCGAACCAAGAATGTGGTAAGGTCTATGAGCTCATTTTCTATTTTTAGGTATTATATTCTTGCGTCTTACTGTACTCTGTTCATGTAGAACAAGTGCCTAAACCTGAAGAACAACTGTTCTAATTTAAGATTCCATTGCTATCATAGTTCAAAAAAGCGCTAGGCGTTAATTGTGCGTTTTCCCACCGCCTTGCGCTTTACTGACCAAAGCGCATGCTTATGCGCAGTTATGCATAGATTATGCGTAGTTATGCGCAATGCGTTTTGCCAACGCCTAGAGCCTAGGCGCGCTTAAGCGCTCTCTTAGGCGTGCCTTTTTTAACTATGATTGATTCACTCTTGTATCATTGTATTTACTCATACAAACTTATTTTTAAATTGAAGGATCCAATCGAAACTCCAATGGCACAGCAGGTATGTTCACGCATGTTTCTTTAATAGGTTTGCTCTTATCAATAGCTCTGTTGATTTCAATTTCAATTGTGTATAGAGTTGACTTTCATATCATGCACATTACTAGCATCACAACAAAGCCAATAGTGTTGTTGTACATGTAGACCCGTGGTACCCATCTGAAATCTTGTTGTGCCGTGTAGTTTCCCACGCTTTGTATTCTTTCACTGCTGCTTTGTCTTGAACTGATATGATTTGAACCGTGTCTGTATTTTGATTTGGCAAGACAATGTAGTGACCATAGGACATAGATATATGTTTGTTTGATGCTTTTATTATGTACTAGTACTTGGCAATAGAATACTTGGTAGTTTAATCCTGTCCACCTTACTAATGAACTGGTTCACCGAAATGAGTTTCATATACTAGTACATGCTAAACTTGTTATGTGTCTTCTTGTTTCTTCTTTTAGAATGCTGACAGAATATTGGGGAAGAGTGCCATATTAAGCAATGGTAAAGGAAGTAATGCAGATAAGGTTCAGGATAGTGACACATCCTTGTTGGTCTCCAACAAAGCTGATAAAACAGCTAAGGAAGACTATCTTGAAGACAGCGAGACAACCCCAAAGTCCTATCTTGGTTTAGTGTTCGAGTTACTGGCCACTACCGCTTGCACAAGCTATTCAAACTCACTGTCTGAATCAGTTTGGTTTCTTGAGTCTCAACTACAAGCTGAAATACAACGATCAGCTGTGCTGCGACAAGAAGTGGAAGGACTGCGGAAGTCCCTTGAGCATTCGGATGCATACTTTCTAGTGCAACAGCAAGCGTTGGAGGATTTTAGTGCCAAACAGGAGAAAGCTAATCAGCTTGCTAAGCTTATTGCCAGCATGGTGGATACCCAGGATATCGTTTCTTGAGCTCTTCTAAAGTTGTTTCAGTTATGCTCTTGTTTTGCTACCGCGTTTATTTGCACTGGTGGCCAATTTTGACGGCCAGTGTATGTAATGTGCCACTTTGTTCCCTATGTTTGCACTGGTGGCAAACTTTGATGCCCAGTGGATGTATTATGTGTAATATCCATGATAGCCTAGCATAAGTTGCTTGCTTATTTATTTCCTTGTTGTCTTGTTTATTTGTTTGCTTGTAGTCAGTGCAGTTCTTTTTCCGCGGTTTGCTAGTGGGTGCAAAAACCTATTTTTTAAAACTAGGCCACAATAACAATGGGCTAATAGTTACTGTAGTGACACTAGGCCTCCTACAGGCCGTAGAAACAGTGGGCCTTCTGCGGGCCGTAGAAACAGTAGGCCTTCTACGGGCCGTAGAAACAATGGGCCTTCTACGGGCCGTATCATCAATGGGCCTTATACAGGCCGTATGATCGATTGGCCAAACTTGGGCCAATAACAGGCCGCATTATGGCCGTAAAACGGGCTAGAGTTGGAATCGTCCGTTCATGGCCCGACCATAATGGGCCATCGTTAATAGGCCGTATTTGATGACGCTATGAAAATGGCCCAACGTATTAACGGACCACAAACATGCTGACTGTAACCACGGGCTGAATTTGGCCCACAAGCAGAACATGACAGTAACAGGGCGTAAGTAAACGAATGCTTGAAATGAGCCCAAGAATAAATGAGCTCTGAGAAGTCCGAAAGATAACATGGGCTGGAAACGGCCCAATGGAATAACGGGCCGTTAATGGGTATAAAGTGATACACTGTTCATTACGGGCTAGTTTCACCACGAGTCATTAATAGGCCAAGAGTTACATAGGGCCTCATATGGGCCGAAAGACGTCATGGGCCATACATGGGCCAGAAGTGAAAACAGGCTGGAATCCTATTGGATGGCCTAGATGACGCTACTATGCCTAATTCGGATAGGGCGTAACGGGCCTTGGGTTAGCAGGCTGTAAATAGGCTATATGCGAACAGGCCGTTAACAGGCTTTCCATGGGCCGGCCCGCCACCTTTTGACCAAGTCAAACGGGCCGGCCGTTTCACAGGAATGGGCCTCTGTTGGGCCGTGCCACATGTCGACGTATCATAGGAGCCTTCTGTCCAATGAGTGAATGACATCTGTCCCAATGATGAGCCGACACCACTGTATTGAACTCATTCTTTATTTATATTTGTGTTAACCCTACTGTATTCCAACTTCTCTATGGTTTATAAACTCTTTTACTAGCCATAGATTCATCAAAATAAGCAAACAACACATGAAAAACAAAATTTGTCAAAAATAGAATAGTCTGTTGTAAACTATAACTAATGCAAACTTCTAGAACGCCAAAAATTCTAAAATAGATTGCTGGACGTGGGGAATTTATCTATTAATCATCTGCAAAAAGAATCAACTAAATAGCACTCTCCAGTAAAAAGTTTAGCTAATCTCGTGAGCGCTAAAGTTCCTTTTTTTTACAGCAAGATCGCAAAGACTTTCCCCAAGTCTTCCCAAAGGTTCTACTTGGCAAAAACACTAATTAAAACACAAAACCACATCTAAGAAGAAGCTAGATGGATTATTTATTGAATAACAGCAAGGAAAAATATTGGGTTATGTAACATCCCAAAATTCTAAATTTTGGAATGTTATAATAAATAGATAGATTTGATTGTTTGTTCGATTGTTGTGTGATTGATTGACTGAATGTGAGTGAAATTCAAAACTTTTTGAAAGTTAAATGAGAGGGAATAAAAGGACTTTCCCAAACTTTCATTTTTGCATTTATGATCTTCATGAATTCAAATTCTTTTCAAATGCAAAACCCTTGAGTGAAGATGATATGACTTCTTCATTTAATTAAATGAAAGGCGTATTTGAAAATATTTGAATTTCATTTGGAACTATTTTCAAAATTCTGAAACTTTATGCAACTCAATGATTTTCACGAGAGAAGATAATATGACTTCGTAAAAACATATGAAATATGAGTTGGGAGTTTCAAATGGATCAATTTTAAAGTCCAATTTGGAGTTATTTGGGTTTTATTTAAATTATTTTTCTACAAAAATAAAATATATGGAAATTAGGGTAACATGATTCCCTACATGAGAAAATTGGAGATAAGTAAATTTGAAATCATTTTGGTATTTTTAAAGTGATTTTTATTGGATTTTAGTAGGGCAGTAGCACTCTTTGCTTTGTTGGAAATTGTGTGTATTTTATTTGATTCTAGAAAAATGTTCAAGTTGTAGAAAATATTTTTCTGAAAATTGTGATATATAATATGCCTATATATAATTTTACATTTATTTTCATTATTTTGGTTTTCCTTCTGTTTCTATAAAAAAACTGTACGTGCGGCCCATATTTATTAATTGCCTACAGGCGCTGTATAGTAGCTTCTGGCGCCCTATTGTTTTTTTTCTGTCTTAAATAGGCCAGGCCCAGCCAGCCTTTTCCTTTTCAGATTTTATTTTCCTTTGGCAAAAAAAATGCAGCACGTAAGCGCGCGGCCGGCCGATGGGCTTTAGGCCCGTGCGAGGTGTTAGCCTTTTTCTTCTCTGTTTCGTTTAATTACGTCTACGTTTAGTCCCACATTGGCTAGCCTTTAACCCTTAAACCTCTTTTCCACCTATAAATATAGACCCATAGAGCCTCCAAAAATCATCCGATTCGGGTTAAATCAATATTTTGGTTTGACTAGATTCATTTAAAAAATATATTTTTCTTCTCTCCGGCTCGACTCCTGGAAATTGTCTCTCCCTCTGAAGTTGTCCTTTCTTTGCCTTATAAAGGTATCTTATAAAGATATCTTTCTTTGTTTTTTCTTTCTTTTTTTATACCTCCATAGTTTATTATTTTCTAGACTAGTATGATACAATAATTAGATTACCAATTAGTCTCTGTATTTATACATTAGACCTAAAATTCTTTTAGCCGTAGCTATTTTTCTTCCGTAAAACAGCTTGGCCCTGATTTTTTGAAATAGCACTTTTTACTCGTTCATCCAAATTAGATGAAACTAACGCTCACTTCTTCGTTACGATCTCCTCTATCCAGTAATCTATCTCAAACATGTTTTAAAAGTTTAAAATTTGAATTAGATTTGATTTGAATTTGAACTTCATTTGATCATAACTTGAATTTTATAACTCCGATTTAATTGATTCTTTTTGCAGATCGAAGCCCCTGACCTAAACTTTCTGATAAGGCCAAATTCACATAATTTTGGTACTGTTAGAAATTGTTTTATGTTGCAAGAGTTATTTGCTTAGTTTTGATGTTTTCCGGATCGCCTTTTTCGTTCTTCTCGATCTTTTGAGTGATTGCTTATGTGTGGTTACCATTGCTTGCTTAAGATAGATTGACCGGAGTGTGACGAGTAGAACTATCAAGAGTTTTGAGTGCGAATCATCTTCATCAACATTACAGGCAAGTTCACCCTTTGATCATACCTCTTACTACCCAGTTTTTATTGCATTAGATCAATCCTCAAATAATTGCATGGTTAGGATCTAATTAAACTGTGGGATGGGAAGTAGTTGAGGTAGTACCTATTACCGGTTTTATTATCACATCCTTGGGAGTTACTTCTACGTTTGCTTATTGTGCCATGCTATGCTAGTAGACGTGGATTGGCTGAGTGTATCCATGACAGATGTGAGATTGTTAAATTAATGGTTTATTTAAGGTGGCAACTTACACACACATCTGGGTGGATTGAGGCACCTGGGTATTCCAGCGATTGCCTGTCTACGCACCTGGGTATTCCAGCGATTGCTTGTTTTTTTATGGACCACCACCCAGGCTCAAAGGGATCATGAGATTATTCATACTAGAAACTTCCGTGTGCAGCCACAAGCTATTATGGGCTCTAGCATAGTTGATTAAGTCATGTGAACTCTTACAGTGGTAGACTAGCAGATGTAGGGGATGTAGGTGGTACGGTCTACCCATCGTAAGGTGCAAACGCTTCTGAAAGACTGTGTCTCGGTCATCCGTTTCTCAAACACCATGTAGTGCGAGAAATCCAACGGAGGAGATCGAGTATTGTGGGGAAAAGTGCGCAAACCTCTGCAGAGTATATAAACTAATCATGATTAGCCGTATCCCCGGTTATGGACATCTTGAGTATCTAGTTCTGGGATTATCTTGTTGATCTCATTACGTTACTTAAATAATTTGTTGGGTTTTAATGATGATACTTAATTGGGATTGAGAATGCTGTCAACCATTCTCAATGTTTTAACAACCACCATGATAGTTAAATAAAAATGTATTCCTTTGCAGTAGGGAAAAATTGGCTTGACGCAAAACTGTAATCATAGATCTTTTCCACCAGCCAAATATGCATGTAGTGATAGACATATTTCAGCATTGCTCCATAGTGTGAATTTGCCAGTACATTCAATGTACTGACCCTTTGTGGCTGCAACGTCTCATGATGCAGGATTTTCTTATGACGAGTAAGTGATACGTTAGGGTTACGATTTCTACACTCAACTTTGCCGTTGGTGTTGATGGGAATCCATAACCTTGTTACTTCCGCTATTTGGATTGAGGTAATAGTATTTATGTTACTTTATACATGTGATTTACCTCTGTTATAAATCCTCGAGTACTATGTGTGTCAGCATACCGATCCAGGGATGACACTTAAGCACAGAGACTTGACCCATTCGGGTCGGGTCGCTACAAGATGGTATCAGAGCACATGTTAACTGTAGGACGTGACCCCTAGAAACTGGCAAGCCCATAGGAAGGATTTTCTCTAAAACTTTCTTTTTCAAAAAGATCTTTTACCTCTCTTATCTTCTGAGCTTATTCAAATATTTCCTTTTAGTGAGACTATATCCCTTTCCCCTGTTGACAACTCGAAGATTCGACTGATCAGACCACTCCAAGAAGTACAAGATATCGGACAACCACGACCATTATGGAATGAAGGAGATTTTACGGTGCATCTGAATAATGGAAGCAACAACAGTTGAAGACTTCGAAGACTAGGATAATTTGAGGCTTTGAACAATTTCCAGATTGGTATGACCGAGGAAGGTTACCCTTATGGAACTTGTGAGACTATGGAAGTTGTCAACACCGAAGGTCAAGGCGTGTTAGAGAAAGACCGGAATATGGAGCATTAGAACTCAAAGTTTTGTCAGGTAAACCCTAAGGCAGGAGATATCAACTATGGAATGATAGCTCATGGCAATGACAAGGGAAGAAACACGGCTATCCAGGGTGTTATCGCCCGCTCATGCTATGGTCACCGTGCTGGGTTAAGCATGCATATGCATGGAAGGATTGGATGGTAGAAGGCTGATGGAGCATCTGTCAGCAAAGGATGCAGCTTTAACCTTAGCTGGTGTATCACCAGGATCTGGAGTGTTACATCAAGAAGTTTAAGATGGACCTTCAGGAAGCCGTATTTTGACAAGGAAGTATTTTGAGAAGAACTCAGGACCCAGAAGCTGAAAGTAGCCAAACTGGAGGAGCAGAACCTTGAGATACCGGAGATTCATCAGGAACTGAAGGACAGTAGTACCATGGCTCGTGCCAAGGATGTTGAAACCCAGAAGTTTGGAACACGACCCCAACATGATAAAGGGCGTCACGATAGACTTTGCGACAACAAGGATGATCTGGAAAAAGAACTTGAGAAGGACGAGCACGAATCGAAAGAAGCCATCGGAGACATGAACAAGACCTGAAGAGTTTGACGACATTGATGAATTATTAACCTTTAGAAGACCAAACCCCTGTTTTATACCTACGTTAGATGCGATGATTGTGAGCTGTCATTTGTTTGTTATTTTTCCGACAGCCACAATAAAATCTGTCTTTTCAAAAAACCTTTGTTTGTATTGTGTGCATCCCTCTCGATCTCTCTTATCTCACCCCAAAACCCATGGACCCAATAGAGGATGAATGGAGATGAGCTTATATTTTCTGGACTGATGAGTCAATTGGAGACAGGCCGATGGATTTAGAACATGGAGGATCACATGAAGAATAACCCTATAGCCGGAAAGGCTATGGCCCAGCATGCTCTTTAGTGCTTCGTAAGAGTTGTTGCTACTTGGTAGAGGATGTACCAAACCATCAATGGATGGCAAGGAGTAACCACTTGGAAGGAGTTTAAGTGGACTTTGTTAAAGTCTTGGCTTGTGTCCTAGAAATTGAGGCCTTATGGAAAGGATATGAAGAAACCTTGTGCATACAAGCTTTGTGGAGAAAATGGGACACAACCATAAAGAAAACAAGGACGAATACCCTCATAATCGGAGGATTACCAAAGGAGTTAGCCGAGGATCTCAGGGAACTTCGGTTGGAGATTGTTCCCAAAGGTTTTGTTGCAGCAATGGAAGTTCATTCTACAAGGTTGGGAAAGATCCGTGAAGCTCAGAAGGATGACAAAAAGATCGCTGAGGTAAAGAGAGGATGAGAAAAGGAAAGGCCAAAGGTTTTCGTAAGGATGAGCACGACACCTTATGGTCCGAGGACCGTGTTTATGTGCCCAATAACACAGAGATCAGGAAGTTAATACTTCAGGAGGCTCATGACTCACCATACTCGATACACCCCGGAAACACCAAGGTGTATTTGGATTTGAAGGAACGTTTCTGGTGGACAGGGATGAAGAAGGATATTGCCGATTATGTAGTCGTAGGTGATGTATGCCAGAGAGTAAAGGCAGAGCACCAGAAGCCAGCCGGATTACTACAGCCTATGCCGATTCTCGGATGGAAGTGGGATAAGATTGGCATGGATTTCATTACCGGATTTCCCAGAACCCGATCGGGATATGATTCTATCTGGGTAGTAGTTGATTTGCTTGACCAAAGTGGCTCACTTTATCCCAGTGAAAACTACCTATACAAGTGCAAAGTTGGCCAAGATATATATGACCAGGATCGCATGTCTGCATGGAGTTTCGAGGACCATCGTATCAGATAGAGGAACACAGTTTACTTCAAAGTTTTGGCATCAGTTGCATCAGACTTTGGGTACCAGGCTAGATTTCAGTACAACCTTTCATCCGCAGACAGATGGATAGACCAAGAGAGTCAATCATATTCTGGAGGACATGTTGAGAGCGTGTGCGCTAGATTATGGATCTAGTAGGGATGATATTACCCAGCCAGTTTGAAGATGGCCCCTTTTTCGAAGCTTTGTATGGGAGAAGGTGTAGGACACCGTTGATGTGGGATGAAGTCGGAGACCGTCAGTTGTTTGGACCAAATGTGATCAAGGAGTCAGAAGAGAATGTTAAGTTGATTCGAGATAGACTGAAGGTAGCTCAGTCAAGGAAGATGAGTTATACAGACTCAAAAACGCAAGGAGGTAGTCTATGAAATTGGAGACAGAGCATGTCTTCATGTGTCCCCTCTGCGAGGAATTAAATGATTTGGAGTTAAGGGAAAGTTACCCCTGAGATTTGTAGGACCATACCGAGTTTTGGAGCGTATGGGAGAAGTGGCCAACAAGTTGGAGTCACCCGAAGAACTGTCAGGAGTTCATGATGTGTTTCACGTTTTCCAGTTGAAGAAGTGCCATGCAGAGATGGCCAATATTCCCTTGTAAGGATGCTTGACCCTGGAAAGGATAATGATGTTCCACGAAGTGGAGTATGGACTTCATAAGTATAAGTTTTTATCTCGGTATGTGGGATATTCCATGAGGATGAAGAGATGAAGTGCTATTAGAAATAAAGGAGGTATGATGTTGGAAATATGGATAAATGGAAATTCCATGATGAGTTTGAGTAATCATGTCCTAGTTGGGTGCCAATAGGAGGAAGGAATACAATACAATTGGATGGATTTAAGAATACTAGGAAGTTGGATGATGGAATAACGATCCGTTGCCCCAATGATGAGTTCAAGGTTTGCAAGTGATGAGATGGGCCATGACCCACAGGCCCCAGGACCTGCCAAGAAGCAAGCACACTCTTGCTGAAGGAAAAACCCTGGAAGAAGAAGTTACGTTTAACGATAGACGATCTTGTAGGAGTTTACGCAAAACCTGAGAGTTGTGAAGAAATGATAGATGTTTGTTTGGCTTGTAGAATAAATGGATTCAACCGAACTTGGTTCGTCGACAAGAGAAATTCGGCAATGCTTGTGAGGATGACCAAGTGTTAGAATGCGAGATTCGCTAAACCATATACAAGGTAACGATTTGGGTGCGGGATGGATTGATCACCATACCGACTTACTCTTATTATTCGCCTTGCTATGTGGGATGGTAAATCTGAGTGACTTACCTATAGTAAAGAAACGATGATCAAAACCCTGTTTGAGCCTTAGAATGGTATAGCAAATTTTTTCCCTGGTACAAGGCAGCTGTTGCCAACCGTAGGTTATACGGTGAGGATCAACCCAGACCATTTCCTGCAGGAGAAACCATAATTGGATGACCGCCATGAGATATCAATAGTTGTTAGTATTGGCGCCAGACCCGTCAACTAAGAAGACCCAGTCTCGGAATAATCGTACCAAGATGAAAGGATACAGAAGAATTGACGAAAAAGGTTATGCCGCTACCGGAAGAGCCTAGAGAAGGAATTATCTCGAGAATCTGAGAAGACCGACCCAATCAACAAAAAGGATGGAGTATATAAGTTTTGACGGAACTGTAAGCATGTTTCCAAGGGTGGTAGCACCCCACACCTCCGGAGATGATCGATTGATTTTGAGAAGACCCCAAACCTAACCTATTTCTTTCTAGCCTCTCCCAATCTCGAGGATGAGATTCATTTTAAGGGTGGTAGGTTTGTAACATCCCAAAATTCTAAATTTTGGAATGTTATAATAAATAGATAGATTTGATTGTTTGTTCGATTGTTGTGTGATTGATTGACTGAATGTGAGTGAAATTCGAAACTTTTTGAAAGTTAAATGAGAGGGAATAAAAGGACTTTCCCAAACTTTCATTTTTGCATTTATGATCTTCATGAATTCAAATTCTTTTCAAATGCAAAACCCTTGAGTGAAGATGATATGACTTCTTCCATTTAATTAAATGAAAGGGGTATTTGAAAATATTTGAATTTCATTTGGAACTATTTTCAAAATTCTGAAACTTTATGCAACTCAATGATTTTCACGAGAGAAGATAATATGACTTCTTAAAAACATATGAAATATGAGTTGGGAGTTTCAAAAGGATCAAATTTAAATTCCAATTTGGAGTTATTTGGGTTTTATTTAAATTATTTTTCTCCAAAAATAAAATTTATGGAAATTAGGGTAACATGATTCCCTAGATGAGAAAATTGGAGATAAATAAATTTGAAATCATTTTGGTAATTTTAAAGTGATTTTTATTGGATTTTAGTAGGGCAGTAGCACTCTTTGCTTTGTTGGAAATTGTGTGTATTTTATTTGACTCTAGAAAAATGTTCAAGTTGTAGAAAATATTTTTCTAAAAATTCTAGTATATAGTATGCCTATATATAGTTTTACATTTATTTTCATTATTTCGGTTTTCCTTCTATTTCTATAAAAAAACTGTACGTGCGGCCCATATTTATTAATTGCCTACAGGCACTGTATAGTAGCTTCTGGCGCCCCATTGTTTTTTTTTCTGTCTTAAATAGGCCAGGCCCAGCCAGCCTTTTCCTTTGGCAAAAAAAAATGCAGCATGTACGCACGCGGCCGGCCGATGGGCTCTAGGCCCATGCGAGGCGTTAGCCTTTTTCTTCTCTGTTTCGTTTAATTGCGTCTACATTTAGTCCCACATTGGCTAGCCTTTAACCCTTAAACCTCTTTTCCACCTAAAAATATAGACCCATAGAGCCTCCAAAAATCATCCGATTCGGGTTAAATCAATATTTTGGTTTGACTAGATTCATTTAAGAAAAGTATTTTTCTCCTCTTCGGCGCGACTCCTGGAAATTGTCTCTCCCTCCGAAGTTGTCCTTTCTTTGCCTTATAAAGGTATCTTATAAAGATATCTTTCTTTGTTTTTTCTTTCTTTTTTTATACCTCCATAGTTCATTATTTTCTAGACTAGTATGATACAATAATTAGATTACCAATTAGTCTCTGTATTTATACATTAGACCTAAAATTCTTTTAGCCGTAGCTATTTTTCTTCCGTAAAACAGCTTGGCCCTGATTTTTCAAAATAGCACTTTTTACTCGTTCATCCAAATTAGATGAAACCAACGCTCACTTCTTCGTTATGATCTCCTCTATCCAGTAATCTAACTCAAGCATGTTTTGAAAGTTTAAAATTTGAATTAGATTTGATTTGAATTTGAACTTCATTTGATCATAACTTGAGTTTTATAACTCCGATTTAATTGATTCTTTTTGCAAATCGAAGCTCTTGACCTAGACTTTTTGATAAGGCCAAATTCACATAATTTTGGTACTGTTAGAAATTGTTTTATGTTGCAAGATTTATTTGCTTGGTTTTGATGTTTTCCGAATCATCTTTTTCGTTCTTCCCGATCTTTTGAGTGATTGCTTATGGGTGGTTACCATTGCTTGCTTATGATAGATTGACCGGAGTGTGATGAGTAGAACTATCAAGAGCTTTGAGTGCGAATCATCTTCATCAACATTACAGGCAAGTTCACACTTTGATCATACCTCTTACTACCTAGTTTTTATTGCATTAGATCAATCCTCAAACAATTGCATGGTTAGGATCTAATTAAACTATGGGATGGGAAGTAGTTGAGGTAGTACCTATTACCTGTTTTATTATCAAACCCTTGGGTGTTACTTCTATGTTTGCTTATTGTGCCATGCTATGCTAGTAGACGTGGATTGGGTGAGTGTATCCATGACAGATGTGAGATTGTTAAATCAATGGTTTATTTAAGGTGGCAACTTAAACACACATCTGGGTGGATTGAGGCACCTGGGTATTCCAGCGATTGCGTGTCTAGGCACCTGGGTATTCTAGCGATTGCCTGTTTTTTTTATGGACCGCCACCCAGGCTCAAAGGGATCATGAGATTATTCATACTAGAAACTTCCGTGTGCAGCCACAAGCTATTATGGGCTCTAGCATAGTTGATTAAGTCGTGTGAACTCTTACAGTGGTAGACTAGCAGATGTAGGGGATGTAGGTGGTACGGTCTACCACTACAAGAAACATCTTAATCCATGACGGATATCCGGTGACAGTCTTGAAATTCGTCATGACCACCTAGTACAGACCCGCAAGCCCCCTAAAGCCCTATACCTTTCCCCCATATAAAAGCTAACCCTAAGACACTCCCGTCCCCAATCTCTTTCTCCATCCGCCGCCAGCACCCTCGCCTCTCCTCGGCCCCATCCTCCGCGTCCACCTCCCCACCTCCACCTCTCCGCCCGAGATCCATGGCTACAACGGTTGCACCCCTCTGCTGCTCACGACCTGGGCCAAGGATCTGCGACACAGACCTCCCTCCTCCTTCTCCTAGGCGGCGCAACTGCCTCGCCATCTGAAGATTTGGAGCAGCAAGCGCCAGATGAGGAGAGGACGACGACCGTGACCTGCGAGAGGTCCGAGCTCGACCTCTCCGGTGGCGTCAATGCCCCGCACAAAGTCCCTCCCTGCTTCCCCCCACCGTCTCCTCTCTCCTTCATTACTTCATTTTATATCCCATCCCCAATCAAAGTTCTTGCATCGATTCAGATCAGCACGACCTCTCCGCCTCTTCAGTTCAATGGAAGGCGACCACTGGGACCTCACGGTCCAGCCCGACAAGCTGACGAGCTCGATGGCCAGGTCATCCGCCCCAACCACCACGATTCCGCAGAGAACAATAAGGTTGACCCTTCTCGCTCTGTTTTTCTGTTCTTTCTAAGTAATTGCTACTCTGCTCGAGCGTAGTTCTCCAGGGGCTATCCTTTTCTCTCGGACTGAATCTGACATAGAAAAATGTGGCCAGTTTGTTTCCTGGTACTCGTAAGCTACAGCCAACGAGAGACTAGCAGGCTGCGTTTGGGAGCCAAAGTATTTTTATAGTTTTTAAGAAGTACTGGTATCTCTAAAACTATGGTCCTTTTGTAGTATATAGAAAAGAGGTCCCGGCCTCTTTTCAAAAAACTGAGAAACGCTTGCTGGGTTGTCACTCTGTCCATCGACACATGTGACATAAAATCGATAGCTAGCCCATCAATCTATCCGGCTCGAGGGGCGCACATACACGTACAAATGACTACTTTAGTGCCAGCTGAAAACACATGCACGCAGAGGTGATTATTGTCACGACCGGTTTTCCGGGTATTAATTTCCAGAAAATGGCCGTTGTGCTCACCAGCCCCAGGATTACTGTGAGCCGATGAGGCACCAGCTTGATATAGAAATTCCAAGCAAAAATACAAAATGTGTAGTACAAGACCATTGTGGCCTATGAGTACATCAAATGGTTTCTAGTGGTTGAGGGCGGAAGCGGTTTGTGGATCACCACGGTCTATGGGACTCCATTTCCCACAGGAACAGCTGACCAGGTTAACTCCTATCTTCACGAGGCTGCTATCACCGTTGCTTAGGTCCCGAGGCTGTCATCGCCACGCTCCTCTCCAAGCAAGCAATCTGGCCAAGACAATAGCAAGGGACAAGCCAGTGAGTACTTTGAATGTACTCGCAAACATTAAGAACACAGGTATAATATAATTGATCAACATACACTGAAATATTCTATGATCACATCGTCAGTCATAAATAAACTCTTGATGCATGCAAGCAGGTTATTTATATGCAACCGGAATATGCAATGACAGAATAGAAATAAAATGCACCGATCGGATGCCTGAAGCGACGTCTCGAAAGGATAGTAAAAGTGAGGATGCCTCAGTCGGGCGTCTTAGCGACACCACGTAAGGGGCTTATAAAGTAAATAAAATAACAAGCATGCCACAGTCGGGCGTCTGAGCGACGCCACATAAAGGGCTTATGAGAAAATGAAATAACAAACATGTCACAGTCGGGCGTCTGAGCGACGCCACATAAAGGGCTTATAATCATAGTGAATATACAGGAGGTGGTACCGTCCCAGGGATATTCATTATTTCAAACAATGCAAATGGTTAGTCCATAATGATAACAATCATAACCATCATATATCACATGCCATCATCAATATTCAAGTTTAGTGGTTTCTCCTCCGAAGACCGACACTAAGACCGACACTTGACCCATCCCAGACTGTAATCCTTAACCATGGACACGGCTATTCGAATAGGTTTAATATCTCTGCAGAGAGTGTACTCTTTACCCACGAGTAACAGATTCATGTAGTCCATCGGGACTAATTCCGTCTATGGCCTTTTAGTTGACAACACGCCTAACTTGCACACACCAGCTTAACTTTACTTGTGTCAGGAATCACCCGGGACACTTGTTAAGCAAAACTCTAAGTGGGGAGGCTACAATCTCGCGTAGCATGGGATCAAATTTCTATCGCGCGCTCTAAGGGGTGCCCCCCTCTCGGTCCCAACCGGAAACACCCATGCCCCCGGACCAGGTGGCATGCCTACTGGCTACAACCGGTATCTTCCACCATGGCCTCTCTGTATGGTGTGTGCTTGAAAGGGGTTGACGACTTACTGAACCGTACCCTACCTGCTGCAGGGACAAGTGGTAGTATAAAACAAGTATGGGGGTTACTGGAACAAAACTCGATCTACGGTCGACTCAGGAGGTTTATGAATTCCCTGCATGACATGTAAAACAAATATATTTCAACCAACAGAATCACCACCCATTATACCATACTATGCCATACCGGACATAACCGTCCCGACGGAGACCGGCGACAAGCTCACGCCTACCCAAGGCAGAGGCTTTCCCGGGTTCCTTTCCGGCATGCATGCAAGGCACATGAGGATGATTACCATCACATGTATATTCATTTCCAACAGCAAGGAAATTACTAATATGCATCCATGCAAATGATTGTATCACCACATAAAATAACGAGTTCTCCGAAATGAGGTGGTGTTATAAACGTGTCAACTAACACACCAAAAATATTATTCCAGTGTTCAGAATGCTTGCCTTCAAGGTGTGGAGAGGTGGGGGTGCTCTCCAAAACTTTTGAAAGTTTTCTTCTCTTCAAAAATCCTATTTTCAAAAATATGCAAATAACACATATTTCAAAAACAGTACAAAAAAGTTGTTTGGAAAATTTTCAAATAAATCTTAAAATAAACTAGACAGAATTTGAGAGATGTAGGAAAAAGAATCAATTCATTTGGAGTTATATTTAAAAAGTTATAGCCAGTCAAAGTTGTGGTCAAAATCTGTTTTTAAAATAAAACAGAAAAGAAAACGTTTCAGAGGGGAATACGCTTTCACACAGAGGAGACGTACTTGATCTTTTACGCCTCCACTTATCCAGCGTGGACGGCGCGTGAGTCACTGACAGTGGGCCCGGGGGACCCACTGGTCAGGTTTGACTAGTCGGCCTCCCTCCTCTTCCTCTGCCCCGAGCGGAGGCGGGACTCCGGCGATGCTCGCCGGCGAACGGCGGCACCGTTCGGGAAACGGAGGTCACCCGCGGGCTCAGGGGATCGAGGCGGTCACTCCGATAGTCGCTGCGGTCTCGGGGGTGGACGGAGCTGCCGGCGGCGAGCTCTGCAGCGGACAGTGGCCGTCGGGCAAAGTGATTTTTCTCCCGCGGCGAATCCCGGTCAAAATGGAGCAGGGGGAAGGATACACTAGGAGGAGAGGAAGTTCCTGGTGGAGAGAGTGGAGAGGAGGAGGCTCTGGTGGCGCCGGAATGGTCGGGGCAGTGGCGGTGGCTGCAGTCGTCGGAGGTGGGGAAGAAGACCTCCCCGGGTCGATTAGCTGTCATGGAGGAACTAGGGGAGCATGCTGAGGCTGCCTCGCAAACGGAACATGCTCGGGGGCCTCTCTTTATAGCATGTCCAAGTCGGTTCGCGGCGGCCGTGGATAAGTTAACCGGCGAACCGCCCTACTGTGCTGCAGGGCGACATGGCGGTGGCTGGTCGGCTCCAGGAGCTACCGATGAACGCTCCACTGTCCATGGAGGCGAGTTGGCGCGCTGTGGTGGTCGGGGCGGTGCCGACCATGGCAGGAGCGGGTGCGGCCGCGGGCGTGCCGCCAAGAGAGCTCTTGTGGCGGCGCTGTAGGTCGACAGGGGGCTGTCGGGGCCTTTGGCGTGACGCGGCGAGAGGGAGAGGATCAGGATGAGCTTGGGGAAGTTTATCCAGGGCGTGCTGGCTCGGGCGCAAGCACATGTAAAATGCGTGCTCTGCTCGCGCTCCGGGCGTGCACGGCATTCGTTCGACGAAATGCCAGGGCGACCAAAACTGCTAGACGGCTAATGCAAATCCACAGGCCTAGGTTAGAGACCGTTAGTAAGCCACTAGACAACTTGGTTAGGACAGGTGGGAAAGTTCACAACACAAACTTACAAACATGCCAAATCTGTTCATGCCCACAGGGTGTTTGTCAAAATTCCAGAGGCATCTAGGCAGTTCTTGGAGGGGCCAAAATCTCCAGATAGAAGTCTCTTTGGATGTACAAGAGGGTGGTGAGGTTTGTTTGTAAAAAGCACAAACTTGTTAGTGCAAGTTTTGCAAAACTACAGTTCTGGACAGGAGATAAATGGCATCATTTCATGAACCAAAAACATTCCAATGGGTGCATGCTACTGGACTTAGGGGTTTGGTAGGGCTGTCTACAAGTAGGAGAAGGCACAAGGTTACTGGAGCAAAAATAAATAGGGTTGCAGTAGAATTCACAAGGCTGGACCAGAATGGAAAAGAGGTTGATTCACTCAAAATTTTCAAAGAACAGCACTAGGTTTTTGCATAATGTTGAATAATATGCTACTACCAACATCCCATAATTTTGGTGGAGGCCAGAAAGAAATATTTAAATGAGTTGTAGTGCAAAATTGCCCACTGGACCAGAGAAGAAAATTGGGTGTAGAGCTCAAAATATTTCATGAAATGAAGATGTTTTTGCACAAAAGTGATTTAGAAACATCACATGACATCTCCAAATTTTGGTTGGAATTAT
This sequence comes from Triticum dicoccoides, assembly GCF_002162155.2. Taxonomy (NCBI): domain Eukaryota; kingdom Viridiplantae; phylum Streptophyta; class Magnoliopsida; order Poales; family Poaceae; genus Triticum; species Triticum dicoccoides. Next base: position 587,661,872 of record NC_041390.1, read on the forward strand.
GAAAGAGTTTATCAAATGGTTGCAGTTCAAATATGGCCATGTAACCTTGGAAAGACCATTTTTCAAGAAAATAAAGATCAAGCAAATTAATTATGTAGTTAGTTCTACTAATAAAAGAAGAGTTTTTCTTGAGAGGTTAAACAAGTCCAATAACAAATTTGAAAAGTTTTCATTTTGGGGGAAAAACTCCATAATAACAAGGGAGAAAAAGGTTCAAAAATAAAAAGGGAGCCCAGAAAATAAAAGTTTTAATTTCCTGGCAAAAAAATTTTAATTAATAAAACAAGGTCAAAAATTTGGGGTGTCACAACACTACCCCCCTTAAGAAAAAAATCTCGTCCTCGAGATTTGTTAGGGTTGTTTTTTTTTTGAAAATATCTTCCCTGTTAGTTGGAACCAAAAAGGTTACTTATAGCACAAACTTTGTGTGGCCGGGGTTGGTTTTTGGTACGCTCAAAGTAAAATGCAACCGTTCACCGACGTACACAAGCATGGTAAAAAAATTGAGGCGCTCAAGCAAACATCATTCAATCATGGCGACACACAAATACAGGGCGTGGCCGTACTAAGGCTCGGTACTAATCGAGTAAATTAGTCTACTTCGTTCATATCCAAGCGGGCGTGCCTTGTGGATGTCGAGGCTTCTCCACGGGTCTCATCGTCGGAATTAGCTGGAGTGGGTTGAGGCTAGCGTGCCCTTTTATAGAAAAGGGGACGGAGTCTTCCTTCGCACGCTTGCTAAAAGACTATTCAGGATTCGGTCACTCGCGCATGAGCGGCAGGTTAGGTTGATAGGTTGGACACCAACTGCAAAAAGGTGTTGGGTCACTGTGTGGCTATCTTGCACGAGAAACTTGGCTGGGGTTTGGTTATGGTCTGGTGGGTTGGTTTACCTAGGTTTTTCGACTTGGCTAGATAGGATTAGCCAATGGTCAGCCTGGCTTTGATACCAAGTCTGTCGCGACCGGTTTTCTGGGTATTAATTTCCAGAAAATGGCCGTTGTGCTCACCAACCCCAGGATTACTGTTAGCTGATGAGGCACCAGCTTGATACAGAAATTCCAAGCAAAAATACAAAATGTTTAGTACAAGACCATTGTGGCCTATGAGTACATCAAATGGTTTCTAGTGGTTGAGGGCGGAAGCGGTTTGTGGATCACCACGGTCTATGGGACTCCATTTCCCACAGGAACAGCTGACCAGGTTAACTCCTATCTTCGCGAGGCTGCTATCACCGTTGCTTAGGTCCCGAGGCTGTCATCGCCACGCTCCTCTCCAAGCAAGCAATTTGGCCAAGACAATCGCCAGGGACAAGCCAGTGAGTACTTTGAATGTACTCGCAAACATTAAGAACACAGGTATAATATAATTGATCAACATACACTGAAATATTCTATGATCACATCGTCAGTCATAAATAAACTCTTGATGCATGCAAGCAGGTTATTTATATGCAACCGGAATATGCAATGACAGAATAGAAATAAAATGCACCGATCGGATGCCTGAAGCGACGTCTCGAAAGGATAGTAAAAGTGAGCTTGCCTCAGTCGGGCATCTTAGCGACACCACATAAGGGGCTTATAAAGTAAATAAAATAACAAGCATGCCACAGTCGGGCGTCTGAGCGACGCCACATAAAGGGCTTATGAGAAAATGAAATAACAAACATGTCACAGTCGGGCGTCTGAGCGACGCCACATAAAGGGCTTATAATCATAGTGAATATCCAGGAGGTGGTACCGTCCCAGGGATATTCATTATTTCAAACAATGCAAATGGTTAGTCCATAATGATAACAATCATAACCATCATATATCACATGTCATCATCAATATTCGAGTTTAGTGGTTTCTCCTCCGAAGACCGACACTAAGACCGACACTTGACCCATCCCAGACTGTAATCCTTAACCATGGACACGGCTATTCGAATAGGTTTAATATCTCTGCAGAGAGTGTACTCTTTACCCACGAGTAACGGATTCCTGTAGTCCATCGGGACTAATTCCGTCTATGGCCTTTTAGTTGACAACACGCCTGACTTGCACACACCAGCTTAACTTTACTTGTGTCAGGAATCACCCGCGACACTTGTTAAGCAAAACTCTAAGTGGGGAGGCTACAACCTCGCGTAGCATGGGATCAAATTTCTATCGTGCGCTCTAAGGGGTGCCCCCCTCTCGGTCCCAACCGGAAACACCCATGCCCCCGGACCAGGTGGCATGCCTACTGGCTACAACCGGTATCTTCCACCATGGCCTCTCTGTACGGTGTGTGCTTGAAAGGGGTTGACGACTTACTGAACCGTACCCTACCTGCGGCAGGGACAAGTGGTAGTACAAAACAAGTATGGGGGTTACTGGAACATAACTCGATCTACGGTTGACTCAGGAGGTTTATGAATTCCCTGCATGACATGTAAAACAAATATATTTCAACCAACAGAATCACCACCCATTATACCATACTATGCCATACCGGACATAACCGTCCCAGCGGAGACCGGCGACAAGCTCACGCCTACCCAAGGCAGAGGCTTTCCCGGGTTCCTTTCCGGCATGCATGCAAGGCACATGAGGATGATTACCATCACATGTATATTCATTTCCAACAGCAAGGAAATCACTAATATGCATCCATGCAAATGATCGTATCACCACATAAAATAACGAGTTCTCCGAAATGAGATGGTGTTATAAACGTGTCAACTAACACACCAAAAATACTATTCCGGGGTTCAGAATGCTTGCCTTCAAGGTGTGGAGAGGTGGGGGTGCTCTCCAAAACTTTTGAAAGTTTTCTTCTCTTCAAAAATCCTATTTTCAAAAATATGCAAATAACACATATTTCAAAAACAGTACAAAAAAAGTTGTTTGGAAAATTTTCAAATAAATCTTAAAATAAACTAGACAGAATTTGAGAGATGTAGGAAAAAGAATCAATTCATTTGGAGTTATATTTAAAAAGTTATAGCCAGTCAAAGTTGTGGTCAAAATATGTTTTTAAAATAAAACAGAAAAGAAAACGTTTCAGAGGGGAATACGCTTTCACACAGAGAAGACGTACTTGATCTTTTACGCCTCCACTGATCCAGCGTGGACGGCGCGTGAGTCACTGACAGTGGGCCCGGGGGACCCACTGGTCAGGTTTGACTAGTCAGCCTCCCTCCTCTTCCTCTGCCCCGAGCGGAGGCGGGACTCCGACGATGCTCGCCGGCGAACGGCGGCACCGTTCGGGAAATGGAGGTCACCCGCGGGCTCAGGGGATCGAGGCGGTCACTCCGGTAGTCGCTGCGGTCTCGGGGGTGGACGGAGCTGCCGGCGGCGAGCTCTGCAGCGGACGGTGGCCGTCGGGCAAAGTGATTTTTCTCCCGCGGTGAGTCCTGGTCAGAGTGGAGAGGAGGAGGCTCTGGTGGCGCCGGAATGGCCAGGGCAGTGGCGGTGGCTGCAGTCGTCGGAGGTGGGGAAGAAGACCTCCCTGGGTCGATTAGCTGCCATGGAGGAACTAGGGGAGCATGCTGAGGCTGCCTCGCGAACAGAACGTGCTCGGGGGCCTCTCTTTATAGCATGTCCAAGTCGGTTTGCGGCGGCCGTGGATAAGTTCGCCGGCGAACCGCCCTACTGTGCTGCAGGGCGACGTGGCGGTGGCTGGCCGGCTCCAGGAGCTACCGACGAACGCTCCACTGTCCATGGAGGCGAGCTGGCGCGCTGTGGTGGTTGGGGCGGTGCCGACCATGGCAGGAGCGGGTGCGGCCGCGGGCGTGCCGCCAAGAGAGCTCTTGTGGCGGCGCTGTAGGGCGACAGGGGGCTGTCAGGGCCTTTGGCATGACGCGGCGAGAGGGAGAGGATCAGGATTAGCTCGGGGAAGTTTATCCAGGGCGTGCTGGCTCGGGAGCGAACACGTGCAAAACGCCTGCTCTGCTCGCGCTCCGGGCGTGCACGACATTCGTTCGACGAAATGCCAGGGCGACCAAAGCTGCTAGACGGCTAATGCAAATCCACAGGCCTAGGTTAGAGACCGTTAGTAAGCCACTAGACAACTTGGTTAGGACAGGTGGGAAAGTTCACAACACAAACTTACAAACATGCCAAATCTGTTCATGCCCATAGGGTGTTTGTCAAAATTCCAGAGGCATCTAGGCAGTTCTTGGAGGGGCCAAAATCTCCAGATAGAAGTCTCTTTGGATGTACAAGAGGGTGGTGAGGTTTGTTTGTAAAAAGCACAAACTTGTTAGTGCAAGTTTTGCAAAACTACAGTTCTGGACAGGAGATAAATGGCATCATTTCATGAACCAAAAACATTCCAATGGGTGCATGCTACTGGACTTAGGGGTTTGGTAGGGCTGTCTACAAGTAGGAGAAGGCACAAGGTTACTAGAGAAAAAATAAATAGGGTTGAAGTAGAATTCACAAGGCTGGACCAGAATGGAAAAGAGGTTGATTCACTCAAAATTTTCAAAGAACAGCACTAGGTTTTTGCATAATGTTGAATAATATTCTACTACCAACATCCCATAATTTTGGTGGAGGCCAGAAAGAAATATTTAAGTGAGTTGTAGTGCAAAATTGCCCACTGGACCAGAGAAGAAAATTGGGTGTAGAGCTCAAAATATTTCATGAAATGAAGATGTTTTTGCACAAAAGTGATTTAGAAACATCACATGACATCTCCAAATTTTGGTTGGAATTATGAAAGAGTTTATCAAATGGTTGCAGTTCAAATATGGCCATGTAACCTTGGAAAGACCATTTTTCAAGAAAATAAAGATCAAGCAAATTAATTATGTAATTAGTTCTACTAATAAAAGAAGAGTTTTTCTTGAGAGGTTAAACAAGTCCAATAACATATTTGAAAAGTTTTCATTTTGGGGGAAAAACTCCATAATAACAAGGGAGAAAAAGGTTCAAAAATAAAAAGGGAGCCCACAAAATAAAAGTTTTAATTTCCTGGCAAAAAAATTTTAATTAATAAAACAAGGTCAAAAATTTGGGGTGTCACAATTCTAATAGGGTTTATTGCTCCAGATCACTTTGACGTCTTTGACAGATATGTGAGCAGTTGTACGGCGCCGGCAAGGACGCACGAGCTGCAGACCTCGACTTGCAGCGCATGTTGTAACTAGCTTGGTCTTTGATTGATTGCAAGAGATAACTCTACTACTACTACAGATCCTTCCTAGCATCTAGGAGAAAATATGTCAGTGCAAGGCTGCATACATACGGTTTTGGAATAGTATGGTTGTGGAAAAAAGGTGTTGCCAAACTAGGCCGTACTGTTTGCTATTTCCTTTCTCTTCTCTCACCATGAGAGCACTAGTAGTGTAGAATTTGTGAGATCCGCTACTTAGTTAATCAACTAATAATTTATAATAATTTAATGCCCATGAGATGCTTTTGTTGGTTCCTTGGATTTTTCTTGTTTGTGGAATATAAGTAAATCATTAATCTCACTCAATCGATTGATCAAGAGTAAGATTGTTAACTAGGGCTGCTATTACACTGCTTCTCTGTTATATATTTGTGCAAACTTTCTATCTGATATCATCATTTTGTTGATCAGTCCTCCTAGCCTACTCTCTCTCTCTCTCTTGCGCTAATTACATACAAGTTTAGCATCAGATCCGTGAAATGTACTTACTACCATCATTTGGTTGCAGCAAATATTACATATTTTGTTCATCACACCTTGTCGTACTCACCGATATGGTATTATTTGCTGCCATCTTTGAGTTGTAAAAATTGGGTTTATTTACTATTATTCTTTAAGATTTTTCTCATGCTATTTTTCTGGTTTTTCTAGCCTGAACAGACTAGCATCGGTTTTCGTCGAGACAAAATGAGAAGTTTATTTGCAACTCTGGCATATTCATTGAGATATTGGCTATACGATAGAGGTTTCCTTGCAAAGGCGATCCATGGTGATAAAACACAGGAGGTAAATACATATTATGAACTCTTCTGTCATCACCTAACTTTTTTTAGCAGCAATGTAAAACTGCAAAGGCAACACATTATAGCTAATACTGAATATTTTAGTTTGAAATATCTGCCATGCTGTTTTAACACTGGAAGGTCAAGAACAACATACATTTTTCTGAGCATGCTATATACTTTTATGAGTTACAAATTTGATAAGTATCAAGGATGTATCTAGCTTAAGCATATTTACACCTTTTGTTATACCTATGGCTCTGCTTGGAGTATCTCTACTAAGATTTTAGCTAGTTTTATCTACCTCGTGCTCACCTGTTCTGTATATTAATAAAGAAAAATAAATGTCAAACTATATGTACATGCCAGGGTTGCACATGTAACAGAGACATGTGTGCTCACAGATTGCTGCTAGTCTATTTCCTGTAACCATGTAAATAGATTATTTTTTACATGGCACTCCTTTGGCAATTTACTAAAGTTGCTTGATCAGTCTATACCACTTAAATATGTTATGCTACGGTTGTCAGCACTTCAAGACGAACTTGTAGGTTAAATATTTGAGTTTCATTTGTAAACTTGTTGACATACGAACCTTTGAAATTTACGGTGCCCGGTTTGATGATCAGAGGCTTCACGTCATGCATATGTTTGTTAGTGAAATATTCTAGGTATGACGACAAAATGATAGCTGCCTTCAAGAGGTCCGACAAGAACCTGAATGACAACGTCAATGATATAGTACTTAGTTATGTGACGTGTGTATTAGTTTCTCATTTGACACACTTTGCTTTTGATAATTTTTTAAGAAACCTCATGTTTACTCTTATTTTATAGTAGATACATTGCTATTCTCATTTGTAGGCACTATAAGATTTAAGAATTTTGGACATGGAAATCATTTTTATATTTGTTGTAATAATATTATTTCTACTATTTGTTCATATATATACAATCATCTAAGGTTCTTTTGAATATGCAGGTAAGATTGGGCAGTGTGCTACTTGGTGTTGCTCATCACAATCAAACATCAGGAGGGCCGACAGCAAGAACCTAAATAACAGCCTCGATAATTTGTATGATCTGTTGATGTAAAATGAAGTGTACTTATGATGTGTGATATATTTTGTCAATAAAAATTGCAAGTTATCATTTTGTAGAGGAATTTACAAACTGCTATTATGTAGATACATAGAGCTGAACTGTGTAATGTTGTACTTAACAAATATTTTCTCTTGGACCAAAATTGCCATTAGGCTTTGTGTAATGCATTATACTAAAAATTGGGCTGAAAGAAATGGGTTAATGTGCTCAGCCACGATGAATTTTGTGATGGAAAATACTATCCACGTAGGTAGACACGTCATTCAAATTGGTGAATAAAAAATCTTACATGTGTTAGTCCATGACGGATTGTTCCATCACAATTGATTGGGCCTGGCCGGGCCTGGGGCAGATGTATGACGGACAAGAGTCATCATGTAAGGTGTGCTGTCAAATTATGACGCGATATACATGACGGATTTCAAATCTGTCATGGACAGGCACCCATGACAGTTTTCCACTAATCCATGATGGATCAAAACTGTCACGTATTAACATATTTCTTGTAGTGTACCCATCCTAAGGTGCAAATGCTTCTAAAATACCGTGTGTGGGTCATCCGTTTCTCAAACACCATGTAGTGCGAGAAATCCAACGGAGGAGATCGAGTCTTGTGGGGAAAAGTGCGCAAACCTCTGTAGAGTGTATAAACTAATCATAATTAGCCGTGTCCCCGGTTATGGACATCTTGAGTATCTAGTTCTTGGATTATCCTGTTAATCTCATCACGTTACTTAAATAATTTGTTGGGTCTTAATGATGATACTTAATTGGGATTGAGAATGCTGTCAACCATTCTCAATGTTTAACAACCACCATGATTGTTAAATAAAAATTTATTCCTTTGCAGTAGGGAAAAATTGTCTTTACGCAAAACTGTAATCATAGATCTTTTCCACCAGCCAAATATGCATGTAGTGATAGCCATATTTCAGCATTGCTCCATAGTGTGAATTTGCCAGTACATTCAATGTACTGACCCTTTGTGGCTGCAACGTCTCATGTTGCAAGATTTTCTTATGACGAGTAAGTGATACGTTAGGGTTACGATTTCTACACTCAACTTTGTCGTTGGTGTTGATGGGAATCCATAACCTTGTTACTTCCGCTATTTGGATTGAGGTAATAGTATTTACGTTACTTTATACATGTGATTTACCTCTGTTATAAATCCTCGAGTACTGTGTGTGTCAGCATACCGATCCAGGGATGACACTTAAGCACAGAGACTTGACCCATTCGGGTCGGGTCGCTACAGGTTATCTCCCAACAAGCGCTTTTCTTTAAAGCCTTTTAGCTAGGCATTGATAATCTTAATGATGCTCACATGAAAGACAAGAATTGAGGTGCAAAGAGAGCATCATAAAACACGTGACAAACACATCTAAGTATAACATACTTCCAATTCTTAGGCATCTTATAAGTAAACAAATTTGCAAGGCAAGCAAAAACTAGCATATGCAAGGAAGAAGAAAGTGACGATAGCAATCTCAACATGACGAGAGGTAATTTAGTAAGATAAAAATTTCTAACCATATTTTCCTCTCTCATAATAATTACATGTAGAATCATCAAAAAATTCAACAATATAGCTATCACATAACATATTCTCTTCGTGATCCACATGCATGCAAAGTTGACACTCTTCCGAAATAGTGGTATTAACATTAACTAAAGTCATGAGCTCTCCAAACCCACTTTATGAAATAATTCATAAGATTGAACATTCTCCAAATATGTGGGATGTAAAGTTGACACTCTTCCAAACCCACTTTCAATATTATTGCAAACACTATTATCAATCTCATATTCATCATTGGGCTTAAATAAATTTTCAAGATCATAAGAAGAATCACCCCAATCATGATCATTGCAATAAGTAATAGACATAGTGAGGGAGTCCTGGATTAGGGGGTGTCCGGATAGCTGGACTATACCTTCAGCCGGACTCCTAGACTATGAAGATACAAGATTGAAGACTTCGTCCCGTGTCCGGAAGGGACTTTCCTTGGTGTGGAAGGCAAGCTTGGCGATACGGATATGTAGATCTCCTACCATTGTAACCGACTCTATGTAACCCTAGCCCTCTCCGGTGTCTATATAAACCGGAAGGTTTTAGTCCGTAGGACGAATAACAATGATACCATAGGCTAGCTTCTAGGGTTCAGCCTCCTTGATCTCGTGGTAGATCTACTCTTGTACTACCCATATCATCAATATTAATCAAGCGGGAGTAGGGTTTTACCTCCATCAAGAGGGCCCGAACCTGGGTAAAAACATCGTGTCCCTTGTCTCCTCTTACCATCCGCCTAGACACACAGTTCGGGACCCCCTACCCGAGATCCGCCGGTTTTGACACCGACATTGGTGCTTTCATTGAGAGTTCCTTTGTGTCGTCACTTTTAGTGCCGATGGCTCCTCCGATCATCAACAGCGATGCGGTCCAGGGTGAGACTTTTCTCCCCGGACAAATCTTCGTATTCGGCGGCTTTGCACTGCGGGCCGATTCGCTTGGCCATCTGGAGCAGATTGAAAGCTACGCCCCTGGCCATCAGGTCAGATTTGGAAGTCTGAACTACACGGCTGACATCCGCGGGGACTTGATCTTCGACGGATTCGAGCCACAGCCGAGCGTGCCACACTGTCACGAAGGGCATGATTTAGCTCTGCCGCTGAACAGTGCCCTGGAGGCCGCACCCACATCAGCTCCAACCCTTAGTTCGGAGCCAATTGCGCCGATCGAGGACGGGTGGTTGGACGCCGCCTCGGAGGCTGCAATCTCTATGGCGATCGAGCCAAACACCAGCTTAGTCCCCTGTGAAGCCCGTGACTCCAAGGTGTCGGACTCCTCTCCGGACTCCAAGCCCCCCCGTGCCCCTGCCGATCGAATCCGATTGGGCACCGATTATGGAGTTCACCAATGCGAACATCTTTCAGCACTCGCCTTTCGGCGATATTCTAAATTCACTAAAGTCTCTCTCTTTATCAGGAGAGCCCTGGTCGGACTACGGTCAGCAAGGTTGGGATGGGGATGATGAAGAAATTCAAAGCCCACCCACCACCCACTTTGTAGCCATTGTCGATGATTTAACCGACATGCTCGACTACGACTCCGAAGACATTGACGGTATGGACGCTGATGCAGGAGACGATTAGGAACCAGCGCCTATAGGACACTGGAAAGCCACCTCGTCATATGACATATACATGGTGGACACCCCAAAATAAGGCGATGGCGATGGAACAGCGGAGGATGACCCCTCCAAGAAATAGCCTAAGCGCCGGTGTCAGCGGCGCCGCTCTAAATCCCGCCAAAGCAAAAACGGTGATTCCGGCACGGTAGATAATAACACTCCGGACAGTGCCGAAGGAAACCTCCTCCAGCAAAATTCAGCACAGGAGGATGGAGAAGCCAGCCCTCATGAGAGAGCGGCAGATAGAGAGGTCGAGGACGATAATTACATGCCTCCCTCCGAAGACGAGGCAAGCCTCGACGATGAAGAATTTGTCGTGCCTGAGGATCCCATCGAACAAGAGCGCTTCAAACGCAGGCTTATGGCCACGACGAGCAGCCTCAAGAAAAAATAGCTGCAACTTAGAGCTGATCAAGACTTGCTTGCCGATAAATGGACGGAAGTCCTTGCGGCCGAAGAGTATGAACTCGAACGCCCCTCCAAGAGCTACCCAAAGCGCAGGTTGCTACCCCGATTAGAGGAGGAAGCACCTGCATCACCAGCGCATGATGCGGCCGACCGGCCACCTCGTGGCCTCAACAGAGAGGCCTCTCAGCCCTCCACTCAAGCTGCACCCCAGCGCCGCTTTAAAAATACCAAGGCATGGGGAAATGCGCCAGACCTGCGATATATATTGGAGGACAAGGCAAAGCAAACAAGGTCGATCTACGGATCGCGTGGGCTCCCCACGACACGAGACGGTAATCGTCACACCGGATATAGTAAATCCGGCAGGGCCGAACACAGTAGACAAAGCTCGTTCGAGCTACGTCGTGATATAGCCCAATATAGAGGTGCCGCAAACCCACTATGCTTCACAGATGAATTAATGGATCATCAAATCCCCGAGGGTTTCAAACCCGTGAACATCGAATCATACGATGGCACAACAGATCCTGCGGTATGGGTCGAGGACTATCTCCTCCATATCCACATGGCCCGCGGTGATGACCTACACGCCATCAAATACCTCCCACTCAAGCTTAAAGGACCAGCTCGGCATTGGCTTAACAGCTTGCCAGCAGAATCAATTGGTTGTTGGGAGGACCTGGAAGCCGCATTCCTCGACAATTTCCAAGGCACTTATGTGCGACCACCAGAAGCCGATGACCTAAGCCACATAATTCAGCAGCCAGAGGAATCAGCCAGGCAATTCTTGACATGGTTTCTAACCAAGAAAAATCAAACCGTCGACTGTCCGGATGCAGAGGCCCTAGTGGCCTTCAAGCATAATATCCGTGACGAGTGGCTTGCCCATCACCTTGGACAGGAAAAGACGAAATCTATGGCAGCCCTCACGACACTCATGACCCGTTTTTGCGCGGGAGAAGATAGCTGGCTGGCTCGTAGCAATAACATAACCAAGAGCCCTGGTAATTCGGATACCAAGGACAACAGTGCCAGGTCGCGTCGCAACAAGCACAAGCGCCGCATTAACGGCGACAATGCTGAGGATACGGCAGTTAATGCCGGATTCAGAGGCTCTAAACCCGGTCAGCGGAAAAAGCCATTCAAGAGAAATAGTCAGGGCCTGTCCAGTTTGGACCGAATACTCGACTGCTCGTGCCAGATACATGGCACCCCCGAAAAGCCAGCCAATCACACCAACAGGGATTGATGGGTGTTCAAGCAGGCCGGCAAATTAAATGCCAAAAACAGAGACCAGGGGCTACATAGCGACGACGAGGAGGAGCCCCGGCCGTCGAACAGTAGTGGACAGAAGGGATTCCCCCCACAAGTGCGGATGGTGAACATGATATACGCAACCCACATCCCCAAGAGGGAGTGGAAGCGTGCGTTAAGGGACGTATACGCGATGGAGCCACTCGCCCCGAAGTTCAACCAATGGTCCTCCTGCCCGATCACTTTTGATCGAAGGGACCACCCCACTAGCATCCGTCATGGCGGATTCGCCGCATTGGTTCTAGACCCAATTGTTGATGGATTTCACCTCACTAGAGTCCTTATGGACTGCGGCAGCATCCTGAACCTGCTTTATCATGATACAGCATGGAAAATGGGCATCGATCCCTCGAGGATTAAACCCACTAAAACGACCTTTAAAGGCGTCATACCAGGTGTAGAGGCCAACTATATAGGCTCAGTCACACTTGAAGTGGTCTTCGGATCTCCGGACAAATTCCGAAGCGAGGAGTTAATCTTTGACATAGTCAGGTTCCGTAGTGGCTATCACGCACTGCTCGGGCGAATCACATTTGCCAGGTTCAATGCGGTACCGCATTATGCATACCTCAAGCTCAAGATGCCAGGCCCTCGAGGAGTCATTACGGTCAATGGAAACACGGAACGCTCTCTCCGAACGGAGGAGCATACGGCGGCTCTCGCAGCGGAAGTACAAAGCAGCCTCTCAAGGCAATTCTCCAGTCTGGCCATTAAACGACTGGACACCGTCAAGCGCGCCCGGAGTAACCTACAACAAGACCGCCTGGCACGTTCCGAGCAGGTGTAGCAATGCGGCCCCAACCCCAGCCCTCACGACATTGCGAAACCAGTGCTGCGCGTACATAACTACGCTCTGGAAATACCATGGGCACAGGGGGAGGGGCACCATCACGGCATGCCCGAAACACGGCTTAAACCGCACTAGGGGCTGCCGATTTCTTACTTTTATCTTACTTTCAGGACTCCATTCTTCGGAAGGCCTAACCGACAGTACAATTGCCGCAAAACGATGCAAGAACCAGGGAAGCAGAAAGCCACGCCGCACTATGGAACTCTCAGGTGGTCTCTATAATGAGCAGTATACCTGTTTCGCATACCATTCCGCAACCCGCCCCTGGAAAGGACATGTTAAATAGTCCCACCTTTTGCTTATCGCACTATTTGTATCGTTCTGCTTTAATCGCAGTTTTTTCAAATAAACAATGCATAGCTTTTGTCTAGTATTGCATTACTCTTTTTTACAAATATATGTTCATTAATGACATGTTGCACCCGTACACTTTGGTACGGCCAATAAGCTAGGGGCTTAAGTACCCCACAATATGGTGTGAGAAGTCCGAACATTTTCACAAGTGCGGCACCCCGAACTTATAGCATTATATGCATCGGCTCCGAATCATGTCTTGGGTCAATAGTTGGGTTTGCCGTGCTCCTATGTTTTGGTGCATTACGTTCCATTATATCGGCTAAGGTAGCACTAGGAGAACTACTGCAATTGTGCCCCAGTTGAGCTGGGCTAAGCACCTCAGTAGAGAAAGCTAAAACTGACTGTCATGATGAGGTGAGAGCTGGTCGCTGTTTGAGAGGTTTTTGAGTCCCTAAAGACTTATGCTGCTTAGAGCGAGGAGTCGGCTTTTTCCGACCTAGGCGTGGATAGCGCCCCGAACTCGGTCTTCCGAACACTAGGGGCTTCGCCAAAATTTAAAATTATAGAATTCTATTGCTAAGTGAGAGTGTTCAAGCATTATAGTCTGATTGCCTTGTTCGTTGTGTTGAGTGCCTCCCTCGAAGGACCCATGAATGGGAAAAAGAGCGCTCAAGTTTATCCCGAACACCCCAGCACTCGTGGCATGGGGGCAGAAGCCGACGACTTGCCATCTCTCAAATTTGATAAACGGCCGCACAGAAGGTAATATTTTAAATTCAAAAAGCATTGCTTAGCGCACATGAACAAGTTTTCAGCGCACAGGACAAAACGAGCGAGTTTACTCAAAAATTACATCCCTGGAACATTCCTCCGCCATAAGGTGGGCACCCTTCAGAATGCCCTCATAATACATCTCGGGCTTGTGATGCTCTTTGCCCGGCGGTGGCCCGTCCTTCACAAGCTTCTCAGCATCTAACTTGCCCCATTGCACCTTAGCGCGGGCAAGGGCCCTACGGGCACCTTCGATGCAGACGGAGCGCTTGATGACTTCGAGCCTTGGACAGGCCTCCACCAGCCGCCGCACCAGCCCGAAGTAGCTCCCAGGCAGAGCCTCTCCAGGCCACAACCGAACTATGAGGCCCTTCATGGCCTGTTCAGCCACCTTGTGGAGCTCGACCAGTTGCTTCAGCTGGTCGCTCAAGGGCACAGGGTGTCCGGCCTCAGCATACTGAGACCAGAACACCTTCTTCGTCGAGCTGCCCTCCTCGGCTCGGTAGAATGTGGCGGCATCGGACACACTGCGGGGCAAATCTGTGAATGCTCCTGGAGAGCTCCGGATTCGGGTAAATAACAAGTAATTCACTTTCACATGCTTGCTTTGCATAAAGAAAGCCTTACCCGCCGCTATCTTTTTCATCACCTCAACCTCCTCGAGGGCCTTCTAGGCTTCGGCCTTGGCAGACTTGGCATTCTCAATGGCCGCCGCGAGCTCGGACTCTCGCGTCTTCGAGTCAAGCCCCAAACTCTCATGTTTTTTCATGAGGGCCTGGAGCTCTTGCCGCACCTCGCCAACCTGCGCCTCATACTTCTCCTGCTCGGTGCGCTCCGTGGCCGCCCTCTTCTCGGCCTCGGACAGCGCTTGCTTAAGGGTCGCCACCTCCGTTGTGGCCCCTACCATAGCCACGTTAATCCTGTCACTTTTTGCAATTGCACCTTTTATATATTTAAATAAGGTACTTCTTACCTTCCTTATCCTCGAGCTGCTTCTTGGCAAGCCCGAGCTCTTGCTTGGACTGCTCGAGGTTCTGCTTCAGCGCGTCCACCTCCGCAGTGAGTGCGGAAGACGCCGGCAGCGAAGCCTGCATATGCACATTGACTTACTTTTGTTAGACTCCTGCGAATGTTATTAGATCCTCTATTCAGCTTTTCTTTCCAAACGCCAAACAGAGCATCAGGGGCTATTGTCTATGCGGTAACATTTTTACATATCCTTTACTTACCTCAAAGCCTGTTAGAAGGCTGGCACAGGCTTCAGTCAGTCCGCTCTTGGCGGACTGAACCTTCTGGATCACCGTACTCATCACAGTACGGTGCTCCTCGTCGATGGAGGCACCGTTAAGCACCTCTAGCAGATTGTCCGGCGCCTCCGGTTGGACGGGGGCCACCGGCTCAGTAGGCTTGCTCCTCTTGGAAGGAGGTCGCCTGCCGGACTCCGGAACCTTTAAAGGTTCCGGAGTGGTGTCCGGCCTAGGGCCGGACTTAGAGCCCTTAGGGGTTCTATCTCCTTGGCGCCTGGAGTCCGGGAGGTTGCCTTACGGCGCCTCCAGGACCACCTCCTCCTGGCTCGGAACCTCCTGGGACAACACTTCGGCGTCATCCGTAGGGCGGGGGGAGGTAGCGGGCGGAAGTGAATTCACATCCGACGAATCCAGGGAGCTGCTCGACGACTCGTCGAGCCCGGCCTCGGGCGGACTGCAGATTCATGTTCGACGTAAGGAAAAGTTGTGCAATGAAGGAATACTATGAATCACTCTGGTATCCGGATACTTACGATCTCGCCAGGGGCTTGGCCCTGAGCGGCCACTCCTCTTCGCCGTCGTTGGCGTTGGTGGGGTAGTCCGAAGGAAGGGTCTTCCCCTTCTCGGACCCTTCGGCCTCCCCAGTTGGGGTGGCCTTCCTTTTCTTCCCTCCCCCCGCTGGAGGGGGAGAGGTCTCTTCTTCCTCCTCCTTGTCTTCACGGGAGGAGTGCATCTCAGAGTCGTCGGATGATGAATCCGACACCACCAGGCGTCGGGCACTCTTTCGAGTACCCATGGCCTTCTTCTTGGCCTTCTTCTCCAGCACCACATAGGGTGCCGGAACCAGCAGCTTCGCCAAGCGGCCGTCCGCTGGGCCTTCGGGCAGAGGGGCCGGACAGATAATCTATTCGGCCTTCTTCAACCATTCCTGTCAAAGGCACGGGAGTTTAGATCCCACATAGAGTTAAACTATGAAAGACAAATATCCTGTAAAAGGTAAACAGCTTACCGCGCCGGCTTGACGCTGCGCGCTGAATCCGCGATCCTCGGTAGCGGATGCGGGAGCCTCGGCGCCCTTGAATAGCACCTTCCAGGCATCTTCGTACGTTGTGTAGAAGAGCCTGCTTAGAGTTCAGTGCTGCGCCGGGTCGAAGTCCCACAAGCTGAAGGCCCGTTGTTGGCACGGGAGGATCCGACGGACGAACATGACTTGGACTACATTGACAAGTTTGAGCTTCTTGCTCACCAGGTTTTGGATGCATGTTTGCAGTCCAGTCACCTCTCCTTTTTCACCCCATGACAGGCTCGTCTCATTCCAGGAGGTAAGCTGCGTAGGGGATCCAGATCGGAACTCGGGGGCTGCGACCCATTCAAGGTCACGCGGCTCGGTGATGTAGAACTACCCCGATTGCCACCCCTTCAGGGTCTCCATCAAGGAGCCCTCGAGCCATAGGACGTTGGGCATCTTGCCCACCATGGCGCCTCCGCACTCTACCTAGTTGCCGTGCACCACCTTTGGCTTGACATTGAAAGTCTTGAGCCATAGGCCGAAATGTGGGCGGATGCAGAGGAAAGCCTCACACACGACGATAAACATCGAGATGTTGAGGACGAGGTTCGGGGCCAGATCGTGGAAATCTAGGCCGTAGTAGAACATGAGCCCCTGGACAAATGGGTGGAGAGGGAAGCCCAGTCCGCAGAGGAAATGGGGGAGGAACACCACCCTCTCATGGGGCCCGGGGGTGGGGACGAGCTGCCCCTCTTTGGGAAGCCGGTGCGCGATGTCATTGGACAAGTATCCGGCCTTCCTCAGTTTTTTGACGTGTCCCTCTGTGACGGAGGAGACCATCCACTTGCCTCCCACTCCGGACATGGCTGGAGAAGGTTGAGGTGGGGAGCGCGGACTTGGGCGCTGGAGCTCGAGTGCGCGGAAATGGATGAGCAAAGGAGGAAGAAGGCGTGGATGAAAAAGGTGGATTCTTATCCCCTTATATGGGCGGACGAAAACTACACGTCCCCACCAGCCTGGTAAAAATCGCTTGTCTACCAAGCGCCGTAATCAATGGCCGGTTGGGTTACCCACACCCGTATTGATGAGAATCCCGAAATAAGGGGACACGATCTCTGCTTCGACAAGACGTGCCAAGGAAACCGCCTCGCTAAACGCGCTGAGGTGGGACAATAAAACAATTCGAATAAAGGCTTGGCCGTGGTGTGATGTCACTCTACGGAATACGTCAGCAGATTAGATTTGTGTAAATATTATTCTCTCTATGGCAATATGTGGAAACTTATTTTGCAGAGCCGGACACTATCCTTGTGTTCAAAATCTTCTATGAAGTACATGGAGGAGGAACCCGCCTTGCAATGCCGAAGACAATCTGCGCGCCGGACTCGTCGTCATTGAAGCCTGGTTCAGGGGCTACTGAGGGAGTCCTGGATTAGGGGGTGTCCGGATAGCCAGACTATACCTTCAGCCGGACTCCTAGACTATGAAGATACAAGATTGAAGACTTCGTCCTGTGTCCGGAAGGGACTTTCCTTGGCGTGGAAGGCAAGCTTGGCGATACGGATATGTAGATCTCCTACCATTGTATCCGACTCTGTGTAACCATAGCCCTCTCCGGTGTCTATATAAACCGGAGGGTTTTAGTCCGTAGGACGAACAACAATCATACCATAGGCTAGCTTCTAGGGTTTACCCTCCTTGATCTCGTGGTAGATCTACTCTTGTACTACCCATATCATCAATATTAATCAAGCAGGAGTAGGGTTTTACCTCCATCAAGAGGGCCCGAACCTGGGTAAAAACATCGTGTCCCTTGTCTCCTGTGACCATCCGCCTAGACGCACAGTTCGGGACCCCCTACACGAGATCCGCCGGTTTTGACACCGACACATAGCAATACTAGCATCCCCAAGCTTAGGGTTTTGCATATTGTTAGCACAATTGACATTAATATAATTTATAATAGCATCATTGCAATCATGCTTTTTATTCAAAGATCTATCATGAATCACTTCATAAAGCACTTCATCACAATTTTCAGATTCACTGATTTCAAGCAAAACCTCATACAGATAATCTAGTGCACTCAAATCACTAGGAATTGGTTCATCATAATTGGATCTCTTAAAAAGATTGGCAAGCGGATGAGGATCCATCGATCTTAGGTTCTCTGTTTAGGAATAAATACACACTATTCCAACCAATCGAGCTAACGAGCCAAGTAAGACATCAAGGCAAACGAAAAGACGAACAGAAGAAGGACGAACAAAACGGCAACGGTGAAGTGGGGGAGAGGAAAACGAGAGGCAAATGGCAAATAATGTAATGCGAGGGATAAGAGTTTGTGATGGGTACTTGGTATGTCTTGACTTGTGTGTAGACTCCCCGGCAACGGTGCTAGAAATCCTTCTTGCTACCTCTTGAGCACTGCGTTAGTTTTCCCTTGAAGAGGAAAGGGTCATGTAGTAAAGTAGCGTAAGTATTTCCCTCTGTTTTTGAGAACTAAGGTATCAATCCAGTAGCAGACCACGCTCGAGTCCCACGCACCTACACAAACAAATAAGAACCTCGCAACCAACGTGATAAAGGGGTTGTCAATCCCTTCATGGTCACTTACGTGAGTGAGATCTAATAGAGATGATAAGATAATATTTTTGGTATTTTATGGTAAATACTAAAAGTAAAGAAAGCAAAATAAACGGCGCGAGAAATAGCTTGTTGACGGGAGATTAATATGATGGAAAATAGACCCGGGGGCCATAGGTTTCACTAGTGGCTTCTCTCAAGATAGCATAAGTATTACGGTGGGTGAACAAATTACTGCCGAGCAATTGATAGAATTGAGCATATTTATGAGAATATCTAGGTATGATCATGTATATAGGCATCACGTCCGTGACAAGTAGACCGACTCCTGCCTGCATCTACTACTATTACTCCACACATCGATCGCTATCCAGCATGCATCTAGAGGATTAAGTTCATAAGAATAGAGTAACGCTTTAAGCAAGATGACATGATGTAGGGGGATAAACTCTTGCAATATGATATAAACCCCATCTTTTTATCCTCGATGGCAACAATACAATACATGTCATTTCCCCTACAGTCACTGGGATCAAGCACCGCAAGATTGAACCCAAAGCTAAGCACTTCTCCCTTTGCAAGAAAGATCAATCTAGTAGGCCAAACCAAACTGATAATTCGAAGAGACTTACAAAGATAACCAATCATACATAAAAGAATTCAGAGGAGATTCAAATATTGTTCATAGATAATCTTGATCATAAACCCACAATTCATCGGATCTCGACAAACACTCCGCAAAAAGAAGAGTTACATCAAATAGATCTCCAAGAGAATCAAGGAGAACTTTGTATTGAGATCCAAAGAAAGAGAAGAAACCATCTAGCTAATAACTATGGCTCCGAAGGTCTGAGGTAAAATACTCACACATCATCGGAGAGGCTATGATGTTGATGTAGAAGCCCTTCATGATAAATGCCCCCTGCAGCGGAGCGCCGGAAAAGGCCCCAAGTTGGGATCTCATAGGTACAGAAGGTTGCGGCGGTCAAAATAGGATTTGGCTCCATATATGATGTTTCCAGGAGATATGAGTATATATAGGCGAAGGAGGTCGGTCAGGAGAGCTATGAGGGGCCCACGAGGGTGGAGGGCACACCTAGGGGGTAGGGGCGCCCCCTGCCTCGTGGCCTCCTCGTTCGTTTCTTAACGTCCACTCCAAGTCCTCTAGATCACGTTTGTTCAAAAAATCACATTCCCGAAGGTTTTATTCCGTTGGGACTCCGTTTGATATTCCTTTCCTTCGAAACACTGAAATAGGCAAAAAAACAACAATTCGAGCTAGGCCTCCGGTTAATATGTTAGTCCCAAAAATAATATAAAAGTGTATAATAAAGCCCATTAAACATCCAAAACAGAATATATAATAGCATGGAACAATCAAAAATTATAGATACGTTGGAGACGTATCACGCTTCCCCACTCTGCCTCGGCAACTGTTCAACTTGACGAGTCCCTACTGCATGCAGAAGTAAACCATCATTGCGTGCGATCGTGGGGATCGTCGGTTGTTCTCCTTCCGACTATAAATGGGGGAGGAGCGGAGCCCCCGTTTCTCATCTCCTTCTTCTTGCTGCCTGCTCCTTCTTCTTCCTCCTTGCTTCACCGTCTTCCCACGACACCCATGGTGCCGATGTAGAGGTTCTCGGTCGCGGAGAAAGGGAAGGCTCACCAGGAGGGGCCCGACTCGCCACCACTCAAGAGGGGGCGCGGTCGCCCCCGCAAACATGGCGTGACCCTTGCTGTCGCTCCTCGGGGACGCGGACGTGCCCCTCCGGGGTTTGGCGTCATCCTAGGTGCCCGCAGTGGTGCCTCCTCCTGCGGCAGGGGCCGCTCGGCGCGGAGCAGTCCTTGCGCCAGGGGAAGGCGTGTCGTGGTTGCCCGGCCTCCTTGGTCGCGCTTCCACTCAGCGGAGGTGCTCCTGGAGTTCATCGTGTGGTCGGAGAATCCAGCTGGCGCATGGTTCCAGCTTCCGCGCTCCTTCTCTGGGGAGCTGCCGGCCGGGGGTCCTGATGGCCTCTGGCTGCAGGCCGACGGGTGCTGCAACAAGGCCTCATGCGTCACGGTGGGATCTCCGTCGCGGGCAACGTGGCCCTGGCTCGCAGCTGGCAGAGGTTTGCCCACGCGCGCAGCCTGAGCGGGCGGTGTACCCTCCACTTCAAGTACGACGGCGCCGCGACCCTCTTCGTGAAGGTGATTGGTGAAGATGGTCGCCGCATAGGGTGCTGCCCCGAGAACAGCGGCAACGGTGATGTGCTCGGCCTTGGCAACGGCTGTGATGAGGATGAGGGCGAACTCGCCCTCGGCGACGGGCGCTGTCCGTCCAGCGGCGATAGCTCCTCCGCTAGTGAGGGCTCTAGCAGCGGTGGATACGACCAGCCGCCACGCCACCGAGCTCGCTTCGAGGATGGTGGCGGGTCGTCCCTTTGTCATCTAGCGGTGAAGTGTGAGGAGCACTCGGGCTGAGCTGAGTCCAGGGGACGCTGCTGCCGCGCGCTCGCTTTGTTTTACTTTTCCTTCCTTCCTGCATTAAAAAAGTAGATGGCCCTGCTCGGGCCTATAATGAACCGTGGCATTTATGCCCTTATGCTATGTTTACTGTTCTTGCGTTGTTGTCATGATATTCATGCTCTATGTAGACGTAGGGGGACAACTTAGCTGGGTATGCTCGGGGTAGTTTTTCGTCTCGCGAGGGCGCGCCTTCTGGCATCTGGTGAGGTTTCCCTTTTGCCGACTCGAGAGGTATCACAAAGCTGCATAATTTGATAGAACATCTGTCGGATGCCTTGTTCCTTCTTGCGCAAGCCCTCGGGCATGGGCGAACCACAGCTTAGCGCACCGCGTTGCGATACCCGTGAGGCACGGACTTAGGGGGTGCGCCAATCGTGAGCTCAATCGAGGGCACCTCGTGAAGATCAAGGGAGCCAAAGTTCTGGGGCGACAAGGCTTCGGCAACGTGCGTTCGTCCGTGGTCTGGGTTAACCCAGCGCACGCGCGCACCTGCCCATCCCCCGCGCGAGGCGAACGAGGGAGAGCGTAGGCAACTGCCGCCCTCCCTGAAGCAAGGCAAAGAAGCAAGCGAGGTAAAAGGAAAGGGGAAACCCAGCCAAGCAATCGAGAAATACCAGAACTCCAAACTTCATTAAAAAGGGGGAAAACCAACTATAGAAAGCAAATGAACAGCCGCGTCCGGCACCTGGTCTAGTATTCTCACCAGCGCGGAGCTAAGTGCTGCCACTAGGACGTGGGAGGGAGCCTCCGAGGCCCGACCGCGGCACTCCGGAGACTTTGAGGCGTGTACAGTCCCACTCATTATTACGCGAGTGTGTCACGGGCGGAGACCTTCACAAGCACTGGGCCTTGCTTCATGGGTAGAAATTCCGGAGGTGTTGGATGTTCCAGGCGTTCTGGATGGGGATCTCGTCCTGCGTCTCCAAGCGCACGGTGTCGGTGTCAAAACCGGCGGATCTCGGGTAGGGGGTCCCGAACTGTGCGTCTAGGATTGATGGTAACAGGAGACGAGGGACACGATGTTTACCCAGGTTCGGGCTCTCTCTGTGGAGGTAATACCCTACTTCCTGCTTGATTGATCTTTATGAATATGAGTGTTACAAGAGTTGATCTACCACGAGATCGTAATGGCTAAACCCTAGAAGTCTAGCCTATGAGTATATGGTAATGAATCTGTCCTATGCAGACTATGCCCTCCGGTTTATATAGACACCGGAGGGATCTAGGGTTACATGGAGTCGGTTACAAAGGAAGGAATCTTCATAATTGGTCGCCAAGCTTGCTCTCCACGCCAAGGGGAGTCCAATCCAGACACGGGTATAGTCTTCGGTCTTCGTGTCTTCATAGCCCATCACACTACAAAAAAAAGACACATCCGTGACATTTTGGGCCGAACAAAAAAAAATTATGTCATACATATGACACTTCTATGACGATAATTGTGACAACACCCGGTATCATCATAGATGTGG
Organism: Triticum dicoccoides; assembly: GCF_002162155.2. Classification (NCBI taxonomy): domain Eukaryota; kingdom Viridiplantae; phylum Streptophyta; class Magnoliopsida; order Poales; family Poaceae; genus Triticum; species Triticum dicoccoides. The sequence continues at coordinate 587,684,564 of NC_041390.1, forward strand.
TGGGCTCCAACTTCTATGACAAAAAATCATGACAGAAAATGGGTTTTTCGTCCTGGGCGGGCCGGAGACGCAGCTGCATGACATTCTTTGGGCCGTCCATGACGGAAAAAACCGTGGTAGAAGCGAGGGGGAGGAAAATTTCGAGGATTTCCCGGTTACAATGGGAGGCCGGGGGCCGAGCGATGCGCGCTTCTCTTGTACACGTACGCGCGTGTGTGCGAGGCGTTGGCTCTAACTGAACCCGAGCGAGGCGTTGGGCTCTAACTGAACCCGAGCGATTGCACTGGAGGCTACGCATTACTGAACCCGAGCGATCGATCGATGGCTGTTAACTGAACCCGATCGAGCGATTCCTTCACTACTGCTGCTAACTGAAGCCGATCGATGCTGCCTCTAGATGAAC
>NC_041390.1:587685401-587713613 GCF_002162155.2 Triticum dicoccoides
TGAATAGGACCCCGTGGTGTTGCCTCTGGATGAACAGGACCCCGATCGATCGAGCCGGTTGGGGCTGGATGAACAGGACCCCCTGGAGGGCTGGATGAACAGGACCACCCCGTGGAGGGCTGGATGAACAGTAGATGGTGGAGGGCAGGATGAACAGTAGCCCGTGGAGGGGTGGTTGAACAGGAGCCCGTGGAGAGGGCTAGTTGAACAGTAGCTGATGGAGTAGCGCGCGGTGGAGGCTGGATGAACAGGAGCCCATGGATGAATAGTCGCAGGTGGAGGCTGGAGCAGGTCGACGGTGGATGAACAGTAGCTCGTGGTGGCTGGAGGGGGTCAACGGTGGAGATGGACAGTATCCTGTGGAGTCCCGTTTTGCGGTACGCCACACCCCTCCCGATGAACAGGACCCCTGTTTCGACCATAGGAGGTCCGTTTCGTCTGTTTTGCGGTACGCCACACCCCTCCCAATGAACAGGACCCCCATTTCGACTGTAGGAGGTCCGTTTCCTCTGTTTTGCAGTACGCTAGACCCCTCTCGATTAACAGGATCCCGTTTCGAACGTGGCCGGTCGAACACAAGGCCGTTTCCTCCGTTCTGCGGTACGCTAGGCCTCGTTTCCATCGCCTGTTCTGTCCAAGCCCTCCCGATGAACATGACGCATTCTGTTGCCTCCCCATGAACATGACGACGACGCTCTTTCTCCGTTCCGACCCAGCCATGTACATGAGCCCTCGCCGTACGTATGCGCGAGTAGGCGTTCGAGACCACGCCCGTATGTACACATACGTGGCCGTATTTTCTTTCTTGCACCCTTACCGCTATACGTACGTGTACATGCTACGTGCGCGCCTCTGCATCGACCAGTATATATGTACGTACACGTTCGCGACCAGAATGACAACGCTACGTACGCTTCGACCAGGTGGGTCCCGACTGTCAGGCACTTCCTTGCGTGCGAAGATGTAGCTGGTGGGTCCCAGCAGTCAGGGGGCGAAGCGTTTTGAATTTATTTGCCAGGACGCACTTCCTTCATGCGAAGCCGTAGCTGGTGGGTCCCAGCAGTCAGGGGGGAAACGGTTTTTCACGAAATACGGTGGCTCGTCCGGTGGGTCCCCGCTGTGGCCGGAGGCACTTCCTTGCTGCGGCCGTGGACCCAGCTGTCAGCCTCTCCACGTACAGTCCACGTCCGATGGAAGTCGTTCCTTGACCACGTTGACCATGCCGCGCCAAGAGCACCAGGGCGGTGGACGATATTGAGGCCTAAGAAGGGGACGACGGGGAGCCGGGGAAGACGCGGCAGTGGAAGCCCGCGCGGAGAGGAGTACGAGGGTTCACTGGTTTGGCTGCGGTGTGAGGCTGCCGTCACCGCAGGGCCTGGCCAGCGGTGGGAATAGTAGGGGCGGTGAGGCCTCCGCGGCAGCACAGCCAGCCACGGGAGGCAGGAGCATGCGGCACGACCGGCGCTGCTTTGGGCGGCTGGAGCAAGAAGACCAGAGGTTGAAGAAGCACTATGGCCGTTGGATGCACATCGTACGGTCACTGGAGCTAGAATCGTTCATATTGACTAAAGTTGACAAAGGCCCCCGTCCCAGTCAACTTAGTAGGCCCACAAGTCAGCCTCTCACCATGGTGGGTCCCAGCTAGCAGGGGGGACTATTCATTTTTTTATGCGTAATAAGGAGGCACTTTCGATGGGTCCGAGCTGACAGCGGGGGGAACGTTTTTTTCGCGAAATACGCTGGCCCGTCTGGTGGGTCTGAGCAGTCAGGGGGGAAACGTTTTTTCGCGGAATAAGGTGGCCCATCCGGTGGGTCCCTGCTGTAAGGTGGAGGAATAGTTATTTTGCACGTAATAAGGAGGCACTTCCTTGCGGCCACCTGGACCCAGCTGTCAGCCTCTCCACGTACAGTACTCTTTCGATGGAAGTCGTTCGTTGACCACATTGACCACGCCCTGCCGAGAGCACCAGGGCGGTGGTCTGGATGACGGTGAGGCCTAGGAAGGGGACGACACGGAGCCGGGGAAGACTCAACAGTGGAAGCCCGCGCGGAGAGGAGTACGAGGGTTCACTGGTTCGGCTGCGGTGTGAGGCTGCCGTCGCCGCAGAATAACAGGGGGTGTGGGTGAGTGGAGGGATGGCCTGGCCAGCGGTGGGAGTATTACGGGGGCGGTGAAGCCTCCGTGACAGCACAACCGGTCACGGGAGGCAGGAGCAGGCGGCACGACCGGCGCTGCTTTGGGCGGCTGGACCAAGAAGACCAGAGGTTGAAGAAGCACTATGGCCGTTGGATGGACATCGTACGGTCACTGAAGCTAGAAACGTTTATTATTGACTAAGTTGACAAAGCCCTTGGTACGCTCCAACTTAGTAGGCCCACGGGTTAGCCTCCGAAACGGTGCACCCCAGATGTCAGGGGGAGGAATCATTTTTAGGGCGGCCGAAGCTAAGATTATCCGAAATTGAAGAAGAAGCACGACTTCCGTTGGATAGACATCCAATGGCCACTGCTTCTAGAACTGTGTGTTGACTATAATAAGTTGGCAAAGCCTTGCATACGCGTCAACTTATTTTTTTAGGGGACGTGTCACTTAGTAGGCCCACAAGTGTGTGGCAGAGAACTTATAGCCCATTTACGTTTTGTAAGAATGTACGGCCCATTTTGGAATTCTAATGGAATTTACAACAGCCCATTTACAGTTTGTTAAAAGTGCAGCCCATTTTCTAGCTAGGACAATGATTAATAATTTCAACCAACCGTTGTAGACAGAATTCAATAAAATTTCCCACATTTTGATGGGCTCCGAAATATTTTTATCCCGCAATTTCTAGTCAGATTAAATATAAATTTGTATTACGTAAAAATCGAACGAAACATTGCGCGCGCAACAATGAAAATTTAAGATTTTCAAAATCTATAAATAATATTTTATAAACTAATTTCGTGTTTGGTGCATTTTTGATAGTTACTGCCCAGTTTTTATAATTACATCCCATTTATTATTTTTTAAATCCCATTTTCTGGTTAAGCCTAATGCATCCCTCCTAGGAAAGATTTGCAGCCCAGCGGGGCGGAGAATAACAAGTTGACCTTGCCTGGGTATTCCTCAAAAAGATGTATAGTGGGCTAGCCATTTTCATCTTGAAAAAATTAGTATCTGGGCTGGATATCTGGCCTGGGCTAGACGGGCCACAGCCTGCCCAGTTAATACCCTACTCTCCTCTGAACAACAAAGAAATCATCGTCAAGAAAAACTCTGTAGTGCTCACGCCTCAAAAACACAAATACTGCTCGAGCTGCTTGGTCCCAGCTGTCGGCCGCACCTTGTGCAATTCTCTTGTTTATATTGACTACATAGGTTGACAATGGTGTGGGACCGTGATGTCAGGAAACCAGGAGAAAGCTAAAAAAATATAGTTGTACATAATAAGGAGGCACTTGCGTACGTACGGCTGTAGCCCTAGTGGGTCCCTAGTGTCATCCAGTCAAAATAAAGTCATCTCCTGAATCCTCATGTTCGTTGACGATGTTAACAATGCTCGGCGCCACGGCGAGCGCAACAACTCGAAGGACAATGGAGAGGGCCTCGCGGGCCCTACGGATGGTCTGATACAGCGCCCGCTACTCATTCAGGAAGCCAGGATCATCAGACACCTATGAGCACCTTCGAGAAACTGAGACGGCATGAAACAGTAAGGCCGCGCTTGGGTGCTCTGGTTTATTTCAAACATGTATTAACATACAAGTGTAATTTACTCGTCATCGAAAACAACGCGCAAAATACAGGCGTAATGAAACCGAGGGCCCGAGGTCTGTAAGTAAAACCGGCGGGTTACACGTGTAATTTGAGAGACCAGTGTATATTTTACAAGCACTGCTATATGGACAACATTTCCAGACGATGCATGCACAATGTGCGTATCATGCCATCCATGGGCAAGGCTTAAACAGTAGCTAACGGCTGGAATAGCAATCGTCCAAGTGTCGTTCAGTGTTTTTATCGTGTGTCAAGTACTTCCGATATTTTACTAGTCGAAATCGACCAACCAAGCGCCTTCGCCCAAGACCATCTACTTTAATTTACAAGCGTCAGTTTTACAAGCGGTTTTGGTTGGAAAACGACGATCCAATCACGGCCTAATATCATGAGTTGGTCGGAAGATCATATGGTTTCATGTCTAACCTACCCGACTTGTCGTATAGGCTATGAATGAAACATCAGACGATGAACTTCTTAAGCAAGGACACAACAGAAGAGGATGATCTTCTTAACAAGCAAATCACTGGCATTAGATCGACATGCAAAACAATACAAAGCATTATTCTTAGGAGGCACGGTGAACAGCTTGTGATGCCGCATGCCACAACATTCCAAGCTCAACTTTGCAATCAAACACAAGGCCTGGCATTACATAGACAATATTCAGAACAAACTCTTAACACAGGAATATCTCAGCAGAGTAACTATTTACTTCTAAACTAAAATATCAAAATGCATGTCTTCTTGCTAACATCAATGAGCAAATTTTGACAAGGTTTTCCAATTCCAATATATTAAACTAACGTCTTCTTGCTAACATCAATGATTAAACTTTGACAAGCTTTTCCCATTCAAGATATGAAATGCCTATGATCGTGGAGTCTTGTCGCTTCTTGCTAACATCAATGATTAAACTTTGAAAATCTTTTCCCACTCAAAATATGTAATGCCTATGATCATGGAGGCACTCCACGTGTTGTTAAATTGCCAATGGTCTCTGCAGACTAGTCAAGTCACTTGTGTCTAATAATACTCTGTAAAGCTTCTCGGTCATTCCTTCTGTAATGTAGCACAAACAGTGACTACTTCTTTCTGCAAAGTGGAACGACCAATTGGACCCAGTAATGCAGCAGTTTGCCTTGGACACATTGGCTCCTTTTGTGCAGTTCAACTAAAATCGAAGTCGGAATAAAACCAAGCTTTAATTTTGATATCCATGTAAGCAACAAAAGGTATAAGGGAAACAATTACTGAGAAATAACGGTTGATGACTTGTACTCCCAGAAGAAAAGCATCTACTGACCTACCTTATCTTAATGGGAAACAAAGCAGGAGAGTAGCAATTCTCAATCAGTGTGATTCATTCATATTAACTGAGACATTATCTTAACAATGCCTTCTTTCAAGATGTATAAAGAACGAAAAAGCAGAAAAGTATCATTCCTAAAACAATGCGACTGATTCATTTTAACAGAGACATTATCTTAACAATACCTTGGTTAAACATGTAGAAAGAACTACAAAGTAGGATAGTACCATTTGTAAAACACTGTAAGTCTGTAACTGATATATAATAACAGAGACATTATCTGAACAATACATTTCTTAAACATGTACTCCGGCCGATCCCTAATAGAAATGGTACTCCTGCCGATCCCTAACAAGTGTTTGCAGTTTTGAACTAAGATTTAGTAGTTAATTCGGAGGAAGGTCGATACAGACCATTCAAGACCAAGATTTGAAACAACTCGTGAGGAAGATCTCACAGAGATCTCAACACATATATGGAAATCCGGTCTCATTTTGTGCAGTTCCACCAAAATTAAGCGAAGCAAAATGTCGCAATAGCAACAAGTTGAAAAGATATCCCTGTTTTAACAGAGGCAAAAAAGGAATCAATTACTGGCCAATAAAGGTGGATGAAACATGCGGCCACAAAAATGGTAATCCCACCAATCCCTAACAAGTGCTGCAGTTTTGAACTAAGATTCAGTAGTTAATTAATTCTTAGAGTGGCATTGCTTAATTTTACCAGCGACATTAGATTAACGAAAAGCATAAACAGTTCCAGGGTAGAGTGGGTGCAACAACAGTATGTGCTTCCATCTACTTATAAAGGGGGTGATGCAGAGTTTGTTGTAACAAAGCAACAAGCATCATGTCTGGGTTGGTTCCATTTTTGTTCACTACATAATGGGAAAGGACAGCAATACAATAGCTTCAATTCAACATTTATTTAAAACAGTACCAATACAAGTAGCACAACATCTCAAAGCACACTGCACAATCATGTGGATGAAGGCCTGTACTGACCTTTCATGAGACCGACAACGATAAAATACGAATCTGCCAACACGAATAGGAAACCCAATCTCGTTTTGTGCAGTTGCACTGAAATCAAGCGAAGTGTTTCGCGTAGCAAACAAAAATGTCACAATAGCAACAAGTTGAATAGATATCCATGTATAAACAGAGGCAAAAAAGGAATCAATTGTTGGCTAATAAAGGAGGATGAAACATGCGACCACAAAAATGGTAATCCCGCGAATCCCTAACAAGTGTTGCAGTTTTGAAATAAGATTCAGTTGTTAATTCTGAGAGTGGCATCAATTACTGGCTTATAAAGGGGGTGATGCTGAATTTGTTGTAACAAAGCAACACGCATCATGCTACCTCTTGAGCTTGCATTGGTTTTCCTCGAAGAGGAAAGAATGATGCAGCAGAGTAGCATAAGTATTTCCCTCAGTTTTTGAGAACCAAGGTATCAATCCAGTAGGAGGCCACTCGCAAGTCCCTTGTACCTACACAACACAAAGAGCTCAACGCAACCAACGCGATTAGGAGTTGTCAATCCCTTCACGGTCACTTACGAAAGTGAGATCCGATAGATAATATTTTTGGTATTTTTGGTATAGAGATGCAAAGTAAAAAGTAAAAGACAAAGTAAAAAAGCAAAGCAAGATTAAAGTGATGGAGATTGATATGATGAGAATAGACCCGGGGGCCATACGTTTCACTAGTGGCTTCTCTCAAGATCATAAGTATTCTACGGTGGGTGAACAAATTACTGTTGAGCAATTGACAGAATTGAGCATAGTTATGAGAATATCTAGGCATGATCATGTATATAGGCATCACGTCCGTGACAAGTAGATCGAAACGATTCTGCATCTACTACTATTACTCCACTCATCGACCGCTATCCAGCATGCATCTAGAGTATTAAGTTAAAAACAGAGTAACGCTTTAAGAAAGATGACATGATGTAGAGAGATAAATTCATGCAATATGAAATAAACCCCATCTTGTTATCCTCGATGGCAACGATACAATACGTGTCTTGATGCCCCTTCTGTCACTGGGAAAGAACACCGCAAGATCGAACCCAAAGCTAAACACTTCTCCCATGGCAAGAACTACCAATCTAGTTGGCCAAACCAAACGAATAATTCGAAGAGACTTGCAAAGATAACCAATCATACATAAAAGAATTCAGAGAAGATTCAAATATTGTTCATAGATAGACTTGATCATAAACCCACAATTCATCGGTCTCAACAAACACACCGCAAAAAGAAGAAGATTACATCGAATAGATCTCCACAAGAGAGGGGGAGAACATTGTATTGAGATCCAAAAAGAGAGAACAAGCCATCTAGCTAATAACTATGGACCCGAAGGTCTGAGGTAAACTACTCACACTTCATCGGAGAGGCTATGATGATGTAGAAGCCCTCCGTGATGACGGCCCTCTCCGGCGCAGCTCGGGAACAGGCCCCAAGATGGGATCTCGTGGATACAGAAAGTTGCAGCGGTGGAATTAGGTTTTTGGCTCCGTATTTGTTCGTTTGGGGGTACGTGTATATATATAGGAGGAAGAAGTACGTCGGTGGAGCTTCGAGGGGCCCACGAGGCAGGGGGCGCGCCCTAGGGGGGCACCCTCGTGACCGCCTCTTCGATGCCTTGGCGTAGGGTCCAAGTCTCCTGGGTCTTATCCGGTGAGAAAATCACGTTCCAAAAAGGATTTTTCTGTTTGGACTCCGTTTGATATTTCGTTTCTTCGAAACACTGAAATAGGCAAAAACAGCAATTCTGGGCTGGGCCTCCGGTTAATAGGTTAGTCCCAAAAATAATATAAAAGTGGAAAATAAAGCCCAATATAGTCCAAAACAGTAGATAATATAGCATGGAGCAATCAAAAATTATAGATACATTGGAGACGTATCAGGCATCCCCAAGCTTAATTCATGCTCGTCCTCGAGTAGGTAAATGATAAAAAGAGAATTTTGATGCGGAGTGCTACTTGGCATAATTTCAATGCAAAATTTCTTAATTGTGGTATGGATATTCAGATTAGAAAGATTCAAGACAAAAGTTCATATTGACATAAAGAATAATAACACTTCAAGCATACTAATAAAGCAATTATGTCTTCTCAAAATAACATGGCCAAAGAAAGTTATCCCTACAAAATCAGATAGTCTGGCTATGCTCTATCTTCACCACACAAAGTATTTAAATCATGCACAACCCCGATGACAAGCCAAGCAATTGTTTCATACCCTAACTTTTTCAAAACTTTTTCAATCTTCACGCAATACATGAGCGTGAGCCATGGATATAGCACTTAGGTGGAATAGAATGGTGGTTGTGGAGAAGACCAAAAAGAGGGGAAGATAGTCTCACATCAACTAGGTGTATCAACGGGCTATGGAGATGCCCATCAATAGATATCAATGTGAGTGAGTAGGGATTGCCATGCAACGGATGCACTAGAGCTATAAGTATATGAAAGCTCATCAAAAGAAACTAAGTGGGTGTGCATCCAACTCGCTTGCTCAAGAAGACCTAGGGAAATTTGAGGAAGCCCATCATTGGAATATACAAGCCAAGTTATATAATGAAAAATTGCCACTAGTATATGAAAGTGACATAACGAGAGACTCTCTATCATGAAGATCATGGTGCTACTTTGAAGCACAAGTGTGGTAAAAGGATAGTAACATTGTCCCTTCTCTCTTTTTCTCTCATCATTTTTTTATTTGGGCCTTTTTTATGGCCTCTTTTCTTTTCTTTTTTTTTATTTTTTTTTTCGTCTGGAGTCTCATCCCGACTTATGGGGGAATCATAGTCTCCATTATCCTTTCCTCACTTGGGACAATGCTCTAAAAAATGATGATCATCACACTTTTATTTTCTTATAACTCAACAATTACAACTCGATACTTAGAACAAATATGACTCTATATAAATGCCTCCGGCAGTGTACCGGGATATGCAATGAATCAAGAGTGACATGTATGAAAGAATTATGAACGGTGGCTTTGCCACAAATACGATGTCAACTACATGATCATGCTAGCAATATGACAATGATGGAGCGTATCATAATAAACGGAACGGTGGAAAGTTGCATGGCAATATATCTCGGAATGGCTATGGAAATGCCATGATAGGTAGGTATGGTGGCTGTTTTGACGAAGGTGTATGGTGGGTGTATGATACTGGCGAAAGGTGCGCGGTATTAGAGAGGCTAGCAACGATGGAAGGATGGGGAAGAGTGCGTATAATCCATGGACTCAACATTAGTCATAAAGAACTCATATACTTATTGCAAAAATCTAGAAGTTATCAAAGCAAAGTATTACGCGCATGCTCCTAGGGGGATAGATTGGTAGGAAAAGACCATCGCTCGTCCCCGACCGCCACTCATAAGGAAGACAATCAATAAATAAATCATGATGCGACTTCATCACATAACGGTTCACCATACGTGCATGCTACGGGAATCACAAACTTCAACACAAGTATTCTTTAAATTCATAACTACTAAGCTAGCATGACTCTAATATTATCACCTCCATATCTCAAAACAATTATCATGCTTCAATCTTCTCTTAGTATTCAACGCACTCAAAAGAAAATTTCACAAATCTTGAACACCAAGCATATTATTATTAGGCAAATTACCATGCTATTAAGACTCTCAAAATAATTTAAGTGAAGCATGAGAGATCAATAGTTTCTTTAAAACAAACCACCACCGTGCTCTAAAAGATCTAAGTGAAGCACATAGAGCAAAATTATAACGCTCAAAAGATATAAGTGAAGCACATAGAGCATTCTATCAAATTCCAATTCATGTATGGCTCTATCAAAAGGTGTGTACAGAAAGGATGATTGTGGCACACTAACAAACAAAGAAACAAATAATACAAGACGCTCCAAGTAAAACACATATCATGTTGGTGAATAAAAATATAGCTCCAAGTAAATTACCGATGGAAGTGGACGAAAGAGGGGATGCCTTCCGGGGCATCCCCAAGCTTTGACTTTTTGCTGTCCTTGGATTATCTTGGGGGTGCCATGGGCATCCCCAAGCTTAGGCTCTTGCCACTCCTTGTTTCATAATCCATCAAAAGAATTCACCCAAAACTTGAAAACTTCACAACACAAAACTCAATAGAAACCTTGTGAGCTCCGTTAGAGAAAGAAAACAAAAGACCACTTCAAGGTACTGTAATGAACTCATTATTTTTTTATATTGGTGTTAAACCTACTGTATTCCAACTTATCTATGGATTATAAACTATTTTACTAAGCATAGATTCATCAAAATAAGCAAACAACACACGAAAAACAGAATCTGTCAAAAATAGAACAGTCTGTAGTAATCTGTAACTAACGCAAACTTCTGGAACCCAAACAATTCTACCAAAATTAGACGACCTAGACAATGTATTTATTGATCAGCAGCAATTGGAATCAGTATTTTATCACGTTTTGGTGATTTTTAACAATTCGGCCACTGAACACAAAGTTTCTGGAAATTACAGCAAGATCAAATAACTATCATCCAAGAAGATCCAATAGGTCTAGCTTGGCACAAACACTAATTAAAACTCAAAACCACATCCGAACAGAAGGTAGATGGGTTATTTATTCCCTAACAGAAGAAAAACACAAAAAACTAAAAATAAAATTGGGTTGCCTCCCAACAAGCGCTACCGTTTAACGCCCCTAGCTAGGCATAAAAGCGAGGATAGATCTAGGTATTGTCATCTTTGGAAGGCAATCCATAAGCGGCTCTCATGATAGTTTCATATAGAAATTTTATTTTCTTTCTTGGGAAGTGTTCCATGGCCTTTTTTAATGGAAATTGGAATCTAATATTCCCTTCCTTCATATCAATAATCGCACCAACCGTTCTAAGGAAAGGTCTACCAAGAATAATAGGGCAAGAAGGATTGCAATCTATATCAAGAACAATGAAATCTACGGCCACATAATTCCTATTTCAAACAATAAGAACATCATTAATCCTTCCCATAGGTTTCTTAATAGTAGAATCTGCAAGATGCAAGTTAAGAGAGCAATCATCAAAATCGTGGAAATCTAGCAAATCACACAAAGTTTTGGGGATAGTGGAGACACTAGCACCTCAATCACACAAAGCAGAAAACTCATGATCTTTAATTTTAATTTTAATAGTTGGTTCCCACTCATCATAGAGTTTTCTAGGGATAGAAACTTTCAACTCAAGTTTTTCTTCATAAGATTGCATCAAGGCATCAACAATATGTTCGGTAAAGGCTTTCTTTTGACTATAAGCATGCAGAGAATTTAGTACGGATTGCAACAAGGAAATACAATCAATTAAAGAGCAACTTTCATAATTAAATTCCTTGAAATTCAATATAGTGGGTTTAGAAACATCTAGATTTTTATTTCTTTCAATCCCACTTTCATCAATTTCATCATAAAGATCTAAATACTCCGAATTTTTAGAACGCCTTCTAGGTAAAGGAAGATCATATTCAGTTTCATCAAGATTCATATTGCAAAACAAAGATTTGATAGGGGACACATCAATAACTTTTAGATCTTCATCTTGATTTTCAAAGGAATTGGAAGAACACGCTTTAATATAAGCATCTTTCGTAGCACGCATCCTAGCGGTTCTTTCCTTGCACTCATCAATGGAAATTCTCATGGCTTTGAGAGACTCATTGATATCATGCTTAGGAGGAATAGATCTAAGCTTTAAAGAATCAACCTCAAGAGAAATTATATCAACGTTCCTAGCCAAATCATCAACTTTAAGTAATTTCTCTTCAAGCAAAGCATTAAAATTCTTTTGTGAATTCATAAACTCCTTAACACTATTCTCAAATTCAGAGGGCATCTTATTATAATTTCCATAAGAGTTGTTGTAGGAATTTCCATAATTATTAGAAAGATTACTAGGATAAGGCCTAGGATTAAAATTCCCTCTATACGCGTTGTTACCAAAATTATTCCTACCAACAAAATGCACATCCATAGATTCATTGTTATTCTCAATCAAAGTAGACAAAGGCATATCATTAGGATCAGCAGAAACACTCTTAGTAGCAAATAATTTCATAAGTTCATCCATCTTTCCACTCAAAACATTGATTTCTTCTATCGCATGCACTTTTTTATTAGAAGATCTTTCAGTATGCCATTGAGAATAATTAACCATAATATTATCTAGGAGTTTAGTAGCATCTCCTAAAGTGATTTCCATAAAAGTGCCTCCCGCGGCCGAATCTAAAAGATTTCTAGAAGCAAAATTCAATCCGGCATAAAAATTTTGTATAATCATCCACAATTTCAAACCATGAGTAGGGCAATTACGTATCATTAATTTCATTCTCTACCAAGCTTGTGCAACATGTTCATGATCAAGTTGCTTAAAATTCATAATATCGTTTCTAAGAGAGATGATCTTAGTGGGAGGAAAATACTTAGAGAAAAAAACATCTTTGCACTTGTTTCAAGAATCAATACTATTTTTAGGCAAAGACGAAAACCAAGCTTTAGCATGATCTCTAAGCAAAAAAGGAAATAGCTTCAATTTAATGACATCATTATCGACATCTTTTTTCTTTTGCATATCACATAAATCAACGAAGCTATTCAGATGAGTAGCGGCATCTTCACTAGGAAGGTCGGCGAATTGATCTTTCATAACGAGATTCAACAAAGCAGTATTGATTTCACAAGATTCAGTATTGGCAAGAGGAGCAATCGCAGTGCTAAGGAAATCATTATTATTGGTATTGGTGAAGTCACACAATTTGGTAGTATCTTGAGTCATCGCGACAAACAAGCAATCCAACACACGAGCAAACAAAAGTCAAGCGAGAAAAAGGCAAACGGAGAAGGAGAAGGAGAAAGAGAGGGTGAATAAAACGGCAAGGGTGAAGTGGGGGAGAGGAAAACGAGAGGCAAATGGCAACTAATGTAATGCGGGGAGATAGGGATTGTGATGGGTACTTGGTATGTTGAGTTTTTGTGTAGACTCCCTGGCAACGGCGCCAGAAATTCTTCTTGCTACCTCTTGATCTTGCGTTGGTTTTCCCTGAAGAGGAAAGCATGATGCAGCAGAGTAGCGTAAGTATTTCCCTCAGTTTTTGAGAACCAAGGTATCAATCCAGTAGGAGGCCACGCGCAAGTCCCTCGTACCTACACAACACATAGAGCTCAATGCAACCAACGCGATTAGGGGTTGTCAATCCCTTCACGGTCACTTACGAAAGTGAGAACCGATAGATAATATTTTTGGTATTTTTGGTATAGAGATGCAAAGTAAAAAGTAAAAGACAAAATAAAAAGCAAAGCAAGATTAAAGTGATGGAGATTGATATGATGAGAATAGACCCGGGGGCCATAGGTTTCACTAGTGGCTTCTCTCAAGAGCATAAGTATTCTACGGTGGGTGAAAAAATTACTGTTGAGCAATTGACAGAATTGAGCATAGTTATGAGAATATCTAGGCATGATCATGTATATAGGCATCACGTCCGTGACAAGTAGATCGAAACGATTCTGCATCTACTACTATTACTCCACTCATCGACCGCTATCTAGCATGCATCTAGAGTATTAAGTTAAAAACAGAGTAACGCTTTAAGCAAGATGACATGATGTAGAGAGATAAATTCATGCAATATGAAATAAACCCCATCTTATTATCCTCGATGGCAACGATACAATACGTGTCTTGCTGCCCCTTCTGTCACTGGGAAAGAACACCGCAAGATCGAACCCAAAGCTAAACACTTCTCCCATGGCAAGAACTACCAATCTAGTTGGCCAAACCAAACGGATAATTCGAAGAGACTTGCAAAGATAACCAATCATACATAAAAGAATTCAGAGAAGATTCAAATATTGTTCATAGACAGACTTGATCATAAACCCACAATTCATCGGTCTCAACAAACACACCGCAAAAAGAAGAAGATTACATTGAATAGATCTCCACAAGAGAGGGGGAGAACATTGTATTGAGATCCAAAAAGAGAGAAGAAGCCATCTAGCTAATAACTATGGACTCGAAGGTCTGAGGTAAACTACTCACACTTCATCGGAGAGGCTATGATGATGTAGAAGCCCTCCGTGATGACGGCCCACTCTGGCGGAGCTCCGGAACAGGCCCCAAGATGGGATCTCGTGGATACAGAAAGTTGCGGCGGTGGAATTAGGTTTTTGGCTCCGTATTTGTTCGTTTGGGGGTACACGGATATATATAGGAGGAAGAAGTACGTTGGTGGAGCTTCGAGGGGCCCACGAGGCAGGGGCGCACCCTAGGGGGGCGCGCCCCCCACCCTCGTGACCGCCTCTTCGATGCCTTGACGTAGGGTCCAAGTCTCCTGGGTCTTATCCGGTGAGAAAATCACGTTCCAAAAAGGATTTTTCTGTTTGGACTCCGTTTGATATTCCGTTTCTACGAAACACTGAAATAGGCAAAAAAACAGCAATTCTGGGTTGGGCCTCCGGTTAATAGGTTAGTCCCAAAAATAATATAAAAGTGGAAAATAAAGCCCAATATAGTCCAAAACAATAGATAATATAGCATGGAGCAATCAAAAATTATAGATACGTTGGAGACGTATCACATCATGTCTGGGTGGTCCCATTTTTGTTCACTACTTAATGGGAAAAGACAACAATACAATAGCTTCAATTCATCATTTATTTAAAACAGTACCGACACAAGTAGCACAGCATCTCAAAGCACACTGCACAATCATGTGGATGAAGGCCTATACTGACCTTTCATGAGACGACCAACATAAAATATGAATCTACCAACACGAATAGGAAATCCAATCAAGTTTTGTGCAGTTGCACTGAAATCAAGCAAAGTTTCCGGTGTGACATTTAAGTTTTCTATAGCAACAAGTTGAATAGATATCCCTGTTTTAAGAGGCAAAAAAGAAAACAATTACTGGCCAATAAAGGAGGATGAAACATGCAGCCACAAAAAGAAGCATCTACCTTATCTTGATGGAAAACAAAGTATAGGACAGTAGCATTTCTGAAATGGTTGCATTGATTCATATTAACAGAGACATTCTCTTAAAATAGATCAGTAGTTAATTCTGAGGGTGGCATCAATTACTGGCTTATAAAGGGGGTGATGCTGAATTTATTGTAACAAAGCAAGAAGCATCATGTCTGGGTTGGTCCCATTTTTGTTCACTACTTAATGGGAAAAACAGTACCAAAACAAGTAGCACAACATCTCAAAGCACACTGCACATCATGTGGTTGAGACCAAGATTTGAAACAACTTGCCACGAAGACTGGAAACAAATCTCGATCTCCTTTTGTGCAGTTCCACAAAAATTAAGCAAAGTCACTGGTGTGACATTCAAGTTGAACTGCACAAAACACTCTTAAAACATAATTGTTTCGTGTAGCGAAGCAATATGTCGCAATAGCAACAAGTTGAATCGATACCCCTGTTTTAACAGAGGCAAAAAAGGAAACAATTACTTGCCAATAAAGGAGGATGAAACAAACAATGACAGAAAGAAGCATCTAACTTATCTTGGACGGAAAACAAAGTAGGACAGTAGCATTTCTAAAACGGTTGCATTGATTCATATTAACAGAGACATTCTCTTGAAACAACATTCGTTAAAAAATGTAATTTACTTTTAACAGTGGCATTGCTTCAATTTTCCGGCGGCATTCTTAGATTAACAACAGCAAAATAGCTGCATGGGACATGCCAGCACCATGTGCGTCCACATGTATAAATGGGTGATGCAGAGTATGTAGCCAAGCAGCATATATGCGCTGGTCCCATATTTGTTCTCTTTGAACCTTCTTCCTATGTAAGGGCAGCAAATCTAGTCATGCACAAACTACCTGACCCCCCAGTTTCTTTCCCTTTTCAACAAAGAGATCGGTTCCTTACAGATGTGTGTACTGGGTTAACCCCCTTTTTCCCTTTTCGGCCTACAAAGCGACTGGATAGCCAGTCTATACTACTTTTCGCCCCTCCTTTCGTCATTGAACCACGTCCTAGATTCTTGCTCCAGCCTACCGCACCCTTCTTTCCTCTTTGAACCAAGACCTAGATTCGACTACAGATCGAAAAAGATCCACATGCAGCTAGAGCAATGACAGTTTCAAAGAAACTTATACCTTAGGGCCGTCGGGATGTGGCAAGGCGTGCGGCGAGAGGTCGGATCTGCCCACACTACGTACGGCAGCGAGGAAGAAGGGGTCGGTGGCCCTCCCGCATAGGCGCTGGGTGAAAGAGAACAGCGCAGCCGGCAGTGGATTGCCTCCCTCGCCGAAGGCGATAGAGTGAACGCTGCACCTCCTCCCCTTCCCGGTGCGACGGGATACGGACGCCTCCTTCACCAGCTGTGAGGGGGGAGAGAGACACAAGAGGCCAATGCAGTCTTGTTTAGATCTTGTGAAGAGAGGGTGAGAGATTATGAATATAGCAAGCCCTAGCAAATGAACGCTGAGCCTCCAGCGTGTAACATATATGTAGTGCGGCCAGCGTGTCGAGAGTGCAAACCATAGCGAACAAGCGCTTAGGCTCCCGCTTATATATATACTACTGTAGTACGGACTGAGCTCTGGTGCCTACACTACATGCTTTTGGATGTATGATAGGTGAGCCAGCCACATTTTGGGCCCACCTGTCATAAATCCAAAGGCAGGTGCACTAAGTCAATGAAGCTGCGTCCAGATAGTACTCTTGTGTATACGACTAATATATAGTGGAGTGGTTTTCTTATTCTCTCCGTAACAATCATTTTAAATTGTGTAAGTACGAAACGAAACTCTTTATTTAATGTACACTGAAGAAAACTAGTACTACTTCCGATGAACTAACGATCCACACCCACGCGTCCTGGTCGCACTTCCTGTCCTTCACGTGTGGTACACTACCCTCCCTTAAGTGAACAACCACACATGCGCCAAATTATCGGAAACGTGTGAGAGTGTGTACAAATAAAGAAATTTAATTTCAATTATCGGAAAGGTTTGAGAGTATTACAAAGTTTGACTAGCTACTGATGGAAGACAGCTTGTTTTTCGTCGAAAATCGATCAGATTCACAAGCCGACGCAACCATGAGGCGCAACCATGAGCATCGATAGGTCATCGTGGTGATGCATCATCCATTTGGCATCAAGTTAGGGTGAGGCACCTAAGAAGTTCGACAAATCCTCACCGTGGTCTATTTCTTCTCAGTAATCAAGCTCGAGGAAGGAAGAACCACGTGGCAGAGGACAGTGAGGCGGAACAACAATGGCCATCCAATTTTGTGCAGTTCCACTAAAATTGAGGAAGACGTGCCCGGGTATGGAGGCACGCATCGCTGTTTCCAAAAATATAAAAAAGGGTTAGCAACGACATCTCAATTGTCAATAAGAATTAATGAAAAGTACGCCAACAAACAGAAGCATCATAATTATCTTGATGGGAACTAAACCAGGATACCCGAGAAAAAAAAGCATTTCTTCATTTAACCAGTGATAGTACTACCACCATATGGACAATGACCGCACAACCACCATGTACTTTTTGTCGAAACAACATGTATACCTCCACCGAGGCATAAATCAGGACAACTTTTTGAGTGGCATTTCCTCTATAATAGTAGTAGTACTGGTAGGTGATGTTGGACCAACCGACGAACCATAGCTACTATGCATGCGGAGCTGGGGAGTAGTCGCATAGAAGAAAACCCGCACGCAGCGACCTGGGGAGCTGGACCAGTACAAGAAGTTATACCTCAGGTGGGCGAGATGTCGTTTAGGCAGGCGGGCGGGATCTGCCCACACGACGGCAACGAACAAGGGCGCGGAGGATCTTCGTCCACGCCAGTGCCGGCTCTGAGAGGACGGTGCGCATCGGCTTCCTCTGCCGCTGAGGGCGACAACGTCAACGCTGCACCTCCCCACCTCCCGCAGCGGACGGGATTCGGTCGGATTTGTGACCACCGGTGAGGAGAGAGATAGAGTGGACACTGTCATCTTGTTTTGATATGGAGAGGGTGAGAGAGCGAGACGCGAGAAACTCTATCGAACACGAGGATATAATGGAGTAAAAAAATCTCTCCATAGCAGTGGTTTTAAATAGAATACGCGCATTCCCAGAAAAAAGAAACGAAAACTGGCGGACAATTTTTTAAGGGTCTGTCTAGGACACATCTAGATTTGACATAGTTATGTCACATATAAGTTGATGTCCACTCTGTTTGTGGTCTTTTCCTAGTTTTTTTGTTTCTTGTTGCTACATTATATACTTGTGGGAGCTTAGATGTGATATCCTTAAATAACATCTAGATGTGAATTAGACAAACTGATTTTCTAACGTACCAAGAAAGAAAACTCGATCAATAACAAGCCCCCGCTTCCAAGTCGCGAGAGTCGTCGCACACACACAGATAGACATAGACATGCATATCCGTGTTTACGTAAAATTCCATCTCCAATCATATTTGTCCAACTGGCACATTATTTACGTTGTTAATTATATACGCAGCAATATTAACATACAACATCTCTTGTTTGCGCACGTTCGGACCGCTGCCACGGTCGGTCCTGACCAACCCGAACCCTCTTCATCACCCGCGCGTGCTTCCCGCCCGAAACGGTCAGTGCCGCATTCATGCCCGGCCAGAGCGGACGCGACCTCTCACTGGCGCGGGCATTGAAGCGGCGCGCCGGCTGAGAGAGCGTCGCCCGCGCCGCTTCCGGGTGCATGTGGCTGCTCCGCGTTCAAAGGTCGCAATAGCCGGCTACAACATGCATGTAAAAACTTCTTGGGAGTCCATGCTACAGATAGTTTTCCTCCCCCAACTCGTCAATCTCTTCCAGTAGTGCTACTACTCCATGGCGCGATCCATCGACAAGCAGGCGGGAAAGTTATGGTATACTACTCGGTTTGCGGTGAGTGGCATGCCGAGCGACCATGTGGGGTCGAGCCGTGAAGGAGGGTGAGGCACGAACACGACAGACGTGATTTAAACGTTGGTTTTGCTTGATGGCGCGATCCAACGAAACGAAACATTGGTTTCTCTCCGTTTCCATTTTTTCTGCGGAAAAATGGAAAATTTTCCACTCCATTTTCATTCCTATTCCAAGGTTGCCCCGTTACAACATTCCATCAAATACAAAGGAAAACTAACACGCATGCTGATGCATCTCAATGATTCACAGATCATAGCCAATATTTACTTCACAACTAAAGAAAAAAGTTGTGAGAGCGTGTACGAAAGAAAAACTACTGATGGGGTCACTACGACTTAAACCCTAAACCCTAAACATGATTTAATTTCCTGGCCAGGTAGAACCTGTCGAAGGAAAGATGGCTGGCACCCTCGGATCATACGATGCTTTTGTGCAGTTCCACTAAAATCGACCTGAGCATCCCTCATGGCAAAGATATTGAAGAAGTGTGATTAGAATAATAGTACTGGCACTAGTTCATGAGACATAAACTCATCACAAGTAGAAGCCGATAGAAGTAGAGAAAGATCAACATGGAGATGGAGCTACGGCAGTGGAGCAAGCCGGCTCCAAAAGGAAGATGGACTACCTGGGACGTCGGGCTATAGATAGAAGGGCGGTTGGGATGCGGCATCAGCCCATACCGCGGTGACCCCCGATTGGGATGCACCAACTGTGGGTTTTCTCCCTCGCCGATGTCGACCGCGTCTAGCAGAACATTGTTCCCTTCCCCCAGCTGCGGGATCAGGCCAGTCGTTCTATGCTTGTGAAGAGCAACCTAAGCAAGCAAGCTTGTAGCTTAGGCTCCTGCTAGTGCAAATATAGTGGTTTTCTTTTTCTCTCCATATCAACCATTTTATATTGCGTACGTGTCACTCAAGAGTGAAATGATGGTTGCTTCTTCCGACTAACTTACTGTGTGATTTGACTGCTCCTTAGTGGCCCCTACACGTACTCCCCCTACGTGTATGCAACAGTCACATGTACACATGGACGCAAAAACGCGCGCGACGCCCTAATGCATGCATGTCGGAGCACACGACGGAACACACACGGTCACGCTCAAGTGTTCAACCTACACGTGCATGCACACACATACTCAGTCAGGGTGAGCTAGTGACCGTATGAACACCAAAAAAAATATATATTGAGTGCAATGAGTGTATTATGAAGTCCATTGACCATATTTTTACAAATATACTCCCTCCGTTTCTTTCTACTCCACGTATAAGATTTGGTCAAAGTCAAACTACACAAAGTTTGACCAAATTTATATAAAAAAATATGAACATCTACAATACTAAAACTATATAGTATGAAAATACGTTTCATGGTGCATCTGATAATATTGATTTCATATTGTGAATGTTTATGTTGTTTAATATAAAGTTAGTCGAACTCTATAAAGCTTGACAATGACCAAACCTTATATGCGGACTAAAAAGAAATGGAGGGAGTATAGTGACAGACAGTGTATTTATCTCGTTTGAAATTAAGCCATATTAACCGGAGAGGAGGCAACATGGACTAGCATTACTTTGCTATGTTCCGTCAACTTGCCGAACGAGGAGAAGGTTGCAGGATGGGAGAAGCTTGTGCGCGGTGGCTCGCAGGACAAGGAGAAACTTTTGACTAATGCAAGCTCTCCCTGGCTCAGGCGGTGGATGTGCAACAGTTAATTCGGTGTCAGATTGCCAGAAGTATACACTATACTACTAGTGCTATTATTGTTCGACTTCCCGAACAGCCAAGCGCAAAGTTTACTAGTACTACTACTATATTCCATAAAGGTACTATACTAGTACTAGGAACCGGATGGAGGAGTGTCTGCACTCTTATTATAATTTTAAAATGTGATACAGCAATCTTCAACACATTTGGTTCTCTTCGAGGGTTCTCGCATGTGATAATGGAAGTTGATTGCATGGAACACTCGCCACAATTCTCGCTTAATTCTGGCTCATATCCTCTTACAAATAGTAGCGCTCAGTAATATTTCCTCTTTTTTGTTATTCAGCATGTAAACAGGTCAGCAAACCTTGCGGCGCATCTTCGTGCGAACCGTGCTTGCTGCACTTTGAATGTGGCCGAGAGCTGGCTTGATGAAACACCTCGCTTCCTACTTCTTTTTTTGTGGGGTACCTCGCTTCCTAGTGACCAGTGTCTTGGCTGATCATCCTAAGAATGCTTATATATGAATAAAGCTCTCTCATTTACCCGCAAAAAAGATTAAGCCATATTAACCGGAAAGGAGGGAGTATGGACTAGCACTACTTTTTGGTGTGTCCCGTCAACTCGCAGAACAAGGAGAAGCTTGCAGGACAAGGTGAAGCTCGCTTACGCCTTTTGACTAATGCAACCTACCCTCGGTGGACATGCATCAGTCCATTCGGTGTCAGATTGTCAGAGGCATACACTGTAGTACCCAACATGCGGAGTACCATCATTGTTCGACTTCACGAAGGGGCGAAGAGCCAACCGCAGTAGTACGTGTACTTAGTTTTGCACCTTCATACTACTCCACCCTCTATCACAGTTTACAGGGCGCGCTTCATTATGATGCATTTCTCTCAATGCATTTCCACCATAAGAGAGACTTTAGACGCGTTTGGTTTAATGCTCAATTAATTAGGGCGTGGTAACCGCAATCAAGTCCACAATTTTCTCTCGATGTACTGTACTACTACGGAGTGCATGCATGTGTGTACCCGGGGTGGAAGCACTATATGCATGTGTGTACGCATTATTCCCTCTAGTAATAGACGCTGTGCTATAACTACCAATGCTATTTTCCAGGCCGATCGCTAGTCGCCTTGGTCCCACAGATTTTTTTTTCTGAAGCGCGCTATATAAACAGTGACGGATGGAGTAGCATGAGCGGATTCAAAGAAGAGCGTAATTATGGTTGCTTCTTCAGAGCAACTTACAGTGGGAAAGGTGGGGATTATGATTTGACTGCTCATTACTTACTATTAATGCGGCGCCACGACCGGGCTAAGTCTCCCATGCGGTTGTGCACTACCTCCTCGGTTCTTAAATATACTCCGGAGTATTTGTCTTTCTAGAGATTTCAACGAGTGACTACTCAAATATTTGTCTTTTTAGAGATTTCAAATGGACTGGCACATACGGATGTATATAGACATATTTTAGAGTGTAGATTCACTCATTTTGCTCCGTATGTAGTCACTTGTTGAAATATCTGCTAAGACGAATAGAATATTTAGGAACAGAGGGAGTACACATACGAAGCAAAATGAGTGAATCTACACTCTAAAATATGCCCGTTTGAAATTTGTAAAAGACAAATATTTAGGAACGAAGGAGTATAATTTTGTGCATGGCACATGGACCCGGATGATGAAGAGGCTTCTGGCAATGCTATCAAGCTTCCATCATTTGTTTACATAATTGACGTACTATACATATAATTTTCCAGCGACATGAAATTGTACAATGGTGTGAGCTTTCAGCATTTGTTTCACGTGTCTTGCCATCGATGCTCTTTCGGAAACAATAAAAAACTAACTTCCTTGCTAATGCATGTCAATTATTAGCAGATCAGAGCTAATAATTACATCACAACTGAAGACAAAGTTGTGAGAAGGTGTTAAATTAAAATTGATCCATGCTTTCATTGGCAGCAACGTCCCCCCAGCTCCGTCTAAATCAACAAGGCATGTTGGGAAAAAAGTAGCTGTCTGGAGCATGCAACATTCCGATCATTTTGTGTTGTTCTACTAAAATAGAGCTGAGCGTCCCTGTTCCAAAGATATCAAGTGTGATTACGATAATAGAGGACTGCTGATGAAACAATAAACACACAAATAGAAGCCGGTCATCTTTGCAGTCTCTCTTAAGACTAACTAGTTGGACAAGATTAGGCTCGGAGTTGGATGAGGAGGATAGAGCAAAGCCAATCTCCCTTTGTGAAGTCGCACTGAAATGTAGACGTTGCCCGTGTGACACTTAAGTACAACTGCACAAAACACTCTTAAGAAAAAAGTGATTTGTGCAGTTCACCAAAAGGTCGCAATAGCAACGAGGTGAAATGGATAGCCCTGTTTGCAAAAAAGAGGTAGAAAGGAAACAATTACTGTCCAATAACAGTTCATGACAGATGCGACGACAAAAAAGAAGCGTATTACTTGTCCTAAGGGAAGATAACAACACGGTTGTGTTTGTCTAAAACAGTGTGAGGACGAGAATGCAATATGGATAGTACGCCGGACGAGCTACGTTTTGGGCAAAGAACTATGGAAGATCCACATGCAGCGGTGTGGGAAAACGGGTAGTGGAGCATGGCCGGAGGGGATACCTGGAGGTCGTCGGAATGTAACTAGGTGAGCGGCGGCGGGCGGAATCTGCGAGTAGGTGGCATAGGCCCTACCGCGCCGGAGCTTGGTCAGAGAGAACGGCGTGTACCGCAGATCGGGACGTGCTGCCTCGGTGCCGTCGAACAGAGAAATGATGCACTTCCTCCCTTTCCCCCGGCAGACGGGATGTGGCCGGATCAGTGACCAACGGTGAGAGAGAGAGGCCACTGCACTCCCTTTCCCCCGGCGGATGGGATGCGGCCGGATCTGTGACCAACCGTGAGAGAGAGAGAGAGGCCACCGCACTCCCTTTCCCCCGACGGACGGGATGCGGCCGGATCAGTGACCAACGGTGAGAGATAGAGAGAGGCCACCGGAGCCTTGTGTGTGATACTCTGAAGAGCGGACTACCTTTTCCTCCATAAAAATCATTTTATATTCTGTGTACGTGCCATTGAGCACTATAACTTTATTTAAAAATAACGCGGCAACGCGTTAAGTCGAACTTTGTTTCCTGCACGTGTGGTACACGATCTCCCTAGGTAAACAACCGCTACATGCGTTAAATTAGCACGTGGCCTCTCTCGTAAAGAAATGAGCTCCACTGTGTACCCGCGCGGGTGTGGCTGGGCACGAAGTGGGAGTATGTGCACGATGCACCTATTCTCTTCTTGTATACATACACCACCTACGTGGGGTTGTGTGAGAGAGATACAAACCTAGAGAGATATAGTGTGTGGGTTCTTGAGAGTTTTTTTGGGGGGGTCAATCAAAAAATTTAACATATGCAATGTGTGTGAAATAGAGTCCTGGATATAACATATATTAGAGGGGGCGATCCACGAGAAGAGAGTGGAGGTATCATCGGCTTGAGGTGTCCATAGAATCGAAGAGAGGGATGATGTGTGTGTGTGTGTGTGTGTGTGTGTGCGCGCGCGCGATCGATAAAGAGTGCCATCGAATTAGTGTGTGCCCACGTCAAAGATATAGAGTGGCTGGCCTACTGGAACGTGAGATGGGACATGTGCAATTTGTCTCTGTGGCATGGATACCTACCTGCAGCGCTCGACTATCGGTGTGTGGTGGGGGAAGAGGGAGGCCCAATTAACTATAGAGGTATAATGGCTGGTATATGTGTGGAGGAGGAGAGAGGCCTACCTCATGTATTAAGGAGATCGATCTGCCTCATGTATTAAGGGAGATCGATCAGCATCCATGCATATGTGCAGCAGATGAATAAGGTTGGGAGAGAGACAGAGCTAGAGTGTTGGAGGGGGTGGTAGTGGAGTTGCTTCTAACAAATGGTGGGATAGGCTTGCTAGACAATCGGAGGGCACACCCGCAATATCAATAAGAGAGGGATGGCTGCTTATTGTCTGTGCACGTGCGTGTGAGAGACGGGTCAGGAGGTATGCACGAATGATGAGGGGGAACGATGTGGCTGTGGTAAGCAGACGTAACTACATAGGAAGATCAATCGCCCTTTTTAAGAGAAAGGAGAGACATAACTTGTGAGGTACGTCGATCGATGGGGGGTAGTTAAATTCGATCTAGGTATATGTTGGGAGATCAATCGGTATACATGCATGTGTGTGTTAGAAGCAAATGAGGCACGAGGAGAAGGATAGAGAGAGAGGGATGCATGTAGGAGGTGATACGAGAGGCATACTATATCGAGGGGGAGGAGTGTGCGAGTACGAGAATGATGAAAAGAGAGGTGGGAGTGAGGCATGGACGGTGACAAGAGAAGAGGGGAAGCTTGTGTTTGTGCTAGGCACACCTGCCTAGAGAGGCATATCGATCGATGTGTGCCGTAAAGAAGGAGCTGGGGGCCTCACTACTAGGGAAAACCCTAGCAGTAGCGCTGGTTTTGTGCTCACTAGTAGTGCGGGTAGGCGCGCTACTAATAAGGCGCTATAGCTATTGCTTAGCACTAACGCGTGCCGCACACGCTACTGCTAGGACAAATAGCTGCAGCGCTTGTTCACTCCCACGCTGCTGCTAATGTAACTACTGGCAGCGTGTTTTCTTTCCATCGCTACTAGTATTGTTTTTTTATTTTTTTATTTTTAGTGTATTTATGCACCATCGTACAAATATTGGTACAATACCAGTTATGAGGTTTACATCATTATGTCCATAACAGTGTGTCAAATGAAGGTGGATTAGGTTCAAGTGGAGGCAATATGTGGTGCATGTCAAAAGTATACTACTAATCCAAACTTGATCTAGTTTGGACTAGTAGTACTTTCGATGTGCACCACATGTTGCCTCCACTTGAATCTAATCCGCCAGCACAAGATATTTAATCATCATCTAAATCATTACCACCAACAATATTTATTTAATCACCACTAACACTAGCTAATAATAATCATCAGTCATTACCACCAACACTAGCTATTTTATCATCATAGCAATAGTGTAGCACATCATCATCCTCAAACTCATTTCTAGCTAATCACTCCTGCTGCTCTCTCTTAGGTAAAACAACATAAAACATGTGTAGCTCTCCTCCTTGATCAAGCTGGAGCATGCAGATGAACCTGTCTCCTTATTTTGGGTAGCACATCTGTTTGCTGCCCCCTAGTACTTGTTTGCGCTCCCCCATCACATATCTGGTCCAGTCTTGCACTATTAAGCATTCATCGCTGATCTTGAATGCACTAAAGTAACATGTAGGATATCTTGGCCGTAAGCTAATAATACTCATGGTACCTTTAGTCTCGATCCCATAAGGCACAACATTCATCGGGAGTCCCTGTTGAAGAACATCGTATGGTCACATACTTAGCAATGAAGTTTAGCTTCACAAATAATGTATGGAAAAGATGCACTGAGGACAAATAGTAAAAATATTACCATCCTTCCTAAATAGATGTGACCGTAGTTCATTACGAACACTATTGGTCGCACGTTTTCAGTACTAACATTTCTAAGTCCAGGAAGAAAATTTGTCTTGACAGTATCAAGATCCTCAAGCCATGAAACATAATGACTTAGCTCCTCGCAGTTTAGTTCAGCCCCGGGATAGTAGTAGGTCCTGTCTATCAAGCGCTGGACATGTTTGCTTGCACCGAAATAAGCTGACAATACAAATTAGTTGTCAACTATTTTTGAATAAACAATATCAAAGACATAAATATGGTTGAGAAACTTACATAATGGTGTAACTGGAGGCATCTGCACATCGACCCAGATATCAGTATTACCTTCAATATCATCTTCCGGACGAATATCAAAGGTGATAACCATATCAGGCTCAAATGCACAAGTCTTGCATAGTGCTCGCCATGTTTTGCATCCAAAATAGGTGTAGTCGTCTGAATTGTATAATTTTGCGTGGAAAATATAAGCATGCTCGGTCTTCAAGTAAACTTTCTTTACCTCCATAGTATGACTGAAACCTATCTTATCCAATACAAAAACTCTTCCATGGCAGGGGATACGCTAGTAGAATAGTAAAAAAAATATAAGTTGAAGCAAATGAAGCAGATGTCATGCTTAATTACGAAAAAAGACTTGTCGTTGTGACTTACTGTATCCACTTCGAAGTTCTCGTCCAGCTTGATGCTGAAGCGCCTATCATCATCTAGGAAGATTCCATCGCACAGGCCGTGCTCGTCTTCGCAGTATTTGCAAATACCGAAATCCTTTTTGTCGTCAGACATTTTCTATGTTCATAGTTAAAACATTAATTGAAAATCGATAGAAGACAACTACCAGGATACTCAACACACAAATCCGGGGCACTCAATATTTCCTACATATTCTGGCAAAAGTCATGCTAAAATTCACGGAAAAATCCGGCATGACCTTTGCTAAAATAGGACATATCGAGCGCCTGAAATTTGCCGGAACGGAAATGAATCAACACTCCGGCAAAACATAGGCCACTCGGAGGTGTAACCTGCAAACATGACCGGCCACTTGGATATTGAGCAACACAAGAGATACATTTCAAAATATCTTATAAGACTCAAATTAGCATGCATTCAATAAGCAAAAGTAAATCATCTCATGCGTCCGTACATCGTCGAATATTATCACTAATACATCCCGAATAGTGTCATACATATAACATCACTAGTACAACTAAAACCCTAGCACACGACGGGTATCGGCGCGGGTGGTGGACACCCACAGAGAAGGAACCATCACGGGATCATAGCTCCAGTGAGATCCCTGGAGAACCTGCCAGGTATTGGAGAACCTGTGCTCCAACGCAAAAAAGTAGCGACGGACGTGCGCGTCCTCCTCACTGACACGGTGACGCACCACCTCCGCGGAGTCCTCGAGCCTCTGGACCGTCACTGGCCCACGCGACCGCCACCAAAGAAGGTTCAGGTCAACAACAGGCTGGCTCCTCACCAACCTGCGCCCCTCGGTAGGTAGCGCCTCCCAGTACCACCCCGGCGGAGCCCAGTCCCGGACATGGCCCATCTGGTCAAGCAGGTGTCGTCCTCCGCCTACTCGACGACGAGGATGCGGGATAGGCATCGTCCACGTCGATGCGGGAAAATTTCTTTAAATAAAAAAATAGCAACAAGTTCTTACTAACTAGTTCTATTAATTCAACTAGTTCTTACTAAAAATAAACTTACTATAAATAAAAATATTCTAGTACCTAATTAGTACCTAGTTCTTACTAACTAATTAGTACCTAGGAACTACTGCCCTAATTACCATCTAATTTGATGGAGGTAGAAACCCTAGGCAGAGGTAGGGGAGAGGGAGGAGCAGGCGTGCTCACCTCGGGTGCCTGCGATGAGGGAGGGGCTGGCGGCGTCGAGGTCGTGGTCGGGGCTCCGGGACGGTGTTGAGGTCGGGGGGGCGG
>NC_041390.1:587713905-587774417 GCF_002162155.2 Triticum dicoccoides
CGGCGTTGAGGTCGGGGTCGGCGGCGGCGTCCGGGGCGGCGTTGAGGTCGGGGGCGGGGGCGGCGTTGAATCTGGGGTCGGGGGCGGCATAGAGGGTGTGCGGAGAGCGCGCGACGGCCGAGGAGCGACGGCGGCGGCGAGAGTGGAGTTGGATTTGGGGGATGAAGTGGCCGTGGGGAAGGACGAACCCCGTGGTTAAGTCAGAAGTACCAGTAGCGCGTTCCAGAAAGGGCGCTACTGCTACGTTAGCTATAGCGCGTTCTGGAATACACGCTACTGGTACACCATTCTCTTTTTCCCCCCTTTTCATTTAGTTTTCTTCACATTTTATTTTTTCCTTTCACCTTATTCTATTTCTTTCATTTTCAATTACCTTTCTATTTGCTTTCCATTTAATTTTATATCCTCTATCAGTAGCGAGTTTAGACTAAAACACGCTGCTACAAAGAAAGTAGCGGCAGCACGGTTCGTTGTAGGTCGCTACTACTATGTGTAGCCTATCGGCTAAGCCGTGGGAATTTTAGTAGTAACGTGTTTAGAAGAAGACGTGCTACCGCTAGGAATTTATCTGCAGCGCGGTTTGCGCAGACACGCTACTGCTACTTAGCACCAGCGTGCTTTTTTGACCCTCGCTACTGCTAAAGTTCTGTGTATAAGGTTTTCCCTAGTAGTGCCTACACACACCGTGGGTGAATGACCTAAAGTGAAAAGACGAATTTGCACGATGGAGCTAGAGAATGCTGAGGGAGGGTGAGAGGAATGCGGACGTGTGCATGCACAAGAGAAAGTTAGCGCTAGCTACAAAGATAAGAGGGTTGTCTGGGTGTAAAAGACGAATAGATATCATATATACTTCATTATAAAAAGCGAATTCGGATATTTGAAGAATTTATCATAGTGTTTCAAACCGACGGATGTGTGAATATATATAATGGTGATAAACATGGTGTGATTATGAACATGGTATATTACATTTAATATATTTTATCTCTACTCTTATAAAAAAATGGAGTTGTTGATGATGGTGTGCCTACCATCCTACATTCTAGGCCGTCTGATTTATATCTGGCGGATAGCAAGGAAACTTTGATGGTTGAAGTTGGCACCAATCATGATTGTAGATTCTTATTGAAATAGAGAAACGAATTCAAATTTAGTTCGAATTACAGCGGTAGTATAGACATTTGGAATGCACTAAAATGTTGGTATGAGTAGGTTACATGCATTATACAGCAAGTGAAAAAATTTAATTGGACATACCATGGATTCATACTCCCTCCTTCCATCTATATAGGGCGTAATGAGATTTTTAAGACCGCCTTTGACTATTGACAAGATTAATAGTACATGACATGCACAATGTGAAAATTATATCATTGAAAGAACCTTTCACAGACGAATTTAACGGTGTGCTTTGTGTAAGTTGCATGTCATATATCATTGCTCTAATATTTGGTCAAAGTTAGCATCGAAAAACGCATTGGGCCCTATATAGATGGAAGGAGGGAGTAGCTTTGAATAGCATTTGTATAGTAAAACGGGGCAAGACTCCCTCTTTGTGTGGTGTGAATAGTTTTATTTTTTTTCATTTTCTTTTTGGTTGAGGGAAGTGCGAATTGATTTAGTACGTACAAGTACAATATTACGACATGTTAGGCTTGTCCCTAAAATTCAACCCGCGTCTTGTTATATCCCGAAAATTCAGATATCGTGCTCCCAAAACTGGCGCCTTCACAACCCGCTCCTTGCTATCCGAAATTACAACGCGCGCGAAAACTCCCTCCAGCTGCCAAATCCCGATACGGAAATCCCCCTTCTAACCCTGAGCCGAAAGGGCCGCTAGTTCAAATCGGTGGGGGGTACTTTTGTAACACACCCTACATTTTGGACAAGCGCGTTCCTAAGTCATGCTTCACCCCCTCCCATCGCCCCCTTTTCGCCATTCGAAATCCCAGGCCGCCATAACCTCTCCGCTCCAGCCGCGAAACCCCACCCTCCTCCGTCCGCCATGTCACCGCTGCCCAGCCGGAGCCTCTTCCTTGACGACGTCTTCCACCGCAACAGCTCGACGTCCCTCATCCACCTCCCCAGATGAGGATCCATCGTCCATCTCGCCGTCCCACCAGTTCAGCCGCCCCATCCTCCACCTCCAAGGAGTTGCTCCGACGATCGCCTCGTCTATCGTGGCTGCTCCATCCCCACAGCGCCGCCTTAACCTCCTCCACCAGAACCGCAGCATCCTCACCGACTCCTCGGACGAAGACGAGGCCTACTCGGCGCCACCAAAGAGGTTGTACACTCATCGCATCGCACCTTCTCCTTAACTCGACCTCCCGGCGCCGACGGTGCTCCATCCCGCACCCCCATGGAGCGGCTACCTTGAAGCCGGCGCCGCAGGCGACATATCCACGGCGGCTCTCCCCCAGTGCGAGGCCCCTTCGGCGGCGGCGTCCATACCAGCCGGATCTGCTGCTGCTGCTCCGGCTCTCGCTTGATGGCTCGCTCGCCCAGCTGCTGCTGCTCTCCCCCTCGCTCGTGCTACTGCTCTGCTCTAATTAAGCCACACTTCAGTCGACTGAATCGACTTTTGCGTCAGTCGATTTTCAGGGGTTGGGGGCTCGCCGGAGTTAAGGAAGAACCACCCGCAGCGGGGACGGGGGCTCACCGGAGAGGTACCCTACTATCTATCTTAGGGTTCAGGGTGGGGGCGGGGGGCCTAGAGGGCTAGCCGGGGCGGCGATGGTGAGTTGTTTCGGGGCGGCGAGGCGGCGCTGGGGCCGGCGGTTCGGCCGGTGGTGGCTGGTGGTTCAGGGGGGGTGCAGGTTGAAGATGAAATGCAGGCCCTCCCTAAACTACATGTCAAGTGCCTCTCTGCTACCATTGCGTTCAGTTTCGATAGTAGCATTCAGATTCCACAGTAAATTTCAGTTTCGACAGTTAAGTTTAGAGTCAACAGTTTTTACCTCATCTGTTGTAGTCAGGTGGTTTTTGGTGATGCTAATTTTACATCATCTATTGGAGATGCTATTAGAATCCCACTTGAGATTGATGATGTCTGTCTTGTGATGCTTCAGCCTTGACGTCTTACGGCTCACCGTAGCTGCTCCAACGACAGAACGATCCATCACAACAGAGCAGTGCCCTGGATGTCGTCTACAGATTCCTCAGATCTTCCTCCACACCTCTGATAGCCACCTCTGCCTCAACTACTTCAGCGACCAACCCAATGATGCTGAGGTCGACACGGCTACGGCAAAGAGGTTGTACACTTGTTGCATCACTTATTACTATACATTCATGTTGATCCATTAGGGCTATTTTGGTTCGACGGAAAAACATCGATCCACTGGTTGTTACCATCACTCTAAATTTATGCATGCTCTCCTTACATAATCTCACCATATTTTTTCGTATGCATGTCAGATATTGTACACAGTCATGCTGAACATGTAGAGAAAAAGAGAAGAGTTTTGCGCGGCAATACAATGTCATGCAGACATCGCTCCATGGTGGGTTCAATGGCAAACCCTTCCCACCCCTCTCCAGATTGTAATCCAGAGGAAGATATCTGTTCTGAGGCGGATTCGGACGCCACTGACCACTCCTATTTACCCCCAAGGTGTTTGCTCTACCTTGGCATGATGATGTTAGTCATATCATGCATATGTTGCCTTGCAGCGACATCATATATGTCATCTTCTTAGTTTAGACATGTTCTGTAATGCCACCTGTTTAGTTTCTATATCATATATGGGAATTATGCAGTCTCATGTCTTTTAGCCAGCCATAATATATGTGAAATGTGCAATGCCATCCTGTTTAACCAGGCATCATATATTTGAATGATATATTGCCCTTCCTTTTCTTCATTACATTTCCATTTGTCGACAATGTTTTTACATTAAACTAC
This sequence comes from Triticum dicoccoides, assembly GCF_002162155.2. Taxonomy (NCBI): domain Eukaryota; kingdom Viridiplantae; phylum Streptophyta; class Magnoliopsida; order Poales; family Poaceae; genus Triticum; species Triticum dicoccoides. The sequence goes on from NC_041390.1 coordinate 587,717,816, forward strand.
TCTTCCTGTGAATCAGCCATTTGGGTGGGAGATGGAAAAATCTGGAGTGAAAACAAGGCCTTCAGAGCAGACAGTGCTACCTGTCGAAGCAGATCTCTTGTTGGGTCCCGATAGCTCCTCACAGATGGATTCAGAGACAGATGACCAGTCCTATTCCCCCACTGAGGTGTATGCTCTAACTTGGCACGGTTATACTGCTCATATCATGCATACGGTGTCTTGCATTGCATAGTTTAGACATCATATACACAATATTCAACACCATGTTCTTAGTTCAGACATCATATCGAATGCCCTCTGTTTAGCATATAAATAACATATGTGAATTAAATGATGCGATCCTGATTACTTAGATAACATGTAGGTGAATTATGTCATGCGATCATGTGTAGTTATTCATCATATCTTTGAATTATGTTAGGCTATGCTATCCAGTTTAGATAGACATCATATATGTGAAATTATGTCATGCTATCCGTTTTAGTTAAACAATATACATGTCAACTATTTCATGCCCTCTTTTTTCCACACTATCCATTGCATATGTCTCTCATACAATGTATGTACATTCAACTATGTTTCCTGTTTATCAGCCATTTGAATTGGAGCGGGTGATGCCAGTATCTAGCAGACTAAAAACACGGTCTTCAAATAAAACAGTGCTACCTCTTGGTGGAGATAGCACCCCGGTTGTACATGCACAAGAACCAGCCCTACCATAGATAACCCAAACTCTCACAGATTATACCCCTACTACGATGGACAGAGAACCGGCTTCACCCAATCTAACCCCAACCCCAGCCGATAGTAACCCGGTTCATGTTGACACAGCAACATCTCCACCACAGAGCTCCCAGAAAAGAGCAGTCAGTAAGGCAGCTCCAGTGCCCAAAGGGCCAGTACTATCACGGCGAACCTCAACTCCACCAGTTAGTACGCCTATTCCTGTGGAGGAAGCATAACCGGCTAGTCGTAGTTTAGCATCTATCGCATTTGATGTTGTTAAATCGTATGTGCTTATCTTCCCATCTTGGAAATATTATACTGAAGATGAAGGAAAATGTTAGTTGCAGGTGTTTGTCCAGGAGTTATGTGTAAGTAATGTTATTCATGGCAATTACTTTGCTTCGTCCCATACATCCTACCTCCATGATGGTTATAATACAACAAATTTTCCCATTTTTCTCTATAGAGAAGGACCGATTTGGAAACTCGGGATGAGGTAACCTGTGCTAATACCTATGCTATCTTCAAGAATGCTTGGTGGCAATATCGGAATTACCTGAAGAAAGACTTCACCGGCAAAGAAACTCATCAAATTCACTTACGTTCTCCCGAGACACATTTACTGGACGATGACTGGGAACGCCTTGTTCTGTAGTGGTCCCGAACCAAGAATGTGGTAAGGTCTATGAGCTCATTTTCTATTTTTAAGTATTATATTCTTGCATCTTACTGTACTCTGTTCATGTAGAACAAGTGCCTAAACCTGAAGAACAACTGTTCTAATTTAAGATTCCATTGCTACCATAGGACATAGATATATGTTTGTTTGATGCTTTTATTATGTACTAGTACTTGGCAATAGAAGACTTGGTAGTTTAATCATGTCCACCTTACTAATGAACTGGTTCACCGAAATGAGTTTCATATAGTAGTACATGCTAAACTTGTTATGTGTCTGCTTGTTTCTTCTTTTAGAATGCTGACAGAATATTGGGGAAGAGTGCCTTATTAAGCAACGGTAAAGGAAGTAATGCAGATAAGGTTCAGGATAGTGACACATCCTGTCTTGGTTTAGTGTTGGAGTTACTGGCCACTGCCGCTTGCACAATCTATTCAAACTCACTGTCTGAATCAGTTCGGTTTCTTGAGTCTCAACTACAAGTTGAAAGACATCGATCAGCTGTGCTGCAACAAGACGCAGAAGGATTGCGGAAGTCCCTAGAGCATTCAGATGCATAATTTCTGGTGCAACAGCAAGCGTTGGATGATTTTAGCGCCAAACAGGACAAAGCTAATCAGCTTGCTAAGCTTATTGGCAGCATGGTGGATACCCAGGATAACGCTTCTTGAGCTATTCTTAAGTTGTTTCAGTTATGCTCTTGTTTTGCTGCCGTGTTTATTTGCACTGGTGGCCAATTTTGACGGCCAATGTATATGATATGCTGCTTTGTTCCCTATATTTGCACTGGTGGCGAACTTTGATGCCCAGTGGATGTAATATGTGTAATAGCCGTGATAGCCTAGCATTAGTTGATTGCTTATTATTTCCTTGTTGTCTTGTTTATTTGTTTTCTTGTAGTCATTGCAGTTCTTTTTCCGCGGTTAACTAGTGGCTGCAATAACCTATTTTTTAAAACTAGGCCACAATAACCATGGACTAATATTTACTGTAGTGACACTGGGCCTCCTATGGGCCGTAGAAACAGTGGGCCTTCTATGGGCCGTAGAAACAGTAGCCCTTCTACGGGCCGTAGAAACAATGGGCCTTCTACGGGTCGTATCATCAATGGGCCTTATACGGGCCGTATGATCGATTGGCCAAACATGGGCCAATAACAGGTCGTTTATGGCCGTAAACGGGCTAGAGTTGGAATTGTCCGTTCATGGGCCGACCGTAACGGGCCATCGTTAATAGGCCGTATTTGATGACGCTATGAAAACGGCCCAGCATATTAACGGACCACAAACGGGCCGACTGTAACCAAGGGCTAAATTTGGCCCACAAGCAGAAAATGACAGTAACGGGCCGTAAGTAAACGAATGCTGGAAATGAGCCCAAGAATAAATGGGCTCTGAGAAGGCCGAAAGATAACATGGGCTGGAAACGGCCCAACGGAATAATGGGCCATTAATGGGTATAAAGTGATACACTGTTCATTACGGGCCAGTTTCACCACGGGCCGTTAATGGGTGTAAAGTGATACACTGTTCATTACGGGCCAGTTTCACCACGGGCCATTAATAGGCCAAGAGTTACATAGGGCCTCATATGGGCCGAAAGACGTCATGGGCCATACATGGGCCAGAAGTGAAAACGGGCTGGAATCATATTGGATGGCTCAGATGACGCTACTGGGCCTAATTCGGATAGGGCGTAACGGGCCTTGGGTTAGCGGGCTATAAATGGGCTATATGCGAACAGGCCGTTAGCAGGCTTTCCATGGGCTGGCCCACCACCTTTTGACCAAGTCAAACGGGCCGGCCTTTTCACAGGAATGGGCCTCTGTTGGGCCGTGCCACGTGTCGACGTATCATAGGCGCCTATCTAACCCACTGATGAGCTGACACGTGTTTTGTCCGGCCAATAAGAATTTTACACGTGGAAATTTCCCATTGGTTGGGGCTGTTAACGGATTATCGGATCCAAAACCCAACCCGATAGCTTAACGGCGTTCCGTTACGGTGGATGCCACGTGTCGGTCACCCTTGACGAAAGCACTTCTATGACGTGCGATTTATCGTCATGGAAGTGGACACTTCCGTGATGATAATTTTGGCAATGTCATGGAACACTTCTACGACAGCACAGGTATGACTATCTTGATTCTGTCATAAATTTGTCATGGATGTACATGCATGACAAAAAATACGACCTACTATGACAAACACGTATCATCACAGAAGTGTATTTTTTTGTAGTGTCAGTCTGGCCCAATGAGTAACAAGTCGGACGCCCGAGGACCCCTTAGTCCAGGACTCCCTCGGTAGCCCCTGAACCTGGCTTCAATGACGAGGAGTCCGGCGTGCAGATTGTCTTCAGCATTGCAAGGCGGGTTCCCCCTCCTTCCGAACTCCAATATAGTTTTCGGATGCGATGATTGTATCCGAACCTGCAACACATTCCACACACAACCGCAGAGAGAATATAATATTTGCACGAGTCTAATCTGTTGATAGATTTTATGACGCTACGCCTGTCCGGTTATAATATTGAACCGTTTTTCATCTGCCACCCCATGTTGCGAGACGCGGTTGCTATTGGCACGTCTTGTCGAAGAAGAGGTCATGTCCCCTTATTGTGGGATTCTCATCAATGCAGGCATGCGTAACCCAACTGCGCCACTTGCACATCCATTGGGAATAGGCGAATCTTAAGGCGAGCGAGGAGGCGTTTAATGTTTGTTGCCTTTATAAGAGGATAAGGATCCCCTCTTCCTCTTCTCACGCTTTCTCTCCATCTCCGCCTTCCCGATCTCGAGCTCCAGCGCCCAAGTTCCAATCTCCTTTCCACCCCAGCAACCATGTCCGGCTCCGGTGGTCAGGGCAAGTGGATGGTCTCCTCCGTCACAGAGGAGGACATTGCTGAGCTCCGGGCGGCCGGATATCTGGCGAAGGAGTTTGCCCACCGTTTGCCGGCCAAGGGACAGATCGTCCCCATGCCGGAGCCCTGTGAGAGGGTGGTATTCATCCCCCATTTCTTCCGCGGGCTAGGGTTTCCACTTCGCCCCTTCGTCCGTGGGCGAATGTATTATTACGGGGTAGATTTTCATGATATGTCCCCGAATTCCTTCCTCAACATTTCGGCGTTTATCGTCGTATGCGAGGCCTTCCTCCGCATCCACCCCCACTTTGGACTGTGGCTCAAAGTATTCAATGTGAAGCCGAAGGTGGTAGATGGCCAGCACGCGGAGTGCGGAGAGGCAATGGTGAGTAAATTGTCCAACGTCTCTTGGCCCAAAGGCGCCTTTGTGGATACAGTGAAGGAGTGGCAGAAGCAGTGGTTCTACGTCACAGAACCATGCGGTACCACCTGGGCCGCGGCTGCCGAATTCCGCTCCGGTGCTCCTGTGCGACTCACCTCTTGGGTCGAGAAGAGTCCGGACTGGTGTTCTCCCGATGAGCTGATAGCGTTGCAGACGCGTGTTCTGAGCATGGTAACCAAGAGCGCCAAGCTCGTTGATGTGATCCAGGTGATGTTAGTTCACCCGATCCTTCCATGCCAGCGCTGAAGCCGCCCGCTGTGGGAGTTCAATCCAAAGAAGCATCAGACCCTGGTGAGGCTCTTCGAGACTACGCACGAGGGCGCATGGAAATTGCTCTTCAAGGGCAATGAGCACTACAAGAAATATGTCAACCTGTGACCTTGACTATTGGTCACTGAAAGGTCATTGTTTTTCATTTGCATCCTTTTTTGACCAAAACCAGAAGGTCAAAAGCTGGCGGCCGTAAACTGAAATTAACGACCTTCTCTGTGAGAAGGTCGTGGACGTTTACGACCAAAATATGCCAATTGTTTTGTTTTGGTCACTAGCAGCCTCCCCAGGCCACGTAGGCATCCGACGTGGCAATCTGATATGGCACAAAAATCAGCCTGGTCCAATTCGGTGTTTATATGGGCCGAGCCCATTAATTCAGCCCATTTATATATATTTTTTCCTGTGAATTTTTTGTTAGCTTCATGGACCAAGCCCAACATTGCAGCCTTTTTATTTTTGGCCCATAGCCTTTTTGTCTCAACAGTTTCATTTTTTCTTTTTTTTTGCCAGGGTCACATTCTTCGTTTTCCAATTTAACATAAATAAATACACAATATTTAAATTGGCACATAGAAAACACACAAAATACTTCAAATATTACTAGCCATATATGTTGGAGCCGAGCCCACTTGTCAGACAAGCCCCACATTTCATAATCTCATACATACTGCTAAAAAATCATAATCTCTTATATTGGTCCCACACATCAGATTTTCAATATCGCTCAGATTATTTTGGTAAGTGGATTCCACTAACCAGGTTTCCATTTGACAAATTTTTAAATCACTATTTCAAACAAAACAAAACAAACATAATTTATCAAATAACACTAAATCGGTTACAATGTCACAATCTCTACAGCCTATTATAGTCAAACAGAACAAACAAATCTCTGACATCATGGCTTTGCACTTGGCTTCATGGCTTTCCACTTCAAATTTGTCCTGGCGCTCCTATAAAAGAGTGAACACAAAGACTTCCAGCATTAGTGTACTGCTACTGGTCAGAACAAAACAAATGCAATGGCAACAGTAATGTAAGCAGGAAAGTACTAGAACAAAGGCTCTACAAGTATACTTCTGCTTTCTTCACTTTCAGGTTGGAGCTCTTGTTTGTAGAGGCTGAACAAAGGCATCTAACAATAAACAAAAGGAGATAGAAACAGAATAAAAACAAACATACAAAGCATCTAGGGACTGAATCATGAAGCATATGTACATGTAACAGTAACAACCACAAGGACCACACAACACAAGAGACAAGAAAGCACAGTTGTAGCATGAGACCAACACAGACAAAATGGTTCTAGATGTTGAACGCAAAAAATGATTCAATCTCAGATGGTTCATTGAGCATGCACAAATGACTTAAGATAACAGGACATATGTTCTACACTAATTTTACACAAATCATTATCAATTACAATTTACAACAGACTTAAAACAAAACACCATAGAATCATGGCCCATCGACCAAAGAACAAAAGAAAATAATGGGATAGACCGAAGACTTATCTAGTCAGAGAAGATATCGTTGATGTAGTTGCAGCACGGCTACCTCAAGACTGTAAATGTGGTGCCATGGTCGGGGTTGATGCGCTCGAGCAAGGTAAGCATCATGGCCTCGTCGGGTCTGCGAGAATAAGAAAAGTATTAGCTATATTTCCTAGTAGGACTAGCTAGCATCCAGAGCATGCATTGACTGGACACATATTCCCTTTAACAAAATGACAAGAGTATCATCAGGATCATTACCTTCCCTCTTGCTAAAGTAGCAATGTCCGTTCTTTTTGCTCCATGGCTGGCCTAAACAAAACCGCCTTGAAGAATAGAAAGAAGTCTCAGGTTTATCAACCACAACAAAACAACAGTGTGACCTAAAGAAGAAGAATAGAAAGAGGTCTCAGGTTTATCAAGCATAGCAAAACAACAGTGTGACCATCAGTCATAGAACTAAATATAAAACAAAAGAGGTCTCAGGTTTAGACTCTAAAGGAAGTGCTAGTTATGCATGATGTCTCAGGTTTAAACAAAAGATCAAGATCACAATTTTAACAAGAGATATGTAGTCAGTCCAATTGAACAAGATCTGGACAGTAGCATTATGAGTATTTAAGTGGAGATGTAGCAGGCAATCAAATGAAGCAACTTAATTGTTTGCATGTCATTCACCATAGTAGATAGTACTAACCCCAGTACACATGCATGCAGAAATGATTTGCTCAAACAATGGCTAACTGAATTCACAATGAAGGAAATTTGGACTCAAGCTTAGTCAGTCCAGCATAATCCATGCTACCCAACCACCTCCGTTTATACAGTTGTTATTCTTTATCTTATCAGCGATGCCTATGCAGGAACTGAAAACCAGAACACATGTCTGCTTAAGTGAAAATTGCCGAAACAATGGCTAAATAAGAGATGCTACTCATCAGCTGAACTTGTTGGTCATGTACGTTGTTATAGTCAAGCAGAAGCCTCTTGTACTTGAAGGCCTATAAAAAAAATCGGTAAGTTAGATTGATTACTGTAGGTGCAACACATTTTCTCGAAGAGGCATAAACATGACATGAAATAGATGTAGTATCATCACTACATGAAAGGAGCATTATACTTGGAAGGAAAAAACAACATTATGTCACCAAACGAACAATACTTGACAAGAAACTGTGCGTTTCGTCCTTGTATCCATTAGTACCAGGTATTCAACATCCTGGTTTTTTATCTGTCTAAAAATCAGCATGGCAACTTTGTACATGACTTAATCTTTGAGCATGGCAAAAATTATTCTAACTCTATGATGGTACCACGTAAACTTATATATGGCCGTGGACAGTGAAATGTATTCTAACTCTAACCAAACACCCTCTTACAAGCAGAAATGTATTCACTTATATACATTGTATTTGTAGAATTACTCTATGGTACTCTAGCTGTCTTAAGTCTTGACCACAATGGTAATTAATTTGGACATGCGAATCACAATACACATAGAGAGATATTAATTACTCTATGGCACGCAGGGACGCAGCGATGCAAATCACTCCTACCATACCATGTGGCCAAGGAAGTTGTTCTGCTCCTCCAGGATGTGCACCTGCATGCATCACACGCCAACAGAGCCATATGCATGATCAATCACAAGTTCACAACTGCTTGTCTGCATCTTAAATCATTCTATTTCCCTTACGATTACAGCTACTTACCTTGTGGTGTGATTCGTCCAGCTTCTCATCCATCAGTTTATCCTGCACATAAGAAAGTCAAGTAACCATTGATTATACTGTACTGAGAGTGGCATGTGAGCCGAGGTGAATATTGTGCAGTGCAGGGTGTTGTAACAGCACGCATACCTTCATTTCACGGACTTTACCTAGCGCGCACTCTAGCTTGCGCTCCAGATCGCGGAGCTCTGCCGCGGTTGCGCCGGACGGCAGGTCTTCTCCTGTCTGCCTCCTCACGTTGGCCTCCAGGTGGTCACGCTCATGCCTCAATGTTGCGATATCCGCCAACAGTTTCTGTGTGCAAGAATCACACAGATGAATCAGAATGCAGTTAACTCTGAGTGTAAAATAACTAGTACTATGAGTAGATTTGTTTGTGTATTAACCAGATATTCACCATGATTTATGCCCTCGTAGTGCTCGATTAAGTCACTCCAACTGAACAAATGACAAGTGAAGGAGTTTGTCAGCACTATACACTAGTACTATTAATTGTAGAGTGGATACACAGAGACAAGTAATCAAATTTATGCATCATGTACAAGTTTCAGCACTATACGACTATGCATGTAGTGTAGATATTAAATGCCGGCGACTGGTACTTGTTTAACTTGAGGCTGTGTGTGCTTCCATTAGACCCAATCGCAGGTGGGCACAGGAGCAGCTGAATCTAACAGCAGGATTACATTCATAGGTAAATCAAAAGCATCATCTGACTGAGTGGTCACCGAACACAAGGAGAGCACCCTCCCCAATACTGTAGCTACGTCTGAAGTCTGATGGCATGCCAAAGTTTATTCTACCATAGAGTAATTACACAAATCCACTATAGAGTAATTTGTACATGCAAATCACAATGGTAATTGGTAAATTACTTCTGATCAAACCGGGAGGGAGCACTGAAATAGCAGGGGATTCATTGATCGGTGAACGTACCCGTCGTTGGTCCTCGAGACAAGGTTGAGCTCCATGGTGGCGTCCATGATGCGGCTGAGCTCCTCGTGCCGCCACTGGGAGAAGCGCCCATGGACCAGATCAGGTCTTCTCCGTTGATGATCTTGCGCTTCTCCTTCACGGACTTGTCGCTGGCCCTGTGGCGCCCGAGATCACACACGAGTGAGCTCGTACCAGAGCGGGCGCACCCCTCCATCGCCTCCCCCCTCGCCGGCCTCCGCGTCCTTGCCCTCGTCATCCTCCACGGGCGGGAGGAGGACGCAGCCGGCCCCTGCAGCGACAACCCGCAGGAATAGCGCGCGGTGACAGCCGGCCCCTTATTTCCATTCCGCAGCGAGCGGTGATGAGAAGAAGTTGGCGGTGCTGCCCCATGGAGCGCCGCTCGTGTTGCTCCTGTGGATGCGCGGTGGCGAAGATGGGCGGCAAAGGTAGGGGAGAGGGAGGGGAGGGGAGGGTGCAGACCGGCGGCGAGCGGAGAGGGAGGTGGCGAGTGGAGAGGGAGGCAGATCTGGAACTGGAGCGGCGGTGGGAGGCGGCTGCAAGGGATAGCGCTAGGGTTCGCGTGCGGGGCTGTGGGCCGGGCTTCATGGGGTCAGAGGATGAGGGAGTTTTTTGTTTGAGACAAAGATGGGGCTGTTGGTGAACGTTGCAGAAAATAAAAAAATTCTACGGTTTCACCAAGATCTATCTATGAGTTCATCTAGCAATGAGTGATCGGAGTGCATCTACATACCTTTGTAGATCGCGAGCGGAAGCGTTCAATAGAACGGGGATGAGGGAGTCGTACTCGTCGTGATCCAAATCACCGGAGATCCAAGCGCCGAACGGACGGCACCTCCGCGTTCAACACACATACGGTTAGCGTGACGTCTCCTCCTTCTTGATCCAGCAAGGGGGAAGGAGAGGTTGTTGAAGATCCAGCAGCACGACGGCGTGGTGGTGGATGCAGCAGTCACCGCAGCAGGGCTTCGCCGAGCTTCTGCGAGAGGGAAAGGTGTAGCAAGGGAGAGGGAGGCGCCAAGACTTCAGGGTGCGGCTGCCCTCCCTCCCCCCCTTATATAGGCCCCCTGGGGGGCGCCGACCCTGGAGATGGGATCTCCCAAGGGGGCGGCGGCCAGGGGGGTGGAGTGCCCCCCAAGGCAAGTAGGGCGCCCCCCCCACCCTAGGGTTTCCAACCCTAGGCGCAGGGGGGGCCAAGGGGGGTGCACCAGCCCACTATGGGCTGGTTCCCCTCCCCACTTCAGCCCATGGGGCCCTCCGGGATGGGTGGCCCCACCCGGTGGACCCCCGGGACCCATCTGGTGGTCCCGGTACAATACCGGTGACCCCCGAATCTTTCCCGATGGCTGAAACTGCACTTCCTATATATAATTCTTCACCTCGGACCATTACGGAACTCCTCGTGACGTCCGGGACTCTGAACAACTTTCGGATTACTGCATACTCATATCTCTACAACCCTAGCGTCACCGAACCTTAAGTGTGTAGACCCTACGGGTTAGGGAGACATGCAGACATGCCCGAGACGCCTCTCCGGCCAATAACCAACAGCGGGATCTGGATACCGATGTTGGCTCCCACATGCTCCTTGATGATCTCATCGGATGAACCACAATGTCGAGGATTCAATCAATCCCGTATACAATTCCCTTTGTCAATCGGTATTTTACTTGCCTGAGATTCGATCGTCGGTATCCCAATACCTCGTTTAATCTCGTTACCGGCAAGTCACTTTACTCATACCGTAATGCATGATCCCGTGATCAAACACTTTGATTACATTGAGCTTGTTATGATGATGCATTACCGAGTGGGCCCAGTGATACCTCTCCGTCATATGGAGTGACAAATCCCAGTCTCGATCCGTGTCAACCCAACAGACACTTTCGGAGATACCCGTAGTATACCTTTATAGTCACCCAGTTACGTTGTGACATTTGGTACACCCAAAGCACTCCTACGGTATCCGGGAGTTACACGATCTCATGGTCTAAGGAAAAGATACTTCACATTGGAAAAGCACTAGCAAACGAACTATACGATCTTGTGCTATGCTTAGGATTGGGTCTTGTCCATCACATCATTCTCCTAATGATGTGATCTCGTTATCAATGACATCCAATGTCCATAGTCAGGAAACCATGACTATCTGTTGATCAATGAGCTAGTCAACTAGAGGCTTACTAGGGACAAGTTCGTGTCTATGTATTCACACATGTATTACGATTTCCGGATAACACAATTATAGCATGAATAAAAGACAATTATCATGAACAAGGAAATATAATAATAATCCTTTTATTATTGCCTCTAGGGCATATTTCCAACAGTCTCCCACTTGCACTAGAGTCAATAATCTAGTTACATTGTGATGAATCGAACACCCATAGAGTTCTCATGTTGATCATGTTTTGCTCGCGGAAGAGGTTTAGTCAATGGATCTGCGACATTCAGATCCGTGTGCACTTTGCAAATTTCTATGTCTCCATCTTGAACATTTTCACGAATGGAGTTGAAGCGACGCTTGATGTGCCTGGTCTTCTTGTGAAACCTGGGCTCCTTGGCAAGTGCAATAGCTCCAGTGTTGTCACAGAAGAGTTTGATCGGCCCCGACGCATTGGGTATGACTCCTAGGTCGGTGATGAACTCCTTCACCCAAATTGCTTCATGCGCTGCCTCCGAGGCTGCCATGTACTCCGCTTCACATGTAGATCCCGCCACGACGCTCTGCTTGCAGCTGCACCAGCTTACTGCTCCACCATTCAACATATACACGTATCCGGTTTGTGATTTAGAGTCATCTAGATCTGTGTCGAAGCTAGCATCGACGTAACCCTTTACGACGAGCTCTTCGTCACCTCCATAAACGAGAAACATGTCCTTGGTCCTTTTCAGGTACTTCAGGATATTCTTGACCGCTGTCCAGTGTTCCTTGCCGGGATTACTTTGGTACCTTCCTACCAAACTTACGGTAGGGTTTACATCAGGTCTGGTACACAGCATGGCATACATAATAGACCCTATGGCTGAGGCATAGGGGATGACACTCATCTCTTCTATATGTTTTGCCGTGGTCGGACATTGAGCTGAGTTCAATTTCACACCTTCCAACACAGGCAAGAACCCCTTCTTAGACTGATCCATATTGAACTTCTTCAATATCTTATCAAGGTATGTGCTTTGTGAAAGACCTATGAGGCGTCTTGATCTATCTCTATAGATCTTGATGCCTAATATATAAGCAGCTTCTCCAAGGTCCTTCATTGAAAAACTCTTATTCAAGTAGGCCTTAATGCTGTCCAAAAGTTCTATATCATTTCCCATCAAAAGTATGTCATCTACATATAATATGAGAAATGTTACAGAGCTCCCACTCACTTTCTTGTAAACGCAGGCTTCTCCATAAGTCTGCATAAACCCAAACGCTTTGATCATCTCATCAAAGTGAATGTTCCAACTCCGAGATGCTTGCACCAGCCCATAAATGGATCGCTGGAGCTTGCATACCTTGTTAGCATTCTTAGGGTCGACAGAACCTTCCGGCTACGTCATATACAGTTCTTCCTTAAGATAACCGTTAAGGAATGCCGTTTTGACGTCCATTTGCCATATCTCATAATCATAGTATGCGGCAATTGCTAACATGATTTGGACGGACTTCAGCTTTGCTACGGGAGAGAAAGTCTCATCGTAGTCAGCCCCTTGAAATTGCCGATAACCCTTAGCGAGAAGTCAAGCTTTATAGATGGTAACATTACCATCCGCGTCCGTCTTCACCTTAAAGATCCATCTGTTTTCTATCACTCGCCGATCATCGGGCAAGTCTGTCAAAGTCCATACTTTGTTTTCATACATGGATCCTCTCTCGGATTGCATGGCTTCAAGCCATTTGTTGGAATCTGGGCCCGCCATTGCTTCTTCATAGTTGGAAGGTTCACCGTTGTCTAACAACATGATTTCGAGGACAGGGTTGCCATACCACTCTGGTGTGGAACGTGTCCTTGTGGACCTACGAAGTTCAGTAGTAACTTGATTCGATGTACCTTGATCATCATCATTAATTTCCTCTCCAGTGGATGTAGGCACCACAGGAACATTTTCCTGAGCTGCACTACTTTCCGGTTCAAGAGGTAGTACTTCATCGAGTTCTACTTTCCTCCCACTTACTCCTTTCGAGAGAAACTCTTTCTCTAGAAAGGATCCGTTCTTGGCAACAAAGATCTTGCCTTCGGATCTAAGGTAGAAGGTATACCCAATGGTTTCCTTAGGGTATCCAATGAAGACGCATTTTTTCGATTTGGGTTCATGCTTTTCAGGTTGAAGTTTCTTGACATAAGCATCGCATCCCCAAACTTTTAGAAACAACAGCTTAGGTTTCTTCCCAAACCATAATTCATACGGTGTCATCTCAACGGATTTAGACGGTGCCCTATTTAAAGTGAATGTAGCTGTCTCTAGAGCGTATCCCCAAAATGATAGCGGTAAATCAGTAAGAGACATCATAGATCGCACCATATCCAATAGAGTGCGATTACGACGTTCAGACACACCGTTACGTTGAGGTGTTCCAGGCGGCGTGAGTTGTGAAACGATTCCACATTTCCTTAAGTGTGTGCCAAATTCGTGACTTAAATATTCTCCTCCATGATCTGATCGTAAGAACTTTATTTTTCGGTCACGTTGATTCTCTACCTCATTCTGAAATTCCTTGAACTTTTCAAAGGTCTTAGACTTGTGTTTCATCAAGTAGACATACCCATATCTACTCAAGTCATCAGTAAGAGTGAGAACATAACGATATCCTCCGCGAGCCTCAACACTTGTTGGACCGCATACATCAGTATGTATGATTTCCAATAAGTTGGTTGCTCGCTCCATTGTTCCGGAGAACGGAGTCTTGGTCATTTTGCCCATGAGGCATGGTTTGCATGTGTCAAATGATTCATAATCGAGAGACTCTAAAAGTCCATCAGCATGGAGCTTCTTCATGCGCTTGACACCAATGTGACCAAGGCGGCAGTGCCACAAGTATGTGGGACTATCGTTATCAACTTTACATCTTTTGGTATTCACACTATGAATATGTGTAACATCACGTTCGAGATTCATTAAGAATAAACCATTGACCATCGGAGCATGACCATAAAACATATCTCTCATATAAATAGAACAACCATTATTCTCGGATTTAAATGAGTAGCCATCTCGTATTAAATGAGATCATGATACAACGTTCATGCTCAAACTTGGCACTAAATAACAATTATTGAGGTTCAAAACTAATCTCGTAGGTAAATGTATAGGTAGCATGCCGACGGCGATCACATCGACCTTGGAACCATTCCCGACGCGCATCGTCACCTCGTCCTTCGCCAGTCTCCGCTTATTCCGCAGCTCCTGCTTTGAGTTACAAATATGAGCAACAGCACCGGTATCAAATACCCAGGATCTACTACGAGCACTGGTAAAATACACATCAATTACATGTATATCACATATACCTTTAGTGTTGCAGGCTTCTTGTCTGCTAAGTATTTGGGGCAGTTCCGCTTCTAGTGACCCTTCCCTTTGCAATAAAAGCACTCAGTCTCAGGCTTGGGTCCATTCTTTGACTTCTTCCAGGCAACTGGCTTACCGGGCGCGGCAACATCCTTGCCGTCCTTCTTGAAGTTCTTCTTACCCTTGCCTTTCTTGAACTTGGTGGTTTTATTGACCATCCGGTGGTCCCGGTACAATACCGGCCGGTGACCCCCGAATCTTTCCCGATGGCCGAAACTGCACTTCCTATATATAATTCTTCACCTCCGGACCATTCCGGAACTCCTCGTGACGTCCGGGATCTCATCCGGGACTCCGAATAACTTTTGGATTACTGCATACTCATATCCCTACAACCCTAGCGTCACCGAACCATAAGTGTGTAGACCCTACGGGTTCGGGAGACATGCAGACATGACCGAGACGCCTCTCCGGCCAATTACCAACAGCGGGATCTGGATACCCATGTTGGCTCCCACATGCTCCTCGATGATCTCATCGGATGAACCACGATGTCGAGGATTCAATCAATCCCGTATACAATTCCCTTTGTCAATCGGTATTTTACTTGCCCGAGATTCGATCGTCGGTATCCCAATACCTCGTTTAATCTCGTTACCGGCAAGTCACTTTACTCATACCATAATGCATGATCCCGTGATCAAACAATTTGATTACATTGAGCTCATTATGATGATGCATTACCGAGTGGGCCCAGTGATACCTCTCCGTCATACGGAGTGACAAATCCCAGTCTCGATCCATGTCAACCCAACAGACACTTTCGGAGATACCCGTAGTATACCTTTATAGTCACCCCATTACGTTGTGACGTTGTATTCGGGAGTTACACGATCTCATGGTCTAAGGAAAAGATACTTGACATTGGAAAAGCTCTAGCAAACGAACTATACGATCTTGTGCTATCCTTAGGATTGGGTCTTGTCCATCACATCATTCTCCTAATGATGTGATCTCGTTATCAATGACATCCAATGTCCATAGTCAGGAAACCATGACTATCTGTTGATCAACGAGCTAGTCAACTAGAGGCTTACTAGGGACAAGTTGGTGTCTATGTATTCACACATGTATTACGATTTCCGGATAACACAATTTTAACATGAATAAAAGACAATTATCATGAACAAGGAAATATAATAATAATCATTTTATTATTGCCTCTAGGGCATATTTCCAACAGGGGTGAGGGAAAAGGGCTACCGTTGAATCCGGGAGCATCCAACGGCATTGGAGGCGCGATCCGCGTGACATGCCTATGGACCAATCAGAACCCAGTACACGTTATGACCATCTAAATTGGTCGAAATAGACTAAAAATAAGGTGTTGAATCATATAAAGAGTTTTATGATATGAGAAATTCAAAAAAAACATTCTCATTGTGTCAGCAAATCTGACCTAGTTTTTAGAAAACTAACAAACTTGGAATTGGAATAAGACAAATATCTTTAAAAAGTGTTATGAGAAATGATTTTTTAGGAAAAAATTATTTTCTATTTTAGGAGTGAAAAAATTCATTTTTTCAGAAGAATCTATCAAATATTTGTTTCAAAATGGCACCACACCATTTCCAAAACTATAAGACATCATTTTCTGTACAGTTAACCAAATCTTAACATGTAAAATGTTTTCGATCCACCTCTCATCAAAAAGACAAGTTATGTTTCAAAAAAGAATCTACCTGAGCATTCTTTTGTTTTTCTTCTATCTTTTCACATGAAAAATTAAAAAAATGATCTCATATTATGCACAAGGGTGCATCTTGGAATTCCAAACAATGTTGCCTAAGGGAGTTTTCATTTTCTTTGCACAGAAATTTCATTTTCCATTTTTTGAGTGCCCGAAATGAGTTTTTTTGTGAAGGACCTACCATATATTTGTTGCAAAATTGGACCAAATCATGTTTATAAAATACTAGGACATATTTAATGCACAATTGACCAAATGGTTGGGTGTAAAAAGTTTTGATCCACCTCTCGTGAAAAAGACAAATTTCCGCCGATTCAGTTGGAAGCGGGTCAAACTTGAAATATAGCTGCCTTGTAGTTTGCTCTTTATTTTTTCCAAAAATCATTTCTAGGTACGTAAGTATCTATTTAATCAAAGAAACACCAAAAAAATTCCAAGATTCAACCACTAGCTAGGAACGGTCAAGCCCGCCGTTTTGACCGCATTTTGAAACGGGCATAAAAATATCAAAAAAAATCAAAATATTGGAAAACCTTCGCATTGAGTCATCAAATGTGACCAAGTTATCAGGAAAAATAATAAACTTGTAATACGGCCATTATTTTAAAAAAGTGTTTTCGGAAACGAGCTATCAAGTGTGAAGATTCATGGCTTTCAAGCCAAATGATCAATCTTATGGCCACATTCATGACATAGTTTTTTCAAATGATCTCATATTGTGCACAAGGGTGCATATTGGAATGGCAAACAATGTTGCCTAAGGAAGTTTTCATTTTCTTTGGACGAAAAAACCATTTTCCATTTTTTGAGTGCCCAAAAGGAGGTTTTTTTGTGAAGGACCTCCCAAATAATTGTTGCAAAATTGGACCAAATCATTTTTATAAAATACTAGGCCATATTTAATGCACAATTGACAAAATGGTTGGGGTGTAAAAAGTTTTGATCCACCTCTTGTGAAAAAGACAAATTTCCGCCGATTCAGCTGGAAGCGGGTCAAATTTGAACTGCAGCTGCCTCATAGTTTGGTATTTATTTTTTCCAAAAATCGTTTCTAGGTACATAAGTATCTATTTAATCAGAGACACACCAAAAAAATTCCAAGATTCAACCACTAGCTAGGAACGGTCATTCCCGCCGTTTTGATCGCATTTCGAAATGGGCATAAAAAATTCAAACAAAATCAAAATATTGGGAAACCTTCACATTCTATCATTATATGTGGCCAAGTTCCCAGGAAAAATAACAAACTTGTAATACGACAATTATTTTAAAAAAGTGTTCTCAGAAACGAGCTATCACTTGTGGAGATCAATGGCTTTCAAGCCAAATGATCAATATTATGGCCACATTCATGGCATAGTTTGTTCAAATGATCTCATATTGTGCACAAGGGTGCATATTGGAATGGCAAACAATGTTGCCTAAGGAAGTTTTCATTTTATTTGGACGGAAAAACCATTTTCCATTTTTCGAGTGCCCAAAAGGAGGTTTTTTGTGAAGGACCTCCAAAATAATTGTTGCGAAATTGGACCAAATCATTTTTCTAAAATACTAGGCCATATTTAATGCACAATTGACAAAATGGTTGGGTGTAAAAAGTTTTGATCCACCTCTCGTGAAAAAGACAAATTTCCGCCGATTCAGTTGGAAGCGAGTCAAATTTGAACTGCAGCTGCCTCATAGTTTGCTATTTAGTTTTTCCAAAAATCATTTCTAGTTACATAAGTACCTATTTAATCATAAATACATGGTTTGGTGGCGATACGTCGAGGTTTGGACGGTGGCCGAGGGCTCCAACTCTAGAGCGCGTAAACTCGCATGCCCGCCACGTGGTCACCGCGTGACCGTGGCATTGCCATGTGTTCTGGGCAGCCTAGGCATGTCTAGTGGGTTGGGCACTCCCCAGGTAGGTGCTAGGAAGAAAATTACAACATAAGATTCTCACGAGGAGACCGATCAATGCTCAAACATGAATTAGCAGCCAAGTGTTTGATTAGCGGTACAGGAAATGTACAAGGCTAATGGGCGTGTGTTTTGGCTGAGGATGATCAGTTACTAAGAAGACCGTCTTCAGAAATTTTCAACTCAAAAGGAGGAGCCTAGGTGGTACTTGCTTTGCAAACTACCACACTGGACATAAATATGAATGTTGAAGCTCGGCTCAAAATAATGAATGGATTGAGCTGGCATTTGGTGGAGGATGGTTATTTGGGCATAGGAAAGCACTGTAGAAAATGGATACTATTTGGACATGCCAAAGTGGTACTTTCTTCACAAACTATTGTTCTGAACAGAATTGGAAAATGAATATTTTTGAACTAGGCAAGGAAGGTTTTTACATATTTAACGAAGATATGACCCAAAGAATTTATGAGATTCTTTTTGGAATTTTGGGAATGACAAAAATATAGGTTGCTTCACAACCTAGGGCAAAAATTGCCACATGGACATGACACATAGGCAAAACTGATGAGGTGGCGCCTAGTCATAGCAACCCACCACAATTTACACGGCTATGACCATCTATATTGGTCGTTAACAAATAGAAATAAGGTAGCGGACTGGCACTCTTTGCTTTATGACCATTTCATGTAAGGAAATTACGACCTTTCTGACCAAAATGGTCGCAATGGTTTAGGGTTTGGAGCCCCCCGAACAGCTTTTGACCAATTGGTCTGAAATGTTCATAGATCTATGTCCATTTCTTCCAGGGTCACTGACAGAAGGTCACTAGTTGACATACTTCTTGTAGTGGAGAAACCCCCGGTGATGGATTCGGACCGTGGTCACGATTGTACACACCCCGCCAGCAAGGTATGTTGTTTCGAACGAGTCCTCAACCTAATCGTTTCAAGGATGATGTCTGAGCCTTTGTTATTGCTCTTTCAGGACTGGATGGAGAGGGCAAAGCGGATCCAGTGTCTGGCTCTGCTGCCTGAGGAACCAGTCATCCCGTGTCTAGCGGAGATGCTGGTATCGGCGCTGTATAAGGCGCCGGAGAAGAAGGCAAAGAAGAAGGCAAAGGGGGCCAAGAGCGGCCTCCGTCGTAAGGGTACTTCGGACGTGGCATCCGAGGACGGCGAGACTCAGTCTTCTGTCCCTGAGGACAATGACGACGAAGAGGAGGAGGAGGAAGAAAACAATCCTCCCCCCGAGGGGAGGAAGAAGAAGAGGGCGGCTCTGGCGCATCTGGAGGCAGAGGCACCCAAAAAGAGGAAGGGCGTTCCCGCGATCAACACCGCGTGGGACATTGACAGCAGTCCGGAACGACGCCCCCGCACTAAGCACCAGGCCGTGTCGTAAGTGACATGGCTTATTTATGCGCACATCCAGCCCTTTCTCTCCATTATCTTGATGTGGTTAACCATACCATTGCAGTCCGGCCCGCGACCTGATCCATCGATCCTCGTCTGGAAGTTCGTTGGCTCCATCGGTGATGGCGAGCTAGTCGCCACCACCCGCTTATTCCCCCAGGGCCGGGGACGACACCGAGGTGCTGTCCCGGAGGGCCGATCCGAACCGGGGAGGAACCCAGGACACTGTCCGGGAGGCGCCATGAGGCGAAGCCTCCACTGCTGGACAAATGGAGGGGACAATCCCCATGGAGACTGGCGAAGAGGGCCGCATCCAGCTTGTCCCTCAGCCGAATACGATTCCGGAGGCCCATATGGCTCCGGAATCGGGCGGGCAGCCCCCTTTGAAGGAGGAGGGTGCACCGCTTCTGCCAGTGGTCCATGCCCATCCAGGGGCGCCGGATAACCTGATGGAGGCGCTACGAGGTGCCTCCGTTATGGAAGAGCATCGTGTCCTTATGGGCACGGTGATCGAGAAGGTTCAGTCTACCAAGAGTGGACTAAACAAAGCCTGCAACAACCTGTTGACAGATTTCGAGGTAAGTGACCTAGAAAGAGAAAAAAACCATGTAGTCCGTAGCCCCTGAGACACTTTCTGGTGCTCGGCAAGAGGAACCGGACAGAGGATCAATCCTCTAGTGTAGGAGACTAACGTGATATGTGTACATCAGCAACCGTCGATGTTGGCCGCAACCTCACATGCTGCCGAAATTTCTGAACTGAAGCAGAGGCTGGAGCGGACCAAGAACGAGCTCAACGAGGTTACAATGCGGCTTCAAGAGAAGCAAGGTAGGTATCGTCCTGCTGTGTGTTCGGAAACAACAAGCGTTGCATACTGACCGTAATGTCGAAATGTGTGCAGGAGCCGCAACCGAGGTGGAGGCCCAAAAAAAGGCTCTTGCCGAAGCCGAGGGGAAGGCCGTCGAGCAGCAGGCCGCTCGAAAAAAGCTCGAGGCCCGAGTCAAGGAGGTCCAAAAGGACACTACAAGAAATATGTCAACTTATGACCTTCCGTCAGTGACTCTCGAAGAATTGGTCATAAATTTATGACCATTTTAGACCAATTGGTCAAAAGCTGCTCAGGGGGCTCCAAACCCTAAACCATTGTGACCATTTTGGTCAGAAAGGTCGTAATTTCCTTACACGAAATGGTCACAAACCAAATAGTGCTAGTCCGCTGCCTTATTTCTAGTTGTTAATGACCAATATAGATGGTCATAGCCTTGTAGATTGTGGTGGGTTGTGATGACTAGGTTCCATCTCATCAGTTTTGCCTATGTGTCATGTCCATGTGGCAGTTTTTGCCCTAGGTTGTGAAGCAACCTATATTTCTATCGTTCACAAAATTCCAAAAAAAATCTCATAAATTCTTTGGGGCATATCTTCATCAAATATGTAAAAATCCTTCCTTGCCTAGTTCAAAACTAATTCAACAATATTCATTTTCCTATTCTGTTCACAACAACACTTTATGAAGGAAGTGCTATTTATATATTCTTGATTGCCCTCGGAATTTTTGGGCACTCTTTCCTATCCAAATCATTACCACATGACAAAATTCAGCTCCATTTGCCTAGCAAATCTTCTTCGGCAAATTTCCAAAGTTTTTGTCCACCTAGAAGCATTGTGAAGGAAGTACCTTTTTTATATCTCTAAATGACATGAAATTTATACATTTCCTTCATATGCCCAAATTATCACCCTCCTCCAAATTGCAACTCAGTCAAATCATCTATGTGAGCCCAGGTTCAATTTATATTTTATGGCCAAATTGGCACGTTGCAAAGCAAGTGTTATATAGACCCCTCCTATTACCCTCAAACTTTTCAGGCACTCTTCCATACCCAAATCATTGCCACATGATAATATTCAGCTCAATTTTCCTAGTAAATCTTTCTCGGGAAAATTTCCAAAGTTTCTACCTCGAGAGAAGCTTTGTGAAGTAAGTACTAGCTAGGCTTACCCAAATGATCTGAAAATTTACCAGCGTGTGACCATACCTAAGTAACTTACCTACACCAATTGTGAGCTCATTTCATTCATCAAATCTCTCTCACTAGTTTTCCCAAGTTTTTGTCCATAGAAGAGCATTGTGAAGGAAGTACTACTTTGGCATGTCCAAATGGTATCAATTTTCTACAATGCTTTCCTATGCCCAAATAACCATCCTCCACAAAATTTCAGCTCACTCCATTCATTATTTTGAGCCCAGCTTCAACATTCATATTTTTGTCCAGCGTGGTACTTTGCAAAGCAAGTACCACCTAGGATCCTCCTTTTGATCTCAAAATTTGTGAAGACATTCTCCTTAGTAGATGATCATCCTCAGCCAAAACTCACGCCCATTGGCCATGTGCATTTCCCGTACGCTAATCAAACACTTGGCTGCTAATTCATGTTTGAGCATCGATCGGTCTCCTCGTGAGAATCTTATGTTGTAATTTTCTTCCTAGCACCAACCTGGGGAGTGCCCAACCCACTAGACATGCCTAGGCCGCCCAAAACACATGGCAACATTACAGTCACGCGGTGACCACGCGACGGGCATGCGAGTTTACGTGCTCTAGAGTTGGGGCCCTCGGCCACTGCCCAAACCTCGACGTATCGCCACCAAACCATGTATTTACGATTAAATAGGTCCTTATGTAACTACAAATGATTTTTGGAAAAAATAAATAGCAAACTATGAGGCAGCTGCAGTTCAAATTTGACCCGCTTCCAACTGAATCGGCGGAAATTTGTCTTTTTCACGAGAGGTAGATCAAAAACTTTTACACCCAACCATTTTGTCAATTGTGCATTAAATATGGCCTAGTATTTTATAAAAATGATTTGGTCCAATTTTGCAACAATTATTTGGTAGTTCCTTCACAAAAAAACCTCCTTTCGGGCACTCGAAAAATGGAAAATGGTTTTTTCGTCCAACGAAAATGAAAACTTCCTTAGGCAACATTGTTTGCCATTCCAGTATGCACCCTTATGCACAATATGACATCATTTGAACAAACTATGCCATGAATGTGGCCATAAGATTGATCATTTGGCTTGAAAGCCATTTATCTCCACACATGATAGCTCGTTTCTGAGAACACTTTTTAAAAATAATTGCCGTTTTACAAGCTTGTTATTTTTCCTAGGAACTTGGCCACATATGATGACACAATGCGAAGGTTTCCCAATTTTTTGATTTTTTTTGAATTTTTTATGCCCGTTTCAAAATGCGGTCAAAACGGCGGGAATGACCGTTCCTAGCTAGTGGTTGAATCTTGGGATTTTTTTGGTGTTTCTCTGATTAAATAGGTACTTATGTACCTAGAAATGATTTT
This sequence comes from Triticum dicoccoides, assembly GCF_002162155.2. Classification (NCBI taxonomy): domain Eukaryota; kingdom Viridiplantae; phylum Streptophyta; class Magnoliopsida; order Poales; family Poaceae; genus Triticum; species Triticum dicoccoides. Next base: position 587,740,903 of record NC_041390.1, read on the forward strand.
TGGAAAAAAATAAATAGCAAACTATGAGGCAACTGCAGTTCAAATTTGACCTGCTTCCAACTGAATCGACGGAAATTTGTCTTTTTCACAAGAGGTGGATCAAAAACTTTTACACCCAACCATTTTGTCAATTTTGCATTAAATATGACCTAGTATTTTATAAAAATTATTTGGTCCAATTTTGCAACAATTATTTGGTAGTTCCTTCACAAAAAAACCTCCTTTCGGGCACTCGAAATATGGAAAATGGTTTTTTCGTCCAACGAAAATGAAAACTTCCTTACGCAACATTGTTTGCCATTCCAATATGCACCCTTGTGCACAATATGAGATCATTTGAACAAACTATGCCATGAATGTGGCCATAAGATTGATCATTTGGCTTGAAAGCCATTGATCTCCACACATGATAGCTCGTTTCTGAGAACACTTTTTTAAAATAATTGCCGTATTACAAGTTTGTTATTTTTCCTAGGAACTTGGCCACATATGATGACACAATGCGAAGGTTTCCCAATTTTTTGATTTTTTTTTAGTTTTTTATGCCCGTTTCAAAATGCGGTCAAAACGGCGGGAATGACCGTTCCTAGCTAGTGGTTGAATATTGGAATTTTTTTGGTGTTTCTCTGATTAAATAGGTACTTATGTACCTAGAAATGATTTTTGTAAAAAATAAATAGTAAACTATGAGGCAGCTGCAGTTCAAATTTGACCCGCTTCCAACTGAATCGGCGGGAATTTGCCTTTTTCACGAGAGGTGGAACACACATTTTTACAACCAACCATTTTGTCAATTGTGCATTAAATATGTCCTAGTATTTTATAAAATTGAGTTGGTCCAATTTTGCAACAATTATTTGGGAGGTCCTTAACAAAAAAACCTCCTTTCAGGCACTCGAAAAATGGAAAATGGTTTTTTCGTCCAAAGAAAATGAAAACTTTCTTAGGCAACATTGTTTGCCCTTCCAATATGCACCCTTGTGCATAATATGAGATCATCTGAACAAACTATGCCATGAATGTGGCCATAAGATTGATCATTTGGCTTGAAATCCATGAATCTTCACCCATGATAGCTCATTTCCGAGAACACTTTTTTTAAATAATTACCGTATTACAAGTTTGTTATTTTTCCTGAAAACTTGGTCACATATGATGACACAATGTGAAGGTTTCCGAATTTTTTGATTTTTTTTGAATTTTTTATGCCCGTTTCAAAATGCGGTCAAAACGGCGGGAATGACCGTTCCTTGCTAGTGGTTGAATATTGGAATTTTTTTGGTGTTTCTCTGATTAAGTAGGTACTTATGTACCTAGAAATGATTTTTGGAAAAAATAAAGAGAGAACTACAAGGTAGCTACAGTTCAAATTTGACCCGCTTCCAACTGAATCGGCAGGAATTTGTCTTTTTCACGAGAGGTGGATCAAACCTTTTTACACCCAAACATTTTGTCAATTGTGCATTAAATATGTCCTAGTATTTTAGAAAACTGATTTGGTCCAATTTTGCAACAATTATTTGATAGGTTCTTCACAAAAAACTCATTTTGGGCACTTGAAAAATGAAAAATGATTTTTTCGTGCAAAGAAAATAAAAACTTTCTTAGGCAACATTGTTTGCCATTCCATGTTTGTTATTTTCCTGAAAGGTAGTTCACAATTGGTGACACAATGAGAAGGTCCTTATTTTTTTTGAATTTCTGTGATCATAAAATAGCTTACATGATTTTAACATCTTATTTTTAAATCTATCACGACCAATTTAATTGGTCATAATGTTTACTGCGTTCTGATTGGTTCACATGCATCTCACGCGGATCATGGGTCAGACACCGTCGGATACTCCCGGATCCGACGGCAGCCCTCGTCCCCCTCACACTCTCATCCCTCGTGGCCTCTTCCCTCTCAGCCCCCTCGTCCAAACTCCAAACCCTAGTGTCCCTCGTGCCCCACCCATGCCTCGTTGCTTCCGCACGCCGCCACCCACCCACCGCCTCGTCCCTCACACAGCTCGCCGCCGACGGCCTCTCCTCTCCCATCTGCTTCCCTCCCACAGGACGCGGAACGCCTCCTCTGCTATCCAACGCGCCGCCATCTCCTCTCCGATCTAGATCCAATGCGTCGTCGCCTCCTCCTCGATCCAGATCGACACGCCGGCTCTCTCACCTTGCCGGCAGGTCCCTCCACCGTTGCCGCCCCCTCCTCCCCCTACCCCGGCCACCCTCCCATCCGCCACCCCCGCCTGCTCTACCTACTACACCGCCGCCTCCGACGCCATGGCGGACGCCGACAGCAGCAGCAACCCGCTGCTCGCCGACTTCGACTTCCCGCCCTTCGACTGCGTCGAGCCCGCGCACGTCCGTACCGGGATCCGCGCGCTCCTCGCCCGCCTCGTACGCCCTTATCCACCTTCCCCTGATCCTCATTCGTTCGCCTGCTCATCGCCCGTCCGGATCTGACCGTATGTGGTTGTGGTTGCTCGCAGGAGGGCGAGCTGGAGGAGCTCAAGAAGGGCGTGGAGCCGGCGTGGGAGTGCTTGGTCCACCCGCTCGAGCGCATCGTCGATAGGCTTGACATCGTCTGGAACGGCGTCGACCACATCAAGGCCGTGAAGGACTCGCCCGACCTCCGCGCCGCCGTCGAGGACGTCCAGGTAGTCTCTTCTTCTATCACGCCGCCCATGATCTGGATGGACGAAGCAGCTAATTTGTTAGCGCATCATCAGATGTTGTCTTTGTATTTCTTCTTACTCCATGAATTATCCAGCAATATGGTGCATAGATAGAAATTTCACATAGATCCTGGTCTCGTGCTTGCACCTTTGGTCCACATGGTTTTTGTGGGGATATGGTACCGGACTGGAGCATACAGGCTGATGATTTATGGATGCCTATAGATTGTGGATGCCATGTCTGAAATTGTTCAATTTTGGATGACTCAAACCGGCTCTAGCTAGCAATCTCTCTCTCCATCTCTTTGTATGTGCGCGCCTGTGCATCCATTGCATGTAAAATCATGTTTTCAAACTCTTCTACTGTCAGATAGACTGACCATGAATGCACCAACACATTGTGTCAGTTTTCCATGCGTTGTCTAGTACTAGTTCCCAACTTCCTATACATATAGGAGTATTTTGCTTGCTTTGGTTTCCAAACCAAAATACCATGGCTGGGCGACGTCCGTCTGTCCTGGGTTACGTTAGCATACTAGTACAACACAGCTAGTCATAACAAGGTTAGTTCATCATATACTGCGCTTGATATAAATGTTTAGCTTCTAACAAAAAGTAATTTGGGAATAAATTCTTCCATCAATTTAATATGATTTCTGTTGATAGATTTGTCTAGAACTGTTGAAATTGTGATCAACACAGTATACTGTTGGGTTCTTACCCATAACATGAGGATATCTGTTTTTCAAATGTGGAAGCCATCATAACATCAGCTGGTCATAGGTATACACGTTGTTTAACTTTTTCTTCTTTGAATTTCACATTGCAGTTCTTTGATGTAGTGGGGTTGTGTCATGGGTACCTGGGTAACTAAAATTGCTTCTGTTCTGTAACTGTATGCTTCTAGGGATGTCACATTGCAACATGCAGACTATGGGTCTAGATCTGGCAGTTGAAAGTGCTTATTCTTTCTATAAGTTTCAACTAAAGCTATTTGTATACAATAATTTACCGAATAAGCAAACTTATGTGAATATACTACGCTTGATGTTGATCATCTGGTGCATTAGTATGCAGTTCTCATTGTCAGTTCTTGTTTTCTTGATTCATTTATACTATATAGGTTTTATACTTTGCCAGTAGGTAGCTCATACTGCCCGCTTGCTTCTGCTTTGAATATTGTGGTCTTCATGCTTTAGTCACTATGCCCTTAGTTCTTTTTTTGTAGGGAGCTATGCTTATCATCAGAAACTCTTGTGATGATGTTATTCCTCTTTTGGTTCATGTGTTGCAATTATATACCACATAATTCTACACCATGTGGTGCACTTAAGTATCTTAGTGACTTCATTTGATGTGTGTATTTCTGTTAATTTTAAGCTTCTGTTGCTGTGAAAATGTACCTCACTGACCGTCTGTCTATTTATTGTGTACTTCTTGCATGAGGAGGTGACTAGTGATGCGGCGCGCCAAGCAGCAGTAGGGGAAGGGGGTCTCCTGATCAAGGAGGCGGAGGAGTAGGGGCGTGCCCAGCCAGAAGCCCTGTCCTACTCCTGGGGGAGGGGCAGGAGGGGTCTGCTCCTCTGCTTCCATTGCGATCGCGGCAGGTAGCTCCTCCATCTCCCTCCCCCTCTTCCCTGATAGCGTACATCACAATCTTGTTAATTGTTATTGTTATTGCGATCACAATCTTGTTCAGATGCATCTGTGGTGGTGGTCTTATGGCCACCACAATCTTGTTAATTGTTATTGCGATCATCTTTCTTTTCGATGAACTATGCCACAATATGTGTTTTGCAAGGTTCAGTGGCTACTAAGGTTTGATTATTTGCAACTTGTAAGTCCTTGTTGGTTTATTGTACGTTCTAAAAAGCCGTGAATAGTCTTCACTTATATAGCCAACACCTTCATTTTGTTTTATTTTGTTCTATGCTCACTAGTGATACCTGACTAAGGTTCCCGGAATATAGGAGTAGACTGTAGGTGAAGAAAAATTATAACCTGAAAGTAATCATATGTACTACTCCCTCCGTCCCATAATATAATTTTTGGTACATAATTTTCTTTACTTATACACACAGAATAGATAGAGGTGACGTGTGGTTATATTCTGTTGTAAGATTATTCTATTTTTCTCTTAACTAGCTATTCGTTGTGGTTGTTACATGTACATATACTTCAGGATTTAGTCCCTATCTGCTTTGTATATTTGTTTTTATTTTTTTCTAACTCTTTTGGTTTATTGTTAGATGCCTTGGTTCAGCCTCTACAAACATACCCGAAAATGGTGTTTCCTCTCATTTACAAGAGCTCCAGCAAAGTGAACTAGGAAGTATATTTGAAGTTCTAAGCCGTGTAGCAAAGAGTTATATGTTCTGTCTTATGTGTAATAGACTGGAAAGATTTGAATAATATTGTAATAGACTATGTACAGATTGTAGTTGACTTATTTATCCTTCTTTGACGAACTACATTTGTTATGTTCTGTTTGAAATATTCATTATGTGGTTTCAAAGCGTGTGAAATGGAACCTGATTCATGGAGCCCACTTATGAAATCACTTTTGAATTTTCTATCACGTGGGTCTAATGTGTGAGATTATGACAAGTGGTATCCATCTGATTGGTGGGACCAGCAACAAAATATAATGGCCTAGGCCCAAACAAATGTTAAAAGGCCACGACCAAGAAATAAATAGAAGACTGAATTGTTGGGCTTGGCCCATGAAGTCTGACCAAAAATTGACAGGAAAAAAATATATAGAAAGGCTGAATTAATGGGCTAGGCCCATGTAGAAAACCGAATTGGACCGGGCTGAATCTTGTGCCACATCAGCTTGCCACGCTGGATGCCTACGTGGCCTGGGGAGGTTGCTAGTGACCAAAATGCCACAATGGACTTATTTTGGTCATAAACGTTTGCGACCATTCCAGAAGAAAGGTCGCTATAGTCAGTTTACGACGGCCAGCTTTTGACCTTATGTTTTTGGTCACAAAAAGGTCACAAATGGAAATTTGTGACCATTCAGTGACCAATAGTGGTGGTCACAAGTTGACATATTTCTTGTAGTGGGAGCTCCAAGACGCGGTGAAAAAATGTGAGATCTTGGAGAATGATGCATTGGCTCAAAAGGATGAACTCTCCAAGGCTCGTCAGAGCACGGAGACCACACGGAATGAGGCCCGGGCCGCACTCCAGGAGATCCAGGAGGTTAGGAAGATCATGGAGGGTAAGGCTTTTAAGATGCAAAGCAAGTATGCGGAGAAGCAATACCTTTTACTAACCCGGGTTCGGAGTTCCCCAGGGGCTTTTGCGGATTTACCATGTAGCATATTAGATGCTGCAGAGTTCTACCCAGTCGAAGGAGGAGGTTCGGCGGAGAAGTTGTTCTGGACGCAGTATGCGACGCCAGAGCATCCCGTGTCCTTCACCGATCAGTTCAAGCAGCTGGTGGAGCTGCATAGGGTGGCCGAACTAGCCATGAAGGATTTAACAATCCGGCTATGGCCAGCCGAAGCTATGCCCGGCAGCTACTTCGGATTTGTGAGGTGGCTAGTGGAAGCCTGTCCGTGGTTGGACGTTATCAAGTGCTCTGTATGTATTGAAGGTGCCCGTATGGCCTTCGCTCGCTGCAAGATGAGGTGGGTGAAGATGACCGATGTTGAAGTGGTCAGCGGGCCACCAGAGGACAAGGAGCACCGCACACCCGAAAAGTATTTTGCGGATGTCCTAGAAGGGTCTCGAGTTGTGGCAGCTCAATGTTCGAAGGACATTATTCTCGAATGAATACATTCATGTTGTCCTTTGCCTTGTATTATAAATACAAAGCTTGTTTGGTAATGTAATTTCGTTATGCTTTAAATTGTTTCCTCTTGTGCGGCCGTGTTATATGCAATCTGAGGGTTGGCCAGTCGTCGGCTTCTGTCCTCACGTAATTAGTACAGAGGTGTTCGGGATGGGATCTAAACAATCTTGATCCAATTATATGGTCCTTGAAGGAGTTGTTTAGCGCAACGAACAAGGCAATCAGACTATACGGCTTAAACACCCTCACTTAGCCATAGGAGTTCTATAATTAAGCAAGTGCGCAGCCCCTGGTCCAAGCCAAGGTGCTGCCAGCATCTGATCGGGAAGTGCTGATCCTTCGTGTGACGCGGAAAATAATCTCCAACGATTTTGTAACCCTCGAACAGCTGACCGCTCTTGCCATATCATGGCAGTCAGTTTTCGGCTTTCTCTACTGAGGTGCTCATCCAGTCAAGGCCAGGGCACAATTGTAGTAGTTCTCCCTTTACTACCCTAGCCGATAGAGCGGAACATAGGGTAGCAAGCACAAGAGCCGGGCAACCCAACTATTGACCAAAGACATGATTCGGAGCCAATGCATATGATGCTAAATTTCGGGGTGCCGAACTTTTATACAAGAAGTGTTCGGACTTTGTTGCCGCGTTATGGGGCGATAAGCAGCCCCTGGCGAATATGAAACGTATAAAAGAGTACCGATGTAGTTGATAAGCAGATCGGAATAAAATGAAGTAAGAAGCGAAAACCACAGAAACTGGGCCGCAAATCATTTTTATTATAACTGGATGGATACGTCAAGGCGTATCTTATACAAATAGTGCGATAAGCACCCGGGCTATTTAACATGCCGGGATCAAGAAGAGGCAGCGTACGGGTCCTGAGAAATAAGTAAAAAATACCGTCCAGAAGAACCTATGGAGGTTGCCCTACGCACCTATGCTGCATGCCCCCTTTGTATGCCGATCCTTTGAAGGGGCTGATGATCAGGCTCGCGAGAAAAGGAACCTGAAACGGAAAGGAAAGAGTGTGTCCGGGGTCGGTCTAGCCGAACTGTAGATCCCGGGTTAGCTTGTGCCTCCGCCGACGTCCATGGAATTTCGAGTGCGTAATTATGTACCGTGGTACGAATGCCACTACCTCCTCGGGACTGGGACAGAGGCCAAATTGCTAGTCGAGCTCTTGACGAGCCTTGCTGTCCTGCTGAAGTGTAGTTCAGAACTTCTTGATGGTGTCCAGGGGCTCGGCAGCCGCACTATGGTGCTGCTTGAGAAGGTCGCTATGTACCTCTGCTGCTAGGGTGGCGGTGTGCTCCTCTGTTCGGAGGGAACGTTATGTGTGTGCCATTGACTGTTATGACGCCGCGTGGGCCGGGCATCTTGAGCTTGAGATGAGCGTAGTGTGGCACTACGTTGAATCTAGCAAACGATGTTCATCCGAGCAGTGCATGGTAGCCGCTGCGGAATGGGCGATGTCGAAGATTAACTCCTCACTTCGGAAATTGTCCGGAGACCGAAGACCACTTCTAGCGTGATTGAGCCCGTACAGTGGGCCTCAACGCATGGTATGATTCCTTTGAAGGTAGTCTTTGTTGGTTTGATTCGTGAGGGGTCAATGCCTATCTTCCGCACCGTGTCTTGATAGAGCCGGTTAAGGCTGCTACCACCGTCCATCAGGACTCGCGTTAGGTGAAACCCATCAATAATTGGGTCCAGGACTAGTGCGGCTGAACTGCCGTGGCGGATGCTAGTTGGGTGGTGTAACACCCAAAAAAATCAAACATAATTTGTTTGTTAAAACTTTGCCAGGAAATTAAATTTTTTATTTTCTGGATTTTCTTTGATTTCAGAACCACTCCCTTCTTTGATATTATGGAGTTTTTCCTCTAAGTGAAAACTTTCCAAAAATATTATTGGACTTGTATACCCTCTCAAGAAAACATTTCTTTTACAAGTGAACTTATTTGCATAATTATTTTCCCTAAGTTTTATTTCTCTAAGAATGAGTTTTCATAAGTTTTGGAGCCTCTTTTGCACTGTAACCCTTTGATAAAATTAGTTATAAGTTTCACCAAAATTTGGAGATGTCATGTGATTCTCCCACATCACTTTTATGCAAAAAAAATCTTTTAGTCTTTTGGAAATTTTGACCTCTACCCGAAGTTTTCAAAACTGGTCCAGTTTGTGAAATTGCACTACAACCTAATTAAATATTTCTTTAAAGCTTACACCAAAATTATGGGATGTTAGTAGTAGTATATGATTCAACTTTATGCAAAAACCCATTGATGTTCTTTAAGAAATTTGAGTAAATCATCCTCATCTTCATTCTGGTCCAGCTTGGTGATTTCTACTGCAACCCTAATTATTTTTGCTCTAGTGACCATGAGCTTTCTCCTGCTTGTAGTGCACCCTACCAAACCCTTAAGTCTAGGAGATTGGGTCCATTGGGATATTTTCAGTCCATGCAATTATCCCCTTTACTTTCTGTCCAGAATTGGTTTTCTCAAAAACTTGCACTAACAAGTTTCTGTTTTTGCCAAACTAACCTTGCCAACCTCTTCATCATCTAAAGAGACTAGGATCTGGAGATTTTGGCCACCCCAAGAGTTGCCTAGATGCCCTTGGCATTCTGTCAAGCACCTTGTGTGCATAGCCAGATTTGACATGATTTTTAGTTTGCATTGTGAACTTGATCCTCTGACCCAACAACCCTATCCACTAAGCTCCTAGCTACTTCTAACCTAGATCTGCTAATTGCCATCCTCACCCAAGCCCTCTAACACACGCTGGCATTTCGTCAAACACCTAGCGTGCATGCACTGGGCACGCCCAGAGCGCACGTTTTGCACGCGCGCTCACCGAGCCGTCGCGTCTCGCTGCCGCCCACCCCGCGCATGTGCAGACCCTTGGCCACTCACCGCCAACATGCTCGGCCCCTCCCACGTCGCAGAGCCGCCCTGGCCACCTCTGGAGCCCCACAGCATCGCCGTCAGGTCGGCCATGGCAGCTAGCGGCCGACCACAGCAGGCTCCTGCCATGGACGGCGCCACCCGAACCACTCTCGCTCGCCAGCTCGCCCCTGGAGCAGTGCCCACTCGTCTGCTAGCCTCTACCGCCATCCTCAGCCTCGACACGTCGCCCGGCTGCAACAGAATGGCGGTTTGCCGGCGCTCTTATCCGCAGCCGCGGGAACCGACGTCTCCGGGCTATAAATAGCCCTCCCGATCATGCCTAAGCTCGTCAGCAGCCTCGTTCGAGCAGTAGGAAGCCCCCCCTCCTCCCCAGTTGGCCAGAGGCCCTCCCCTTCCCCATCTCCAGCAGGTTCGGCCGCCGCCACGATCCGGTAAAATCCGGCCAAGACCGAGGCCCGAACCTCTCCCATGCTTCCATCCTCCTCCCCTCGACCGTGCGGAGCCGCCCAGCCTCTCAGCTTCGATCGGGAGCCACCATAGCCCAAACCCCCAAATCCTCCCGAAGCCACCTCCGTCGCGGAGGTCGCCGCCGGTGACTTCCTCCGTCCCCGCCAGCCTGTCGACCACCAGGAGGACCGCCCTGGACTGGCGGATCCATCCCTGCCCTCAGAACCCCGCGGGGAGCCGCCATTTGTCGACGGCGATCGCCGGAACCCCCGCCTTCAGTTGGACAGAGGAGGAAGAAGGCGCGGGTGACTGGTCAAACCTGACCAGTGGGCCCAAGGGACCCACTGTCAGTGACCCAGCGCCGACCCGCGCCAGTTTAAGTGGAAGCGCATTTCTCAAAATACGCCTTCGCTAAGAGGAAAGCGTAAGCTCCCCGAAACGTTTTCTTTTTCTGGTTTTATTTAAAAACAGAATTTTGACTAAACTTTGACTGGCTATAACTTTTTAAATATAAGTCCAATTGACTTGATTCTTTTTCTATTGTTTCTCAAATTTTGTCTAGTTTATTTTCATATTTATTTGAAAATTTTCCAAACAAATTTTTTGTACTGTTTTGAAACTATGTGTTAATTTATATTTTCATAAAATAGGATTTTTGAAGAAGAAGGCAACTTTCAAAAATTGTTAGAATGCACCCTGCCTCTCCACAACTCAAGACAAGCATTCTGAACCCTGGCATAATATTGTTGTGTGTTGTTTGATACAATCACAACACCACCTCGACACGGAGTTTTCATTATTTCATGTGATGATATGATCATACTCATAAGTGCATATTGATGTTTCCGTGCTGTCGGTATTCGATATGTTGTGATAGTAGTCACCCTCGTATGCCTTTCATGCCTACTGGAAGGAATCCGGGAAAGCCTCTGACTAGGATGGACACGGGCTTGTCTCTGGTTCTTCGTCAAGACGGTTGTGTCCGGTAGGGCATGGTGAGGTATGATGAGTGGTGATTCTGTCGGTTGGTTGAAATATATTTGTTATGCTAATCATGTAGGGAATACCTAAACCTCCTGAGTCGTGCGTAGATCGAGTCTTGTTCCAGTAACCCCGTACTTGTTTCGTACTACCACTTGTCCCTGCCACGGGTAGGGTATGGTTCATTAAGTTGTTAACACCTTCCTAGCATACACCGTACAGAGAGGCCATGGTGGAAGATACCGGAGGCATCCGGCAGGCATGCCACCTGGTCCGGGGCATGGGTGTTTCCGGTTGGAGCCGAGGGGGTAGCTCCCCTAGTTTGCGCGTGGTATAAATTTTGTGATTGTCACGACCAGTTTTCCAATAAAATGTTTATTGAGAAGCCGATCTTTTGAGTCTAGTATGAGGAAAATCCTCCTTACTGGTAGACAAAATTCTTGATACAGTAAGCCAGTAGCATATAATATATTACAGGGTAGAGCTATGGTTGCTCAACAAATTATTACAAGCACGCCAATAATTATACATAATGGCGGATATGACACAATGGTGTGGTGGCATACTACTGACTCGAGATAAAAGTGGTGGTGGAATATCACAGTGGAGAGTGGATAAAATGACTCCTAAACTGGCAGCTCATTGAGCGTCGAGGTGAGGCTCGATGAATTTATTCGGGTAGCGGAAGCGGATATAATACAGAGACCAAATCCAGGGTCGCACGAGACTAACTGGGACTCCTCTAGGCGTCGGACTCGCTATCGAACTCTTCATCCATGAGATCGCCTTCGTCAACATCTGGCCAAATCAACAAGCCAGGTGAGTACTTTGAAAGTACTCGCAAGATAGTTCGGACGTAAGATATAACAAATGCATGCATGAATGCGTCATGAGCAATTAGTAATGCACATTCAATTTCATAAATATTGCCACAACATGATAAGTAAAAAGGGAGTCGGGCGGTAGTCTTCCCAAAATCCCAACAAAATAACTGAAAACCGATCGGGTGTCTGGAGCTACGCCTCAAAGGGTGAACAAATAAATAATCATGCCGCAGTCGGGCGTCTAAGAGACACCACATAAAGGGCTTATATTGAAAAGTAAATGACATGCATGCCATAGTCGGACGTCGGAGCGACATCGCAGAAAGGGCTTAAATTGAAAGTAAATAATATGCGTGCCACAGTCGGACGTCTGAGCGACATCGTAGAAAGGGCTTATATCCAAAAGTAAATAACAATTGGGCCACAGTCGGACGTCTGAGCGACATCGCAGAAAGGGCTTATATCGAAAGTAAATAACAAGCGTGCCGCAGTCGGACGTCTGAGCGACATCGCGGAAAGGGCTTATATCAAAAGTAAAGAACAAGTGTGCCACAGTCGGACGTCTAAGCGACATCGTAGAAAGGGCTTAAATTTCATTATTCATATCTGTTAAACTCACAAAGATATAATACTCATAGGAAATATTCAACACATAATAATAAACGGGTTAGTCCATCCACAGGAATAAACTTTGACCGGACTTAACACTCATATGGTTCACCGGAGTTCTTGTCACTGAGACTGACACTTAACGAGATAAGTTGAACACATTACTTGGACATGGATAAGATGATTCAAAGGATTTTTGACTCTGCAGAGTTGTACTAAAATGCCCACAGCCAACGGATATCCGTAGTCACGAAGGACTAGTTCCGTTTACGGTATTTCGGAAGAAACACATCTAACCAGTACACACCCATCCCATCTCGCGATGCCAGGAATCACCCTAGACAGCATTCAAGAAAAACTTTGAGATAGGGAGATCACAATCTCGAATAGCATGGGATCAAATTTATATACGCGCGCTCTAAGGGGTGCCCCCCTCTCGGTCCCAACCGGAAACACCCATGCCCCCTGACCGGATGACTGGCTTTAATCCAGGGCCATGGAACCCTCATCACGGCCTCTCGATTTGGTGTGTACCAGGAAAGCGGTTTGCAACTTACTAAGCCATATCCCTTGCGGAAAACATGTGATAGTACAGGAAGGGGAAAATGGATGGAAACTGGACCGATTCATGTTGACACTGGAGTCAAATAGTCTGGCATAAGACTGGCATGCTACAATACTACCATCTTACCCATTCTCATGCCATCACATGGCCATGCAAACTCACATCCAACAACTTATGGATTTTTGAAACTCACATGCCTCAACTTTGCATGTAATATGACATTCATTGAGATGCTCATAAACATGCCATGAAACTACTTAATGCAAACATGCCAAAGACACTCATCATATCAAAAGTTCAAACATGCTTGCCTGGTTCAGAGTAGTCGGAGCCTAGCTCGGTGAAGTTCGCGGTTCCGTCACCTCCTTCGGTATCTACGGTATAAAGAGACATACGCGCTAACGTAAATACCGTGAGGTGCACAAAAGTAAATCCAAATATTTTTCAAATAAACATGATACAAAACTAGACAAAATTTTAAAGAGGACAGAAAAAGAATCAATCAAAAATCATTTTCTGTTTAAAAGTTATAAGGGTTTTAATCCAGGGACCTTTCTGTAATGAAACAGAAACTTCTCAGGTTCATTTTATAAAATAGAAGACGTTTCATTTGAGAATATGCCGACCCAGAAGGGAGACGTACTTTGGCATAAGACGCTTTCAGAAAGCGTTTCGTTTAAAAGAAAAGAGAGGCTGACGGGGGGTCCCACCCATCAGGTTTGAAATTTCAAACGGGGAAGAAACAGAGCTCATCGGCGCCCGAGAGCTGCGGTGGTCGCCGGCGGCGATCCACGGCGAGTTAGGAGGATCGGAGAGTACCTACATGCTTAGCGAGTCCTTCCGCATCGGTGGGTGGTGGTGGTCGTCGTCGGCGAGCACCACGTCGACGGCGGTCCTTGCTCCGGCGGACGGCGGCTCGGGTGGAGTTGGACTTCATCGGGGAGGGCTGCGGAGGTCAAATTGAAGCCTGGGTTAGATCACTGGGTGCTCGAGGAGACTACTAACGAGGTTTGGGTGGCAGGAATGGCCTCACCGGAGTGGATCGAGCTGGTGGCCGAGGCGGATCGGGGCGGCCGGGGTTGGGGGAGGAGACCTCCTCGAGGTCCTCCTAGTGGCTTGGCGGGGTCCTGGTGGGGTGCAGTGGTGGTGCGTGCTCGAGGGCGAGCTCGGGGCCCCTTTTTATAGGCGATCCGAGGCGGTGGCCGTGAACGGAGATCTCCGGCGATGGTTACGGCGGCACAGAGCTTGGTCGGGGAGTTTAGGGAGTTGGGCGTCAACGTGGAGTTCCTCTAGTTCTGTTTAGGCGCTAAACGAGTTCGGATTAGGTGCTTTGGGTGGGTTCGATGGAACGGGGCGGCGCGGGCCCATCGGCGGCAGAGGGCGTGCCCTGTGCTTGCCGGGCCACGGCGACGGTGCTGCGGGGTGCGCTGGCATGCATGAGGCCACGCGGAGGGCAAGGGAACAATGGGCGGCGCCGGACGGCATAGCGAGCTGGCACGGGCTCTTGCTGGCTGCCACGGGTGGCTCTGCCACCGCAGAAGCTGCCGGCGTTGGTGATGCTCGCCGCCACCGACACCTGCACCCGTCCAAGTGGGCGTGCGGTGCTCTGGCCAGGGAGGAAAGACCGTGCGCAACGCGCCAGGGCGCACTGTTGATTTATGACAACACTCTGACGAAAAACGACACTGAATTTCTCTGAAACTCTGAATTTTCTGAAAGTGCACAGTAACAGTGCCGGCCAAGTGTTCGACGAAATGATTTTGGCATGTGGGGAATTTTCCTTGAGCTGATTTTTGGTGGGGTGGCCTCTCATTGCATCTGGGGGCTGCCTGAATTTTGGTAGAATTTTTGGAGAAGAGAAGATATGAATTTCACCAAATTTGACAAATCTGGTCCAAACCTGCAGAGGTTGAAACTTGAAAATTTTGAAAAGAAGAAGAGTGGAGTAGGTACGATGGAGACGTATCAGTTTCCTGTTTATCAGCCATTTGAATTGGAGCGGGTGATGCCAGTATCTAGCGGACTAAAAACAAGGTCTTCAAATAAAATAGTGCTACCTCTTGGTGGAGATAGCACCCCGGTTGTACATGCACAAGAACCAGCCCTACCACACATAACCCAAACTCTCGCAGATTGTACCCCTACTATGATGGACAGAGAACCAGCTTCACCCAATCTAACCCCAACCCCAGCCGATAGTAACCCAGTTCATGTTCACACAGAACCATCTCCACCACAGAGCTCCCAAACAAGAGCAGTTAGTAAGGCAGCTCCAGTGCCGAAAGGGCCAGTACTATCACGGCGAACCCCAACTCCACCAGTTAGTACGCCTATTCCTGTGGAGGAAGCACAACCAGCTAGTCGTAGTTTAGCATCTATCGCATTTGATGTTGTTAAATCGTATGTGCGTATCTTCCTATCTTGGAAATATTATACTGAAGATGAAGGAAAATGCCAGTTGCGGGTGTTTGTCAAGGAGTTATGTGTAAGTAATGTTATTCATGGCAATTACTTTGCTTTGTCCCATACATCCTACCTCCATGATGGTTATAATACAGCAAATTTTTCCATTTTTCTCTATAGAGAAGGACCGATTTGGAAACTCAGGATGAGGTAACCTGTGCTAATACCTCTCCTATCTTCAAGAATGCTTGGTGGCAGTATCGGAATTACCTGAAGAAAACGTACTTCACCGGCAAAGAAACTCATCAAATTCCCTTACGTTCTCCTGAGACACATTTACTGGACAATGACTGTGAACGCCTTGTTCTGTACTGGTCCTGAACCAAGAATGTGGTAAGGTCTATGAGCTCATTTTCTATTTTTAAGTATTATATTCTTGCGTCTTACTGTACTCTGTTCATGTAGAACAAGTGCCTAAACCTGAAGAACAATTGTTCTAATTTAAGATTCCATTGCTACCATATGACATTAATATATGTTTGTTTGATGCTTTTATTATGTACTAGTACTTGACAATAGAAGACTTGGTAGTTTAATCTTGTCCACCTTACTAATGAACTGGTTCACCGAAATGAGTTTCATATACTAGTACATGCTAAACTTGTTATGTGTCTGCTTGTTTCTTCTTTTAGAATGCTGACAGAATATTGAGGAAGAGTGCCTTGTTAAGCAACGGTAAAGGAAGTAATGCAGATAAGGTTCATGATAGTGACACATCCTGTCTTGGTTTAGTGTTGGAGTTACTGGCCACTACCGCTTGCACAAGCTATTCAAACTCACTGTCTGAATCAGTTCGGTTTGTTGAGTCTCAACTACAAGCTGAAAGACATCGATCAGCTGTGCTGCGACACGAAGCGGAAGGACTGCGGAAGTCCCTGGAGCATTCAGATGCATACTTTCTGGTGCAACAGCAAGCGTTGGAGGATTTTAGCGCCAAACAGGACAAAGCTAATCAGCTTGCTAAGCTTATTGCCAGCATGGTGGATACCCAGGATAACGTTTCTTGAGCTCTTGTGAAGTTGTTTCAGTTATGCTCTTGTTTTGCTGCCGCGTTTATTTGCACTGGTGGCCAATTTTGACGGCCAGTGTATATGATATGCTACTTTGTTCCCTATATTTGCACTGGTGACGAACTTTGATGCCCAGTGGATGTAATATGTGTAATAGCCGTGATAGCCTAGCGTTAGTTGCTTGCTTATTTATTTCCTTATTGTCTTGTTTATTTGTTTGCTTCTAGTCATTGCAGATATTTTCCGCGGTTAACTAGTGGCTGCAATAACCTATTTTTTAAAACTAGGCGACAATAACCATGGGCTAATATTTATTGTAGTGACACTGGACCTCCTACGGGCCATAGAAACAGTGGGCCTTCTACGGGCCGTAGAAACAATAGGCCTTCTACGGGCCGTAGAAACAATGGGCCTTCTACGGGCCGTATCATCAATGGGCCTTATATGGGCCGTATGATCGATTGGCCAAACGTGGGCCAATAACAGGCCGCATTATGGCCGTAAACGGGCTAGAGTTGGAATCGTCCGTTCATGGGCCGACCGTAACGGGCCATCGTTAATAGGCCGTATTTGATGACGCTATGAAAACGGCCCAACGTATTAACGGACCACAAACGGGCCGACTGTAACCACGGGCTGAATTTGGCCCACAAGTAGAAAATGACAGTAACGGGCCGTAAGTAAACGAATGCTGGAAATGAGCCCAAGAATAAATGGGCTCTGAGAAGGCCGAAAGATAACATGGGCTAGAAACGGCCCAACGGAATAACAGGCCGTTAATGGGTATAAAGTGATACACTGTTCATTACGGGCCAGTTTCACCACGGGTCGTTAATGGGTGTAAAGTGATACACTGTTCATTACGGGCCAGTTTCACCATGGGCCGTTAATAGGCCAAGAGTTACATAGGGCCTCATATGGGCCGAAAGACGTCATGGGCCATACATGGGCCAGAAGTGAAAACGGGCTGGAATCATATTGAATGGCCCAGATGACGCTACTGGGCCTAATTCGGATAAGGCGTAACGGGCCTTGGGTTAGCGGGCTGTAAATGGGCTATATGCGAACAGGCCATTAACATGCTTTCCATGGGCCAGCCCGCCAACTTTTGACCAAGTAAAATGGGCCGGCCTTTTCACAGGAATGGGCCTCTATTGGGCCGTGCCACGTGTCGACGTATCTTAGGCGCCTATCTGACCCACTAACGAGCTGACACGTGTTTCATCCGGCCAATAAGAATTTTACACGCGGAAATTTCCCATTGGTCGGGGCTGTTAATGGGTTATCGGATCCAAAACCCGACCCGTTAGCTTAACGGCGTTCCCTTACGGTGGATGCCATGTGTCGGTCACCCTTGACGAAAGCACTTCGGTGACGCGTGATTTATCGTCATGGAAGTGGACACTTCCGTGATGATAATTTTGGTAATGTCATGGAACACTTCTACGACAGCACAAGTATGACTATCTTGATTCTGTCATAAATTTGTCATGGATGTACATGCATGACAAAAATGCGACCTACTGTGACAAACACGTATCTTCACGGAAGTGTATTTTTTTGTAGTGTATGAACTAGTATAGTGGATGAACAGCCTCCGGAGGAGAGGTGTTCTTGAGCTCGTTGAGATGGTGAGTGAGAGGATGATCTGAATGATCCGTCCCCCTCTATGGTGGTGCTAAGTCCTATTTATAGTGACCTTGGTCCTCTTCCCAAATGTAGGCGGGAAGGGATCCCACAACGGCCAAATTTGAAGGGAGACAACTAGTACAAGCTATCTTGACAAAAGCAGTCTTCGCCTGCCAAAGGCTCTGGTGGTGATGCTGCATTGGGCTCCATGGTGACCTCCGTCTTGCCGTCCTGGCGGTCCTGGTCTTGTTTCACCGATATGGAAACCTTTTCCTGATGCCTCGGGACTCCTCGCTTGCACCTTCCTCCTTAGAACCAAAGAGGAAACTAGTACACTGCGCCCACTGGCGCCCGCCTGGCCTTGGTCGTCGTGGCTCACATCAGGTAGACCTCGCGAGGTGCCCCCTGCATAGATATCTCCGCTCCTCGGGAGTCCAGCCTAGTGAGGCCACCCCCAGGGAGGTCTTGGTGCCGCCCGCCTCGCGAGGGTCTTGAGTTGTTGTTGCTGCTAAAGCTGGGCTGTACTAGGCTGTTAGTGGAGCCACGCCGTGGGCCGCAAGCAGGCAAGTCTGGGCACCCCCGTTACCAGGATGTCGACTGATACGTCTCCATCATATCTATAATTTTTGATTATTCCATGCCAATATTATACAACTTTCATATAGTTTTTGGCAACTTTTTTTACTATTTTTGGGACTAACATATTGATCCAGTGCCCACTGCCAGTTCCTGTTTGTTGCATGTTTTTGTTTCGCAGAATATCCATATCAAAAGGAATCCAAATGGGATAAAAACGGACGGAGAATATTTTTGGAATATTTGTAGAATTCCGGAATAAAAATCCATGCAAGACGGTGCCCGAGGGAGGCACGAGGCAGTGGGCGCGCCTCACCCCCCTCGGCGCGCCCCTGACCCTCATGGGGCCCCCGTAAGGAGGTTGATGCCCTTCTTCATCCGCAAGAAAGCTAAATTTTAGCAAAAAAATCACGGCGAAGGTTTCAGTCCAATTGGAGTTACTGATCTCCATATATATACGAAACGGTGAAAGGGCAGCAGACGACAATGCAAAAACAGAGAGAGACAGAGAGACGGATCCAATCCCGGAGGGGCTATCGCCCCTCCCACACCATGGAGGCCAAGGACCAGAGGGGAAACCCTTCTCCCATCTAGAGAGAAGGTCAAGGAAGAAGAAGAACGAGGGGGGCTCTCTCCCCCTTGCTTCCGGTGGCACCGGAGTTCCACCGGGGCCATCATTATCACCGCAATCTTCACCAACAACTTCACCGCCGTCATCACCAACTCTTCCCCCCTCTATGCAATGGTGTAACATCTCTCTTACCCATTGTAATCTCTACTTAAACATGGTGCTCAACGCTATATATTATTTCCCAATGATGTATGGCTATCCTATGATGTTTGAGTAGATCTGTTTTGTCCTAATGGCTATTTGATGATCAAGATTGGTTTGAGTTGCATGTTTTGTTATTGGTGTTGTCCTATGGTGCTCTCCGTTTCGCGCAAGAGTGAGGGATCCCCGCTGTAGGGTTTGCAATATGTTTATGATTTGCTTATGGTGGGTGGCGTGAGTGACAGAAGCACAGACCCGAGTAAGTAGGTTGTTTGCGTATGGGATAAAGAGGACTTGATACTTTAATGCTATGGTTGGGTTTTATCTTAATGATCTTTAGTAGTTGCGGATGCTTGCTAGAGTTCCAATCATAAGTGCATATGATCCAAGTAGAGAAAGTATGTTAGCTTATGCCTCTCCCTCAAATAAAATTGCAATAGTGATTACCGGTCTAGTTATCGATTGCCTAGGGACAAATAACTTTCTCGTGACAAAAATCTCTCTACTAAAACTAATTTAGTTGTGTCTTTATCTAAACAGCCCCTAGTTTTTATTTACGCGCTTTTTATTACCTTGCAAACCTATCCAAAAACACCTACAAAGTAGTTCTAGTTTCATACTTGTTCTAGGTAAAGAGAACGTCAAGCGTGCGTAGAGTTGTATCGGTGGTCGATAGAACTTGAGGGAATATTTGTTCTACCTTTAGCTCCTCGTTGGGTTCGACACTCTTACTTATCGAAAGAGGCTACAATTGATCCCCTATACTTGTGGGTTATCAAGACCTTTTTCTAGCACCGTTGCCGGGGAGCAATAGCGTGGGATGAATATTCTCGTGTGTGCTTGTTTGCTTTATCACTAAGTATTTTTTTTATGTTCTTAGTTGTTCTTTATCATTAGTTATGGATATGGAACACGAAATACCAAAAAAATTAGGTGTACTTGCTGCTCATGGAGATGGGGAACCTCCTAAAACCCTCGATGCTGGTTATGTGAAAGATATTATGTACTACGTTAATAATCCTGAGAAAACCCCATTCAATGTAATGGGAGTAATGTTGGATCAACTTGAATACTTTAGGGATTATCGCTTGACACAAAAATGGAAACTATTATGGGATCAAATTAATATGTTGTATTGGTATGCTAGGCAACTATGCTTGAGATATGATTACACTTGTTGCTCTAGAACGAAGTCTCCACACCTTCCCTTTTCATGTGAATTTAATGATAATGAAACCTTGGCTTCTTATGCTAGAGGTATATATGATTACTATTATGTGGAGAAAATAGAAGAATTTGTTGCTTTTATGGGTGCTTATGAAATTGAATCTATGTTTAAAGAGTTTGAAGATTTTGATGATGCTGTTTATAGACCTGAAAATTTAGCTATCCTCAAATATTGCTATGAGAATTATGAATACAATGCCGATATTAATGCACTTATTGATAAAGTCTCCTCTGTCCAAGAAGAGACTAATATTTTGCAGGAATCTATGGAAGAAGAAGTTGATGAAACTGTGAGCTCATTGGATGAAAAAGATGAGGAGGAGAGCGAAGAACAAAAGGAGGAAGAGCGGATTGATCACCCGTGCCCACCTTCTAATGAGAGTAACTCTTCAACTCATACATTGCTTAATTTCCCTTCGTGCTTACCGACGGATGATTTCTATGATGACTGTTATGATCCCTTTGATTCTTTTGAAAAATCCCTTTCTGATGATGCTTTCTATGCTTGTGGCCAAGATGCCAATATGAATTATGCTTATGGAGATGAACTTGCTATAGTTACTTATGTTAAACATGAAATTGTTGCTATTGCACCCACACATGATAGTCCTATTATCTTTTTGAATTCTCCCAATTATACTATATCGGAGAAGTTTGCACTTATTAAGGATTACATTGATGGGTTGCCTTTTACCGTTGCACATGATGATTTTGATAGATATAATATGCATGTGCTTGCTGCTCCTACTTGCAACTATTATGAGAGGGGAACTACATCTCCGCCCCTTTATGTTTCCAACACGATAAAATTGCAAGAAACTGTTTATACTATGCATTGGCCTTTGCTATTTGCATGAATTGTTCTTTTATGACATGCCGATGCATAGGAAGAGAGTTAGACTTCGTTGTTGCATGATATATGTTACTTTGTGCTCACTACTAAATTAAAAATCATTGTTAACTAAAATTGTCTTTGATATACCTTGGGATCCGGGTGGATCCATTACTTGAGCACCATATGCCTAGCTTAATGGCTTTAAAGAAAGCGCTGCCAGGGAGACAACCCGGAAGTTTTAGAGAGTCATTTATTTCTGTTGTGTGCTTTTATATAGTTTAAAAACAACAAAAATAAAGAGGGGAACCCAAAACTTTTTCAAAAAGAAAAGCGAAAGTGAGAAAGACAAGCATTGTTGAAGTGGGAGCTAGCCTTGAACTTTGTTCATGCTCACGGAAACTTTGTGAATCTTGATTACAGAAACTTTTCAACAAAAATAATTATCCCCTTGTACAATTCCATTGTATTATAGAAATAATGTGCCAATGTTTTCCTTTAGGATGTTTACAATGCTTGTTGGTTTGTGCGGTGCAGGATAGAAACTTTGGCTGTAGTGCGTGATTTTTAATTTTTTTTGCTGGAACGTCAAATGGTTATGATTCTTTTTGCACTGTCTTTCTATACAAATTGTTTATTTTTCCTAATTTTGGCAGAATTTTTCAAGTATCAGAAGTATGGTGAATGTTCAGATTGTTACAGACTGTTCTGTTTTAGACTAATTCTGTTTTTTATGCATAGTTTGCTTGTTTTGATGAAACTATCAATTTATATCAGTGGATTAAGCCTTGGAAAAGTTATATTACAGTAGACACAGTGCAAAAACAAAATATGAATTGGTTTGCAACAGTACATAGAGTAGTGATTTGCTTTATTATACTAATGGATCTTACCGAGTTTTCTGTTGAAGTTTTGTGTGGATGAAGTATTGGATGATCGAGAAGATCTCGATATGAGGAAAAGGAGGAGAGGAAAGAGCTCAAGCTTGGGGATGCCCAAGGCACCCCAAGTAAATATTTAAGAAGACTCAAGCGTCTAAGCTTGGGGATGCCCCGGAAGGCATCCTCTCTTTCTTCAACAAGTATCGGTATGTTTTCGGATTCGTTTCGTTCATGCGATATCTGCAAATCTTGGAGCGTCTTTTGCTTTTTAGTTTTCACTTTTCTTTTATGCACCATGCTGGTATCAGATAGTCGTTGGTTGATTTATAGAATGCTCATTGCACTTCACTTATATCTTTTTAGTATGACTTTATAGAATACTTCATGTGCTTCACTTATATCATTTGAAGTTTGGATTGCCTGTTTCTCTTCACATAGACAAACATCATTTGTAGAATGCTTTTTTGCTTCACTTATATTTGTTAGAGCATGGGCATATCTTTTGTAGAAAGAATTAAACTCTCTTGCTTCACTTATATCTATTTAGAGAGATGACAGGAATTGGTCATTCACATGGTTAGTCATAAAATCCTACATAAACTTGTAGACCACTAAATATGATGTGTTTGATTCCTTGCAATAGTTTTGCGATATAAAGGTGGTGATATTAAAGTGTGCTAGTGGTAGTTGTGGATTAGTAGAAATACTTGTGTTGAGGTTTGTGATTCCGTAGCATGCACGTATGGTGAACCGTTATGTAACGAAGTTGGAGCATGAGGTATTTATTGATTGTCTTCCCTTGTGTGGAGGTCGGGGGCGCGCGATGGTTAAGTAAATAGAAGTGTGATGATCATCATTATTAGAACATTGTCCCATGTGAGGTTATCAAAATAAAAGTGGCCAAAGAAGCCCCCCCCCAAAAAAAAAAGAGATAGAGGCCAAAGAAGCCTAAAAAAGAGAGAAAAAATAAAAAAAATGAGAGAAAAGAGAGAAGGGACCATGTTACTATCCTTTTACCACACTTGTGCTTCAGAGTAGCACCATGTTCTTCATACAGAGAGTCTCTTGAGTTATCACTTTCATATACTAGTGGGAATTTTCATTATAGAACTTGGCTTGTATATTCCGATGATGGGCTTCCTCAAATGCCCAAGGTCTTCATGAGCAAGCAAGTTGGATGCACACCCACTTGGTTTTCAGTTTGAGCTTTCATATACTTATAGCTCTAGTGCATCCGTTGCATGGCAATCCCTACTCCTCGCATTGATATCTATTGATGGGCATCTCCATAGCAAATCCAACGTAGTCCCCACTGAGTATTGTTGAGGGGGGGCGATCGATAGGGGGGTCTGGCCCCCGCTCGCCCCCCCCCTCCCCTGTGGCTCCGCCACTGCGGCAGCGCATGGGTCGATTCCGGCGGCGTAGCACCAACATGATTGAGAAGGCGGCCCGCGGTCCCATTCTCGTTGGAATCGCCACCGCTGGTGGCTGTCACGGCAAAGGCAGTAAGAGGAGGCACCATAGGTGGGAGTTAGGAGGAGGGAAGTTTTGCTGATAATTTAGTGTGGCTAAGAGAGAGAGAGAGAGAGAGAGAGAGAGAGAGAGCAAGGATTGGAAGCTAACATGGAGTTAACCGGATAGAAGTTTGTCTAGGTGCGGTTAACTCTTCGCGAGAGAATACTATGAAGAGTTAACCCTTGTGAAAGATCGACTAGACATGCCTTAGGACTATGCATGGGCTAGCTGCACCGGCACATCCTCGATAATCAAAGGATTTTACTAGCCACGTGGCTCAAATGCATGGTACTACGAAAAACCCAAGCAATGTTGTTTTATTGCTGACAATTCAATGCATTAGTTGTCCAATTCAACGACTTCCAAACAAACAAGCAATATTACTATCCTGACTCGAACTCCAACGGTTGATCGTAAAAGGAAAGACAGATCAGGCACGTGCTTTTTGCAAGCCTTCTAGGACTACATATATGTGTCTGTGCACGCGCCGTAAGGAGCCCAAAGACACAGACAAGAAAAGTTTCCTTAGAGAAACATAAAGAATTGATGCACCCCAAAGATGATTAAACACAACATAGGATTAGGAAGCATCCGGAACAATTGCATAGCATGATGCCATTTTCATCAAACTGCAATTCATCCCAATACCACGTTACATGGCATATTCTGTCCTACTCCAGGCCTTCCATCAACGCTGCCGATAGCCTGAGCCTGCTGATGTCTCAGAAGCAGTCGAAGCTTCTTAGGACAACAAGCACCTGAGACTTTTGTACATGTCTGCCACGTCCACCCGAGGAACTGACATGCTGGCGCAATGCGTAGAGGGGAGGGAGAGGATCTTGCAATCATAGTCGTTTTTTCGATGCAGAGGAACATCGGCGATGGACTGGAAGAGACAGGATGGGCGAGAGAAGGTTGGTAGCTCCTTTTCAAGTGAGAAATAGTGAATTCATATAAATTGTTCAACCAAGGAGTGGATAACCACAACGCGGGCTAGAAACATCAAATCCGACTACTGTTCTCAACCCAAATAGAAAAAAAGAAATACTGGACCAGAAGTATTTTTTTTGAAAACTTTTTCCATAATAATGCTCGGAACTGATCATTGCAACACCCACCACTCAACTCTCTACACCCCACCGCTCAGCACAATACTAGATCTGGAGAATTCAGATCCATAGGCTCACGTTAAAAGGGATTGAAAAGCTTAAGGTTAGGGAGCTGAGCGATATTGTCGAAGAGCAACCCTGTTTTAAATTTTTGACATCAAAGGTTTTGTAGGAGTAAATAGCATAAAACTACTATTTTACAGGCTAGGGTTCAAAAAACTACCGGTTTTTAATTTTTCTCAGATAACTACCAAATGGGTGGTTGGCTGTTTCAGAAAACCCAAATCGTGGAGTGGTTAGCTATTGATCATGATTATGACAAGTTGGACCCGCACCTAAACTCACCGTCAGTTTGACCGTTTAGTTTGACCGTTACCTGACGTGTGGGCCCCACACGTCAGTGTCTCTTCCTCCTGCTCTTCTCCTTCCTTCTTCTCCTCCCTCCCTGCAGCCCCGCCTGCGCCAACTCAAGTCATGGCCGCCGGCCACCCTGCTGCCCACGCCGCCGCTCCTTGACCTCCACGGCGACCAGGAAAAACAAAGGCCGGCTCCTGGTGCAGCTCATCTCATCCACCAGTGAAAAAATAAAGGCCAACTCCACCTCCTTCGCGCGGCCATGGCCACCTCCTTCGCGCGGCCATGGCTGCCGGCCCTCGCTGCTGCCCACGCTGCCCCCTTCTGCGCGGCCATGGCGACCGTCTCTGCGCGGAGGCTGGCCACGCCACACGCCAAGCCAGGGAAGGAGCACCGCGCGAGGAGCAGCCAGCACCCAGGAGCACGGCCGCCGCCAACCATGTGCCATGCCTAGGGAGCTGGGACTCCGGCCGCCGCGCCCAGGAGCTGGGACTCCGGCCGCCGCGCCCAGGAGCTGGGACTCCGGCCGTCGCCTTCGGACTCCATGGCCATCGTGCCTTAGAAAGAGGGAGAGGGAGAGGACGCACGGAGGGAAGCTCACGAGAGGGAGGAGGACGCACGACGACTGCGGCGGCGCTGGAAGGGAGCTCCGTCGCGACGGGAGGGAGCTCCCCGTCGAGCACAGCGGCGGGTGCGCTCCTGTGGATCTTGAGCACGGGAGGGACCCGATGGCTTTTTTCAATTTGTTTGGAGGACCTGATTGCTTTTTTAAGTTTGCAGGGACACTGACATATGGGCCCTAGATGTCATTTAACGGTCAAACAAACAGTCAAACAATCAGTTTTCTTACATGCGGGCCCCAACTGTCATAATCATGATTAATAATAAAGCACTAGACAATTAGAGTTTTTTGAAACAGCCATCCCCTGACTTGGTAGTTATCTGAGAAAAATTAAAAACCGGTAGTTTTTTGAAACCCTAGCCTGTAAAGTAATAGTTTTATGCTATTTACTCGTTTTGTAGGATAAACATGGGCTTAAATCCAACACCTTATTCTATAGCAGACATACAAAAGGGATGGAGAAACAGGTCGCAAATTTCAACAGTTCATAACTAAATTTAATACTCCCTCCGTCCAAATTAGAAGTAAAACCGCGACACTTGTTTTGGGGCGAAGGGAATAAAAGTTTGACGAACACATTTGTTATTGGATTCAATTTTGTGCCTTGCAACTAGGGATGCAGAGAGGCGCCCGATCCGCCCCGCTTCCAAGTAAAAAATAATCAAGTTAGTTGTAATTCTTCTGTCTAGGTTTAGCTTAATTTGAACTAACCTCATGCTGTTGTGGGCTTATGCGGGATGCCCGCTAGCATTCCTAATGCAACCCACGATGCGTGGCGTTTTCCTGTCCGTGCACAAGACAACTAGCCCTCCATACGTTATGGCCTGCCCGATCGACACACAGTATGCGCTAGCTCTGCTCGTATGTGGCCGCGCGGAAACACTGCTGTCCGGCTCTATATCCGACAATCTGTCGCTGCCGTCGCGGCACCAACAATTTATTGCCGCCGCCTCCGACCCAAACATGCACATGGCCAAAAATGCCATTGAGGCTCGCACACTCTTCAAACTAAAGAAACCGTTACCATAATTACATGCATTGCAAACGTTTTGTGGAAATTAGCAGCAGCCAATGCTTGGTCTGATCCATGCGTGATGTAGACAACACTCCATTGTATGCAACAAGGGTTCTTCAAAAACCTATTTTGCACGAGCGACTGATCTTTGCTACTAATTTCAATGTTCACGTTTGATTGGTAGTGTTCGGCGTGTCTAGAACTCTATATTATAAAGGACTCATCGAGCTTTGAATCTGTATCCGCAAGATACGTTCGTGTGGTACAGTATGACTGAGAATCTATCAGTGATATAAAGAATAGTTAGGTCCGGCACATGCATTCCGCGAGCCCTGGACAAACAGCATACTTCATTTATGTTGTTGACTTTGTATGCCTGGCTTGGCTATCCCTGGAGTATGCTGGGACCTGTTTGGATGATGTCCTGGAAGACAAAACGCTCGCCAGAATAACGTATTAAGTGATGATAGTTTTTGCAAAGGTCACTCCTATCTTTACAGGTTGCGACTAGTGACATGCTATTACCTGGGAATTTTCCGTTTCTCGTACATTCGTTTATTCGAAACATTTTATCTCTTAAATCGTGTGTCCAAATCGCGAACCATTTTCAATGTTGGATTGCTCACGTTGAGATCTTCGAAACTAGATACCATGTTAATAGATTTTGACGAACTTTTTTTCAAGAAAAAACCAGAAGAAAAAAAACAAACCGGAAGCATGATTTTTTTTCCTCATTTTTTCTTTTTCGAGAGTCATAGTTGTGACTCTTTGGGAAGCGAATCTGTGCCTCCATAAGAAGAAAATTTGTACCTCTCACGAAAGAAGAAAACACATTTTTTTTATTTTCCATGAGTCATAGTTGTGCCCCTCGCGAAAGCAAATCTATACCTTCACCAGAAACAAGTCTGTGCTTCTCATGGAAGAAAAAGATACGTGTTTTTCCTTTTCTGTGAGGTACAACTGTGCCTCTCGCGAAAGCAAAACAACGACTCCACGGGAAGCAAATATGTGTCTCTCATTAAAGAAGAAAGACATGACTTTTCTCTTTTCAAGAGGCACAGCCTCTCACGAATCAAACTTGTGCCTTCACGAGAATCAAATTTGTGCCTCTCGCAGAAGGAAAAAAAATACATTTTTTTCTTTTTCGAGAAGCACAATTTGTCCTCTTGCAGCAAGAAACATGTGCCTTCACGAGAAACAAATATGTGTCTCTTGCGTAACAAAAAACGCATTTTTTGGGGCAAAAAAATGTTTGTTTGATTTTTTGTGTCCAAATTCTAGAAAAAAACAGGAAAAGACTGAAAAGCATAAAAGACCCCAAAAACAATCTATAATTCAAAAATGTGTATAGAAAAAAAATCGAGGAACCGCCCAGCGCACGACACGTGGCGGCGGCCGAGAGCTTGCCACTTGCGCGCTCTCAGCTCACCCAAAATTACCCTTGAGGGGCTCCCGCAAGGGGTACTGCTCAATTAGTTTTTTTAGGGCAAGTAGCTAGACTTTATTATTATTACTTAATAGTAGTTTCAGAAGAGGACGCCGGCCTGGCCGTGGCAGTGCCAACCATCGTGTGCGCGCTATCAGCTGCATAGCAGCGACTATCTGCCCGGCCGATCGACGTGTCGGCTCTATCTCCGGCAGCCTGATGCTGCCGTCGCCGTGCCAATAGTTTGCCGCCGCCGCTTCTGACACTAATCGTATGCAGCGCCAAAAATGCGATTGAGACTTTTACATGCGTCGAACAGAGCAACTGTTACCAAAATTACAAGCAGCGCAAACGTTTTGTGGAAATAAACAATAGACAACCCTAGGTTTGATCCATGCGTTATGTATACATCACTCCATTGTATGCAACTAGGGGTCTTCAAAAACCTATTTTGCACTAGCGACGGATCCTTGCTACTAACTACAACATTCTGGTTTGATTGGCAGTGTTCGGCGTGTCTAGATCTCTAGATTATAAAGGAGTCATCGAGCTTTGCATTGAATCTGTATCCGCATGACACGTTCCTTTGGCAGAGTGACTAAGAATCTATGGGTGATAAAGGATAGTTAGGTCGGACACATGCATTCTGCGTGCCCGTGGAGTTATATATGTGTGTACGTTAGCGCGCAAGAGTTTATTCTTTAGAAGAGATACAGGAAAAAATTCTTAATGGCAATGCAAAGGATTGTTTACCCCATTCAGATTGTGTGAACACTAGCATGCAACTAGCATTAGGAGACATCGGGGACAAAAGTGTGACAACACAATCGTGTACCACCTGATTTTCTATCAAGACCTCGGCAACCTACTGACCGCCTAGCCGAGAGATACGGCTGCCCGCGGGATCTGATGCCTGGTCACCTGAAAGCTATCATTAGCGCCCGGCCACCCCCTACAGCCAACTGGCTTGCCTTCAGTTTCTCGCTTTACCAATAGGGGGAAATAGCAGATGATATCAAGCCTCAAGTGATACCGTGCTACGGGTTCATGGAGGCCATTGTATCTCAGATCCGATGGCTTCCAGGAACTTTTGAACATTTTACAAAAGAGTTTCCAAAAGTCTTAAAATTGCACGCAGGTACTAGAGCTCCTCAAACATCGTAGGATCTCAGAAGTCCGTATCATGGTATCACCTAAGTCTTGGTATCACCTGAAACTTTCCCTTACCAACAGAGCATGTAGCCAATGCGGCCTTTGGCTTCTTTGCATGAGTGACAATGAGGTAGAGACGAAAGAGTGGGTATTAGCCCATTAATAGACCATTTCGAAGTACGGATGGTATGTTAGAGGACACACTATGGCTTTGCGCATGAGAAAACAATGTAGAATTTTTATTGTTCTTGAAGAAACAAGCGTAATTTAGCTTTCGATTGTATTGGCCCAAAACACTTGATCGCTCTATCTGTATGGACAGAGTTTAGACATTAATTGCTGTTGGTCTCTAATAAATATCTTGTGCGAGGTGTCAAGTTTGTTTTTCAGTTTCTCGCTAAAAAAGAGTTAGTTTTTTCAGTTTTAAATTGATCTCTTGCAGTATATGCTTTAGTCTCTACTCCTAACTAGTATAACGCCCGTGCGTTGCCACGGGCTCTTCAAAATTTATAATCAGTATATTTTTATCATCCCCTCATATTGGGTGATTATGGGGTGCTCTAATTAGAAACACAACAATCAAATATTAGGAAATTTCACCGAACGAACAACAACGAATAATACGATATTTATCAAACGAATAAAATGAGGTCATATTTTTGGTCCGTCATGCACTTCTGTTGAAAAGTGCCTATCCCTTTTAGAATCAACCCACTGTTTGCTTGCACGCAAAAAAAATACATCTCTAAAGTGGGGAACCGATCGGTGCCAAAAAGAACTCAAACTCCTATCCAATCTCGACTTCGTGATCTTCCACTTCCATTGATAAAGATGGGACGTCAAGGGTTTCATCATGATGACCTCGAGCAGCCGCCGACATCCCTCCCCACATCTACCCCTACCCCCTGCTGCCGCTTGCACTGTCCTTGCTCCTCGAGGGAGCTAGGGACACAATGTTCTCTAGGATGGGCATGACCAGATCCACGAGGAGGCCACATTCTTCCATGGGAACCCAACCAAGCACACCACCCTCCGCAACCATCCAATCCCAGCCTAACAAAGTCAAGACCCGCCATCGATCCACAAATCAGGCTCGCCGCATCCAGGTTCACTGCAAGTCTGCGACGAGTCTGTAGTCGACATCTTGACTTTGGCTATCCCCACGAAAGAATCATCGGATCCTGCTTACTTTTACCATCACTTCGTCTTTTCCCAAGGCAGCGACACCACCCAGCCAATCACCACCACCGCTTGCGGCTTGCCTACATAAAATCATGAGAAATCCCCACGGCGGTGCTGTAAGATCACCTTGGCGACCTCGACAGTGACCGACTGGTCTAAGATCTAAGCTAGCCGCTCTTTGTAGAAACCAATAGAAGTAGGCATGTGACTCAGATTTGTTCTTTGGTGTGCATGCGTTTCTTGCTGCCCACCAGCTCTTGTCTACAACTCGCCTATCTCCGTACCAGCTCTTGGTCTACAACTCGCCTATCTCCATGCTCGAGACGACCAAGCTCGATGCGCAAGCCGCATACGTCTGCTAGAGCTATATCCAGGCCCTATGATTTTTGGATCACTGGCACTATGGGTGCCAGGACCGGAGTCGCCCTCATCCACCAAGTGGATCAAGGAGGCCCACCACCTAGACTCTACATCGCAACATTTTGTGTTTTCCTATAAAAAGTAAAGAACCTTCTCTAATAAACGTAAATATAACCTTTTGGTTTTATAGTCTCAACTTTCCTACACTCCAATACCAGAAGGATTTCTTGGTTTTATTTAATGACCTTCTTGAATGTCATTCACTTAGAAAGGTAGTAATCCAATCTGTGATATTAAGGCAAATTATTAGTCATATTAAAGTGCAAAAGGCCCTATAGGAGTCAAAGCATGACTTTTATGGTTATACTGTAATTTGCAAGATCTGAGATTTATGCAAGTGTACAATTAGAGAAGAGCAAATTAAATAGATTTTCACATTCAGAATAGTACGATTAGCAGTAGTACTTCAATTTTTTCATGTTTGATTAGCTTGCTAGGTGGTTATCACTAAGCATGTTGGAACGATGAGCATAACCTAACTTAGTTCAGTACGTGATGCTGCAAATTAGTTCAGTACGTACGAAGCTGTTGCTAATTTCAATGCCTGGCTGTTGCAAGTTTCTAATGAAAAAGTACTTCAGGTCAAAGGTCAGGGAATATACACTTTTGTTATCATGGTTGTTTCCTTATAGTGAACAACTTTGATCACCACTTCAACAGCTACTATCTATAAGAAGACATTAGCTAAGTAGATACAGACAAAGAAAGCATGTAGGCAAAACCAGAATTAAAAACATCCTTCTCAATGGAGCTCGTGCAGTTCGGAAGAACCTAATCATCGATGAGGGGCCCCTCCGATGGTAGCATGGCGTGACAATTGCCGTCAATGACAACACCCAAAGTACCTTGCACAATCCATCGATCCAGTTCGGAACAATCAAGCACATACCTTGCAACGTGATGTGGATCTGAAGCAGAGGTGGGAAGGTAAAGGCTCAGGTGAGGTGGAATGAGACGTTGATATAGACGTGCACGCATGAGAATAAGGTGGTGCCCAGGATGGATCTCCATCGGAGGAGGCCGGATCCGCTGGGGAGGAGGTCGCTGTAGTACCTGCCATCTGTGCGATGGATCACGGGGCTGGCAGGCAGGGGGAGGGGATAGGAGGGAGCGGGTGGGCTAGAGCACAGATGGCGGGTGCCCCCGACGACGGCTGGGAAGGATGGTGGAGGAGGTGGATGAGGATGGCGGCGGCGGCGTCTGCGGTTGTGCCTCGTCCGCAGCCGTGCTGGTGTTGGTCGATGCGAGAGCCGGATGGCGTCGGCCAGAATCAGGCAGGGGCGACAAAGATTTAGAGGAGAGAGAAAATGGAGGCGATGAGCGATGGGAGGAAGGGCCACCGGCGATTGGGGTGGCCTCAGATCCGCCCTCCGTGGCCGCCTATTTCATGGGACGAACACCCGTGCTCACCGTCGGGCTCGCCTTCGGCCGCTGCCTCGCCGACATTCACGACGTAGAGCCCCTTCCTCCGATCCCATTTGCCAGGGAGGCAGCGCCATCCTTCATCGCAGAGAAAGAGTCCACACTAAGATCCCAATCAGATCGTGATTCGCCTCCCCAAACCGCAGCGGCACATCCCACTCCATCAACGACCAACCTATATGAGGCGGAGGGTCAGTGTAGGACGCGAGCGCCGTCACCATGGACGTGGGACGCCGTAGGTGGGAAGGAGGCGGCGACGGTGTCTGTGTTAGGAAGATCGCACGACGGCGGCGGCGTTTACTCGAGGGGATCGAGAGGAGCTGCGTTTGGTGCCGGGTGGGTTCTTTGGTGCGTGCGTGGGGCTGGAGATTGTGATAGGTGATCAGGTGAGGGCGTGCCATACCTGGATCGATAGCCTTACCATACCTGGTGGTAATTTAAATTTATTACCATATTCGATATTTCCCGAGTTATGGCCTTACCATACTTGGATTGATAGCCTTTGGGGTAATTTAAATTTATTACCATATAATTACCATATTCAAAATTTCCTGAGTTATGACCTTACCATACCTGGATTGATTTATTACTATACGTGGATTAATTATGATTTATTACTATATGATTTATTACTATACGTGGATAGCCTTACCATACCTGGTGGTAATTTAAATTTATTACCATATTCAATATTTCCCGAGTTATGACCTTACCATACCTGGATTGATAGCCTTTGGGGTAATTTAAATTTATTACCATATAATTACCATATTCAAAATTTCCTGAGTTATGACCTTACCATACCTGGATTGATTTATTACTATACGTGGATTAATTATGATTTATTACTATACGTGGATAGCCTTACCATACCTGATGGTAATTTAAATTTATTACCATATTTGATATTTCCCGAGTTATGGCCTTACCATACCTGGATTGATAGCCTTTGGGGTAATTTAAATTTATTACCATATAATTACCATATTCAAAATTTCCCGAGTTATGACCTTACCATACCTGGATTGATTTATTACTATACGTGGATTAATTATGATTTATTACTATATGATTTATTACTATACGTGGATAGCC